>NC_137214.1:28788678-28791178 GCF_949987685.1 Ammodytes marinus | reverse complement strand
CTCTCACACACAAACACGCAGACACACACACACACACAGACACTCACTCACTCACTCACTCACTCACTCACTCACTCACTCACTCACTCACTCACTCACTCACTCACTCACTCACTCTCTCTCACACACACACACACCCCACACACACACACACACACACACACACACACACACACACACACACACACACACACACACACACACACACACACACACACACACACACACACACACACACACACACACACACACACACACACACACACACACACAGAGGTTGTATTAATGCACAGCCTTAAGCTCTGTAAACTGGCATGTAAACAAAGTATAGAAATGGGACCCACCATATAGCTATCAACATGTCCTTTTACAGAGCCTAGGCTGTGTATTAACACTGGATAATTTTTCATGGGAAAAGGGGAACACCAATATCTCACAGTGTTTAAACTTGTGTGTGAGCATGTATCTAATCATAGCAGGTGCTCTAACATAATGGCTTTGGGAGCCCGGTGAAACAAAGGATTACAGAGAGAGTGAGAGTGTGATGCTGAAGTGTGTGTGTGTGTGTGTGTGTGTGTGTGTGTGTGTGTGTGTGTGTGTGTGTGTGTGTGTGTGTGTGTGTGTGTGTGTGTGTGTGTGTGTGTGTGTGTGTGTGTGTGTGTGTGTGTGTGTGTGTGTGTGTGTGTGTGTGTGTGTGTGTGAGATACAAAGAAAACCAGTCCCTCCCACTCATGCACATTTTTCGAGTGCAAACGCTTTTGAGTTGAATAATTGTCAGAGCAAATACGTGTGATACGAGTGATGTAGAAGTGTGTGTGTGTGTGTGTGTGTGTGTGTGTGTGTGTGTGTTTGTGTGTGTGTGTGTGTGACTCTGTACTGTAGTCACTCTAGAGGCCGTTCTAAAGCCATCTCATTCTGTCAACCACATTCACTGTAATTGTGTGATCTGAAATTGTCCCTCACCGCTCATTGTACGACAATCAAATTGATGCTTTTGTGAATGTGAGCTCTTAAATTACATCAACAGTTTTGAATGATTTGGCGTTTTATTACACGGCGCTGATGAATACTGCGTTCTAATTGGTCAATTGAAAAAGGCATTCTACGGGCCGTTATTTCTCGATAATGAATGGCCGCTGTTGTGGATATTTCACCGTTGCTATGGACCTATTAGACAGATTCAACATGTCGTATCATTCCGCTGAAAGACGTAAACAAACAGCTACATACTACTCCTTTAAAAAACAATGGAAGATTTTTTCAACATGACTTTGAATGTATCAGGAGAGCAGGACATTTTTGAGTCATGGTTAACACTAGGTTATTTTTTCAGCGCACACACAGTACAGACAGGCAGCAGATCTTGAGGAGATATTCACTGATTTTGACAAAGTGATTTTGACAACAAGCGTTCTCCAGAATCACTGACTACACCTTTAATATACAGGAGAAAATGAACAAGCAACACTTCAGTGAGATATAGGCACTTGTTAATTCGATTAGCTTGAATCGAAAATGTATTTTTACAATTCTGGCTTACTATGACACGAAAGAATATTCTGTTTCTGGGTATTTCTGTTGTTCCTGGGTGAGCGTATACCCATGACAAAGGCATTGAGAAAAACTACATAAAAAAAGCATTCTTTGCACTGATGGTCTCGTTTGCTGTTACATGTAATGTATGATCATCAGAGGAAAACATGAGACTGTTTCAGAAATATTTAAAAGTTCCACTGAGCACCTTTAAAATGCTAAAATTATTTACTCAAGTAGGTGGGCTTCGTAAATATACAGACCCTACCTTTTAAAATAGGGAAATCCTTTTACATACTGTGTGTTATGTCTGATGTGTGTGTGTGTGTTGTTGTTATTTCTTCAATAGTATAATGTGACACACAGAACACAGAGGAGCTCTCGCCTGCTTATCTCTCCATCAGTGTCAGACAGCAAAGTGTCTGTGATGTGCATTAAACAAAGCAAGATGTATACAAACGTGTGTGTGTGTGTGTGTGTGTGTGTATGTGTGTGTGTGTGTGTGTGTGTGTGTGTGTGTGTGTGTGTCAAGGCTCTTTCTCATTATAATACCTGCTCTCATGTCACACATACACACACAAACAAAGACACAAAGCAGCGATTTCTGATATCCTCCTTTTCAATGATCCGATCCACCTAAAAGCTCTTTTGTGTGTGTGTGTGTGTGTGTGTGTGTGTGTGTGTGTGTGTGTGTGTGTGTGTGTGTGTGTGTGTGTGTGTGTGTGTGTGTGTGTGTGTGTGTGTGTGTGTGTGTGTGTGTGTGTGTGTGTGTGTGTGTGTGTGTGTGTGTGTGTGTGTGTGTGTGTGTGTGTGTGAGGTATCTTGGATCTCCTTACTTTTCTTCTTGTCGGTCTATCCAGGAATGCCTGCAGATATTCCTCTGATGTTGAATGCTGTCTGAATGAACACACACACACACACACACACACACACACACACACACACACACACACACACACACACACCA
>NC_137214.1:28766178-28773678 GCF_949987685.1 Ammodytes marinus | reverse complement strand
ATAATTATAATATCCATAAGTAAATTTAATTTAGATAGCTAATAAAATAGCTGATTTTTTTTTTTTTTATTATAATTTTTTCCTTAGAAAGGGTCTAATATATGTCCATATTTCTCCATACTTTGGACCAAGGCCTTGTCACCGACATTTTGGAAGTGTCATAGTTGGAATGTCATCAGGTGCATTGTTTAAAATTTAGAATTGTTCTTGTCCTTGAAGGCCACTGTAGCTTCTGTTATTATTCGAAAGGGTTGGGGTTACCCAGGGAGCGTTGCATTCTAGAACTTTCTAGAACTTACTTGATGATGTCATATTACACACTGCACCTTTAACTGTTGAATTGAATCTCCACGTTGTATTTCAGCATTATTCTAGACTCTTCGATTTTATTCTATAAATGCATAATAAAGAAAACATTCCTTCACTGTTATAGCCTATAGATACGTACAGTGCATTGCAGTTATTAGTCGAGCTTGGAGGATGTCTGGTTTTAGTAATACATGAGGTTGTAGAAAAAATGCATTGTTTTGTTTTTTTTAAAGATATTTTTTTTGCATTTTTATGCTTTATTGATAGTGTAGAGACAGAGTTGAAATGGGGCAGAGAGGGGAGTGACATGCAGAGAACGACCGCGGGCTGGAATCGAACCCGGGTCCGCTGCTGGCCGAGGCCCATGGGGGGGGGACGCCCTACCAACTGAGCTAAGGGCGCCCCGTTTGTGTTTTAATAACGTTTTTCTTATGAGTTATTGATCCCGGCAGTCCCAATCTGTCAACATCTTTCCAGCTTCACTGCAGTCTTGAACTGTCCAGTTTAATCTCATCATTGTATTTCGTCTTTATTCACAAAACTGTATTTCCACAATTTTTTTTCTCAAAGTGCATAATGAAAAAAGAAACGTCCTTCTTTCATTTTCTTCACTAATTTGGCCCTAATACTCTTCCGTAGCATTTAATTTGTCAGTCACTCTCTCTTTCCCTCTCTCTCTCTCTCTCTCTCTCTCTCTCTTTCTCCCTCTCTCTCTGTCTCTCTCTCTGTCTCTGTCTCTCTCTCTCTCTCTCTCTCTCTCTCTCTCTGTCTCTCTCTCTCCCTCTCTGTCTGTGTCTCTCCCTCTCTCTCCCTCTCTCTCTCTCTCTCTCTCCCTCTCTGTCTCTCTCTCTCTCTCTCTGTCTCTCTTTCTCTCTCTCTCTCTGTCTGTCTCTGTCTGTCTGTCTGTCTGTCTGTCTCTCTCTCTCTCTCTCTCTCTCTCTCTCTCTGTCAGCTATTAGCTAAGCCCTCTTCTAATCCTGTTAAAGAACGTTATGCTGTTAGCAGCTATTTGGTATGATCTATTCACACACACACACACACACACACACACACACACACACACACACACACACACACACACACACACACACACACACACACTCACTCAATCGCTCACACTCACTCACTCACTCACACACACACACACACACACACACACACACACACACACACTCACAGACTCACTCACACACACACACACACACACACACACACACACACACACACACACACACACATACAGAGACAGACAGACAGACAGACAGACACACACACACAGACACACAGACACACACACACACACACACACACATACAGAGACAGACAGACAGACACACACACACACACACACACACACACACACACACACACACACACACACACACACACACACACACACACACACACAAAGGAATTCATCCAGTCCTCTGTTTTCCATTCTGTCTCTCTGTAAATGTGTTTTCTGTTCCTCTTCAGCTCCAGATCTTTTATTCATGAGCTGGAGATGGAGAAGCTATCGGCTAATTTATTCACTGCAACTTTGGCTTGCCACGGTGTGTGTGTGTGTGTGTGTGTGTGTGTGTGTGAGAGAGAGAGAGAGAGCTTGTGTATGTCTGTCTGTCTGATTTTTTTCCCTTTTTCATTTTTGGTATTTTCATAGTTTTTCCGCTTTATTAAATAAAAATATAAAAATGTAGGATAGCAGTGAAGTATTCCTTTAACCAGCCCGGCCTTGAAGGCTCAGTTGGGGGCACAAAACAGGGTAGGAGGAAGTACAAATAGTATCTAGTCATTAAAGTTGGGGTGGAGGATTTGGGGAGAAAATAGCAGTTGGGATAGAGATTTGAATCCAAATACCTCAACCGCTCCACTTGTTCTCTTTGGTCCCTCCCCTATGGTCCCTCCCTGACACGCTCTACACCAAGAAAGTCGTGCCAAAGTGAATGGACAGTCCCAACAGCCAATAAGAACAGAGAATCCGAGCCTCGCTCTGATTGGTCATAGTGTACAGCTCATGTTAACTTTGACCAATCAGAAATCATATACCCCAGCTTTAACTTTACTCAATTTGAATCGCTGGAACTTTAAAATTTCAAAAAATATCACATCATGCTATATGGTGAACATTCCACCTGCTTAATCATCATGTTAGCATTGTCATTGTGAGCATATTAGCTCGCTGATTTAGCATTTCTCTCTTGACATTTCAAGGACTTAACAATTATCCACTCTACTCTACACACACACACACACACACACACACACACACACGTAAATAATGTGCCCGATCACCTTTAAAATGAACTGCTATCTCTGTGTTCCTTATGGTTGTGTGTGATTTGAAGCCAAACCATCCATTTCAATTTCACTCGGTTCATAAAATCCTATCAAACCGATTTGATTATGAAATAAAGCGCGGCCTCACAATATCTCACAATATAGTAATTATGCTAAAACGATGCTAACATACATTGCCCTCCATTAGAGCAGATGTAAAGGGTTGTTGTTCTACTCATTTGTAGGGTTATGGAGTGTCTAACTAGCACACAGGCACACACACACACACACACACACACCCTGCTACGCAATAAGACCTCTCTGTGGATCACTGCCTGTAATAACAATGTAATTTTTTTCTGCTTCTTGACTGGAGCTGTTAGCATAGTAAAAACACACACACACACACACCCTCCCTACACACACACACACACACACAGTCTCCCCTCTCCCCCCCCCACACACACACACACATATCTACGCTCTCTAATGAAATCAAGAATAAAGGACCTACAAATTGTCTTCATTACAAGTGATGTTATTCTTCCGAAACTGTTGAAAATAAATGTAATATAAAGAGAAATCTACTCCGACAGCCCTTACACACATATCTCCATGATTGCTGTTTAAGCTCCACTACGTTCAGTTTAAGGATAATCTAACATCGTTACATGTAACTGGATAGTCCTTCCAGAAATATTACATAAGATCGGTTAGAGTCGTTTCCTTCCCTATGAAGAAGAAATGCATTATTCATGTGTTCATTAACCTCCCCAAATACAGCCAATTTCACCCTGTGTGGTGTGTGTGTGTGTGTGTGTCTGAGTGTGTGTGTGTGTGCGTGCATGTGTGTGTGTCGCCAGAATGAGATAAACGGTCTAACTGACTCCCTCTCATACGTCTCAACCCTCTAAAGCGGCAGTAGCTTTATTAAACACAATCACTCCGTGTTACTGGTTAGTTAAAAATCTAGTTTTTACGGGCGCTCCGGTGGCGTAGTGGATATAGCGCGTACCATATTGGCTCCGGCCTTTGATACAGTGGTCGCGGGTTCGAATTCGACCCGTGGACCTTTACTGCATGTCATCCACCCTCTCTCTCTCTCTCTCTCTCTCTCTCTCTCTCTCTCTCTCTCTCTCTCTCTCTCTATTTCTCTGTCTCCCCATTTCAACTCTGTACTATCTAATAAAGCTTGAAAATGCCAGAAAATAACCTTTAAAAAAATATATCCTGCTTTTACAACTGGATATATTGACCAAGCAGTAAATAGTATGTACAATGAAACAGCACATTTAAAATTGTTGTAATACAGTGTTTGCAGTATAGTTTGTCTGTCATTCTTAATCATATGTCACGCTTGAATTACAAGTTTTAGATGTTGCATAATTCAGGCATAGTTAAAGCAAGACACATCGTTTTTTCAAGCACTGGTCAATTTTGAGATTTGTCTATTTTGCTTCCATAACATGTCTTCTTTCATACCTGTATAAATCAAAGGTCCAACATGTACATTCAGGTGTTTATTTGATTTAACCTTGTCTGTTTGCTTCTGGATATTTCTCCTATACAACCATCTTTAACGGACATAATCTCAACATTAGTATTTTTCAATACTCTGAACAATAATATCTCAACCTTTTAAAGCAGTGACATCAACTAAACTAAGATTTTAACCCTGGGTTCATCTAACATCTAGATATTTTGCTTTTAAAGAAATGCAAATAATTTACACTGTATTACTGACATTTACAAACATTTCTGTTAAACTTTTCACAGTAATAATTGTTCTATTGTAAGTAATCAACTTGGGAAAATTCATGATGAAATGTATAAGTTAGGAAATGGGACCCTTTTCACCTGCAGTGTCTGGCATTAATATGAGCTTGACAGTTTTTTAAATGTCAGAGAACTGGATGAAAAATCGACTTTTGTCTTTGGGGCTTTTTCCTCATCTTTCACAGATCTGGTTCCAAATATAGAAACTGCTGAACCCTCCTCTGACAGCCCCCGTCTCCTGACAGCCCCCGTCCTTTTCTAAATGATCAAATCATGTAGTTTCACCATTAAATTAGCTGTCATTGAGTGACATAAAAAGGAATTCTCGAGCTGTTTTGTGTGTGTGTGAGTGAGTGAGTGGGTGGGTGGGTGGGTGAGTGAGTGAGTGAGTGAGTGAGTGAGTGAGTGAGTGAGTGAGCGAGTGTGTCTGTCTGTCTATTTGTCTGTCTGTCTGTGTGTGAGTGTGTTAGTGTGTGCGTGCGTGCTTTGCGAGCCTGCGTGCGTGCGCTACTCAAGGTGCTATAAAGCGTCATATATCAGTACTGAAACGAACTGTCCTCCCAGCACTCATTGCTTGAGAATCCGGGGTCAGGTTAATAATGATTTCGGCCCCATTAATTTAACTGGCGCGGCCCGGACGGGACCCTCTTAAGGGCTGGCATGTGTTTAATTAATAATGTGGTCAGTGGTCACCTCTCGCTCATTGTTCCTCTCTGGATGAATAAAGAGGGCTTTTAATCAAGCCTACAGGAATGGATAAAATTAAATACTTAAAGGTGCTACAAGGAACTTTTAAATATTTCTGAAACAGTCTCATGTTTCCTCTGATGATCATAAATAACACGTAACAGCAAACGAGACCATCAGTGTAAAGAATGCTATTTTTATAGTTTATCTAAATGCCTTTGTCATCGGTACGCTCACCCAGGAACAACAGCTGGCGTAGTAAAAACACACTACCGCTTTTGTCCAAAGGGGGCACAAGGATTAACACAAAATTATAAATCTTATAAATCTTAGTTTCAAAAAAGTATTTTTACTGTCTAGACTCTAGACTGTTTGGCAGGACTGTGTTGGTGTGGCCGTAAACCAACAGTCTCCATCCCAAAAGTCATTGCTTTTATAGAACGTTCGGAAAGACAACTGTTGTGATTGGTTCAAAATACTTACTGTGTCATAAGATCCAGAGCATAGCCCGCCTTATCTATACCGAATTTCTGAAAACTTTATCAAACTTAAATGACAATATCTTTCATTTGGAATGATACGTATGCCTTACTCTTTTCAGATGCTTCACTATCATGCCACTAACTCCCATATTACATAGTTAGACAGATTTTGTGGATTTGGGTTCACAGGGACTTTAATTAATACTCTCTCTCTCTCTTTCTCTCTCTCCCTCTTTCCCTCTCTTTCTCTCTCTCTCTCTCTCTCTCTCTCTCTCTCTCTCTCTCTCTCTTTCTTTCAGACTAATAAAGGTGACGCTTTGGCCAATCGCGTCCAAAACACCCTGGGCTCCTACGAAGAAATGAAAGACTTGCTAACCAGCCATTCCAACCAGAGTCAACTGGTGGGAATCCCCAAAGGCAGCAACAATATACAGACGCCCACCACCTTGACAACGGAGCGACCTTCCACCATGGATACCCAGATATTCAACGAACCCCTTAGAACAGATTGCGTTGTTGCCGACAACAAGAGAATGGGCAACGCAACAATGGGCAATGCAACTTCCACATCAACTTCAGCAACAGCAACTTCCATGCAACCTCCCGCTTCTATGACAACATCATCAGCAATCGCCGCAACAACAAGTACGAAAAAATCCCGGAGCTCCATGGATTGGTCCAGGGGGAATCACGCACAGCAAAGTACCCAGGGATCGGGCCTCGTTTTGGGCTTAGGGCAGAGCGGACAGGGGCAGGTGGCTGGAGCCTCCACGGTGGCAAGAGGGAAGATGTCGTTATTAGAGGAACAGCAGAGACATGATGAGTTGTTCAGTTCGTTGAAAGATGAGCTCGGACTGAAAGAGGATTCCAGTCCTTCGTCTTCATCATCCTCCTCCTCTTCCTCCTCCTCTTCCTCCAGGACGAGACATTCCTCACATCCGTCCAAAACTCTTCCTCTCACAGGTAAGACCTATATGCCATGTCTACACTTCATACAGGTATTTAAGTAACTGTATATTTTATTCTACAATTTGGCCTTTTGTCTACAAGCATAGTCACGGAGTAGCCTGGCACTGCCCGCCTATACCTACTTCTGCTCAATTTTCATTTCCCTTCAGTAGTCAGTCCGGGCGGTACAGTATATCCGTGGGCTTTCCCAGGATAGCTTTTTAACCGTCCAATCAGCAAACAGAGGGAGTGGCTGAGAACAATGACGTGTGCCTACATGGGTATTTTAGAAATGTTATTTTGTTCTGCACGGTTTTGTTCACATGCAAACTTCACAACCAAAACTGTGGCGTTTTGGAACTTCAGCCAACGTGGACATTTTTGGAAAACTCTGAATTTCTGTATCCTTAGGGACAGGGAAAACGGACATTTTGAGTAACGCTGGCGTCATTACCTCAATTTGCACATTTCAATAGCTTCTTACCCCTTACTGAGCATGCTCCAGCCTCACTCAAGAAGACGCTACATGCTCATGCTCACTAATGTTCTTCTGTGGTGATTGACTTAACACATGAATGCCCCATATTCGTCCGGCATAAGCACGTTAGTGTTTTCAATCGTTTTTTGGTGTTACCGTGTGTATGGAGAGATATTCTAAAATGCAGCTTTTGTAACAAGTTAGACATGTTTACTCAAATTCCGTTTCTTGTTATTACAGTCCAAACAATATGATGTGAACGTGGCATAAGCTAATACATGGCTGGCTCCATCTCCATATGTAGCACACCTTTTCATCAAACCCATTTTGTGCATTCCCCCAAATGTCTATTCCTTCACCAGGAGTCAGAAATATCTCAGGGTATTTGTTGATTATATTGTTGATTAAACTTGTTATTCACACAACAGAATGGGAACGTTATGTTTTGATGTTCATGGAAATCTGTGTGTATGCTGAAACCATGAGTTCTTATGAGTAATAATTTCAGGGCAAAACCGACTCCATCACCTGTTGGGCGGAATT
>NC_137214.1:28756178-28758678 GCF_949987685.1 Ammodytes marinus | reverse complement strand
TCTACTGGAGCGACACAATGCACAGAACAAGGTGATAATGGTGTGAATGTCGGCGGAAGAAGTTCCCTGGAATATTTTAGCAGCTGATAATAAAACACAAAACATTGGCGTCTGTGTCACTCGCACTTCCGGGGGGAGAGGAGCCTGAGGTGTTAGGATGGAAGGTGCCATATGATGTCATAAGCTCATTTGCATATTAATTCATTCATAATCTGTGATTTAGATAAACCGTTGCAAATTAGTATAGCCCTAACTCACTACAGATTATATTATAAGCACACACACACACACACACACACACAGACACACACACACACACACACAGAGGGATAGTCTTATACTATAAGCTGTAGTGAGTTAGGGGCAAATGTGTGTGAACGAAGTCACTGCTTTAAGATCCTTCTGGTTGGAAATATGTACATGTATAAGGTGCTGTTATGACAGTGTTTACAACCGGTCACAGCAATTAAAAATATACATTAATAGTGCTTATAAAATTATGTTTTTCACACACAATTGAGTAAAGAAAATTATGCATTTAAACAGATGAAACTGATGTAAATACACAGCCAAGGCTCTGTACACTTGTATGTAGACAAAGGGTAAGGGGGCCCACTGTAGCTGGCAACATGCCTGTTTACAGAGCCTAGGCTGTGAATGAATGAATGAATGAATGAATGAATGAATTTTTATTATTGTGTCATGTCCAAACAAGGACCCATCCCCTTTCGGGATTATAAGACACCAACAACTGTATCAAATTCAAATGATAACATTCACTTCCTGTGTATTAACACTGTACGGACAGGTAGCGGATCGTGAGGAGATATTCACTGATTTGAACACAAAGTGATTTTGACAACAAGCGTTCTCCAGAATCACTGATTAGACCTTTACAAAAGATGCAACGATGAGGACAAGAGGCATTTTGAGACAGACTGAATTGAAGTTGCGGTGGCTGCAGCAGTAATACAAAAACAATCAATTTACATGAGACTTATTCATATAAACAGTTTGCTCTTTCATTGAGCAATGGATTCAAAAAATCCGATTCATTTTCTCCACACCATGCAAGTCAACACATAGCTTAAGAAATCTTCCCCTGTTGGTACATTCATTACTGTGACACTACAGATGAATATAGGCACGTGGGGATAGCTTTTAAATGTTGATCGAATGTGTGTGTGTGTATAAACCACAATATAAATAGAAAAACCTTCTAAAGAAAAAGGCAATTGAGAACAAGGCGACTAGGGATTAAATATTTTTTCTCACTTGCTGCAGAAGAGAGTAGAGTTACGAGGAGTCTGCCAATGCAGCAAACAGCTGGGCTCATTTGTGTGTGTGTGTGTGTGTGTGTGTGTGTGTGTGTGTGTGTGTGTGTGTGTGTGTGTGTGTGTGTGTGTGTGTGTGTGTGCGTGCGTCTGGGCTCATTTGCATAATACCCATCAGGCTTGTCTCTCCCTCGGGCAGCCTGTCGACTCACGACCGAGACATATATACACAGAGATACACACTCACTGTGACTACGCCAATGTTTTACACTATATCAGTCCCTTATATATTTAGGCTATAGGCTATAGGCAGCGGTGTATGTCTCCTGGTAGACTTGGGAGTATGGTAATGCTGTAGCTGTATTAGTATTGTGAATTCCAAGTTAATTTGTGACTCAATGGAAGCTTTTTAATGCCTCTGTACACCTGGTCTAAAATAGTAAACATTTCAATATATAGTATCCAAGTTGGATGTCTTAAAAAGTCTTAAAAATCTGATTGAAAATAAATGTTCATAAATGTTATAAAAATGATTTAAAAAAAAAAGACTATTTTTACTGTATAGAACGTTTGACAGGACTGTGTGGGGCCGTGGCCGTATCAACCAGTCTCCATGCCAACAGTCATTATTTTTTTTAGAATATTCGGGCTGACAACTGCTGTGATTGGTTCAAAATACTTATTGTGTCATAAGAACCAGAGCATAGCCCGCCTCATCTAAACCGAATTTCTGTAAAGTTGATCAAATTTAAATGACTTAAATGATCTTTAATTTGGATTGATAAATATGCCTAACTATTTTCAGATGCTTTACTATCATGCAACTAACTCCCCAAATTACATAGTTGGAAGGATTTTGTGGATTTGTGGTTAACAGGGAATTTAATGCTTCAATATATTTGATATTCATAACTCATACCAATCGCCTCGGCAGAGAGCGAGAGATGAAACGATCCGGATTTTATGCTGATAATAAAAATGATCATAAAATCGTCTTCTAGAAACAATGAATAGAGTCTAATGATGAATCAAACTGGACTAGAGTGGCTGTAGTATGGGCGCTCCGGTGGCATAGTGGATAGAGCGTGTACCATATCGGCTCCGGCCTTCGTTGCAGTGGTCGCGGGTTCAAATCCGACCCGTGGACCTTTACTGCAAGTCAATCCCCCCCCCTCTCTCTCTCTCTCTCTCTCTCTCTGTCTCCCCATTTCAACTCTGCACTGTCT
>NC_137214.1:28748678-28751178 GCF_949987685.1 Ammodytes marinus | reverse complement strand
AGCCCCTACTGCTAGCTCTTTAGTATTATTCATTCGGTTCTGATACAGGCCAGTAGCTTTGTGTGTGTGTCTGTGTGTGTGTGTGTGTGTGTGTGTGTGTGTGTGTGTGTGTGTGTGTGTGTGTGTGTGTGTGTGTGTGTGTGTGTGTGTGTGTGTGTGTGTGTGTGTGTGTGTGTGTGTGTGTGTGTGTGTGTGTGTGTGTGTGTGTGTGTGTGTGTGTGTGTGTTGGGGCCCTTTTAATAAAAAATGCCCCGCTGGGCTCCGCGTTGCCAGTTTGCCAATCAGAGCATAGCCACGATATGCAAATCACACATACGAGAACGTAAACACACACACACACACACACACACACACACACACACACACACACACAGTAGCAGGGCCCACACACACACACACACACACACACACAGTAGGAGAAAGACTGTTTTGATCTACCAGGGCCATTACAGACATTTTAAAATCCTATGAATATAAAAAAGCGAGCTAGGGAGAGGGATGGAACACATAGGAGTAAGATGAGAGAGAGAGAGAGAGAGAGAGAGACAGACAGAGAGAGAGAGAGAGAACGAGAGGGAGAGAGACAGGGAGAGAGAGAGATATTGAGGGAGAGGGAGAGAGAGTGAGAGAGAGAAATTGAGAGAGAGAGAGATATGACCGGGGAGGAAAAGTGAGAGGAAACAACATTTTCAGTTTTTCTTCTGTTTATTATTAAGTCCTGGAGGTAGAGACCGAGCGGGAGAGAATGCATCAGAGAGATTACAGGGAAGATGCACCATTAAACGTGTGTGTGTGTGTGTGTGTGTGTGTGTATGTGTGTGTGTGTGTGTGTGTGTGTGTGTGTGTGTGTGTGCGCGTGTGTGTGTTTGCGTACGTATGTCTGTCTGTGTGTGTGTGTGTGTGTGTCTGTGTGTGTGTGTGTGCGTACATATGTGTGTGTGTGTGTGTGTGTGTGGCTCCCTCAATCACACACTCACTCGTTCGCTTAGCATTTTTCCCCATCTCTAACCATCTTCTATGCGGTTCCTAAACGTTATATAGGAGTCTGGCTGCGAGAGATATGAACATATGGCAAGACATTTAACATTTAACGTCTGAACTTGACTATCCAGAATTGGAATTACAGATGTCAACAACATAGTGTTGACTAGTTGTTGTGATTATTTTTTTTTTAAAGATATTTTTGGGCATTGTTATGCTTTATTGATAGACAGAGTTGAAATGGGGCAGAGAGGGGAGTGACATGCAGAGAACGACCGCGGGCTGGAATCGAACCCGGGTCCGCTGCTGGCCGAGGCCCATGGGGGGGACGCCCTACCAACTGAGCTAAGGGCGCCCCCGTGATTACATTTGACAGTTATCAGAAATATCTGTATTAAAGACATCCACATGGTCATTCTTCCCAGGTGAATTGGGTCGTCAATTTTTCCCATTTGTGTGTGTGTGGGGTTTTATTATCACAGGTAATGTAATTGTAATGTAAATGTCTTTTAATGCAATATAATTATGACCACCCAATGAAGTGAATTCCAATTCACTATATTCATAATGTTGTTTTGATTAAGTCAAAACAGTTTTTATGATGTCTGAAAAGGACAATATAGATATATGTAATTGATTGAGGGGAATTAGAGATATCTTGAATTTGGAATTATGGATAGGCATCATTTAGTCACAAACTAGATGGTGTTATTTTGGTGTGTGTGTGCGTGCGTACGTGACTGTCTGTCTGTCTGCCTGCCTGTCTGTCTGTCTGCCTGTCTGTCTGTCTGCCTGTCTGCCTGCCTACCTGCCTGCCTGTCTTTCTGCCTGTCTGTCTGTCTGCCTGTCTGTCTGTCTGCCTGCCTGCCTGCCTGCCTGTCTGTCTGCCTGTCTGTCTGCCTGCCTACCTGCCTGCTCGCTTGCCTGCCTGCCTGCCTACCTGCCTGTCTGTCTGTCTGTCTGCCTGTCTGTCTGTCTGTTTGCCTGCCTGTTATTTAGGTGTGTGATAATAAACTATGGGCCTCCAGAGAGCGAATCATGAGCTTGTGTATTGTAGCGTCGGCTATTAGGGCGATTAGAAGGGAGGGGAGCGGCTGGCGAGAGAAAGACTTTGGTTTGGATTATATTGTGCTCTTAGGAGCTTACAGAGAAGCAGTCGGTATTTTAAACCTTAGCTCTTAACACCCTTTAAAGCCCCCGATTTAGACCTAAACTGCATAGAGGAGGAGGAGTGGAGGAGGAGAGGAGGGAGAGAGAGATTGAGAGAGGAAAGAAAGAAAGGAAAGGAGTTGAGATAAAGGTAAAGAAAAAGAGAGATGGAAAGAGAGTGAATGAGTGAGAGAGTGAGTGAGAGAGTGAGTGAGCGAGTGAGTGAGTGAGTGAGTGAGTGAGTGAGTGAGTGAGTGAGCGAGCGAGTGAGTGAGTGAGTGAGTGAGTGAGTGAGTGAGTGAGTGAGTGAGTGAGTGAGTGAGTCAGTGAGTGAGTGAGTCAGAGTGAGTGAGTGAGAGAATGAGCACGA
>NC_137214.1:28728678-28733678 GCF_949987685.1 Ammodytes marinus | reverse complement strand
GGCTGGTCCTAGGGCTGGCTGCTGAAGGCTGGTCCAGTGTCTTCGTTTTGGAACTAGCTGATGCTCAATCCCATTCTCTTCTTCAAAGTCACTGTCAGACACTGAAATTTCAGAAATGTGATCTTCACTGTGATCTCATCACTGCATTATGCAGATGATGTGGTCCTGATGACATCATCGGTCTTTGACCTTCAGCTCTCACTGGATCGGTTCACAGCCGAGTGTGAAGCAGTTGGGATGAGGATCAGTACCTCTAAATCTGAGGCCATGGTTCTCAGTAGGAAACCTATGGATTGTCTACTCCAGATATAGGGAATGAGTCCTAACCCCAAGTGAAGGAGTTCAAGTACCTTGGAGTCTTGTTTGCGAGGGAGGGGACAATGGAGCCTCAGTTTGGCCGGAGAATCAGAGCAGTGGGGATGGTATTGCACTTGCTTTATCACAACGTTGTGACATAAAGAGAGCTGATTTGGAAGGCAAAGCTCTCGATTTACAGATCGATCTTGGTTCGTACTCTCATGGTCATGAAGGCTTGGTCATGATCCAAAGAACTAGACCGCAGGTACAAGTGGCCAAAATGGGTTTTCTCAGCATAGTGTCTGGCATCTCCCTGAGAGATAGGGTGAGCAGCTCAGTCATCCTGAGAGATTTTGTAGTACAGACGCTACTCCTACGTGTAAAAAGGAGCAAGTTGAGGTGGTTCGGGCATCTGGTAAGGATGCCCCCAGGGCGCCTCCCTAGGGAGGTGTTCCCGTCACATCCAGCTGGAAGGAGGCCTCTGGGAAGACCCAGGACTAGGTGGAGAGATTATATCTCCACCCTGACCTGGGAACACCTCTGGATCCCCCAGTCTGAGCTAGTTACTGTGGCCCGGGAAGGAGAAGTTTGGGGTCCCCTGCTCAAGCTGCTGGCCCCGAGACCCGACCCCTGATAAGCAGTTTATGATGAGTAATGATCATGAGAGAGTGAGTGATCCTCACATTCTGAACCCTCTAACTCTACATCATCTTTAAAAGCTTATCTCTCTTCCGAAACCTACAATTTCTACACTTGTATTAGCCCTGGGTCCAGTAGACCCGAACATCCTGAATGTAATATAAATGTGTAGGGGGGGTGTACAGCGTGTGTTGACCAAATTTTTTTTCTGATATATGTTCTTCCCAGTAAATGAGCCAAGGCCAATGAGTCTCAGTTTGAAATTATAATTAATAGTATCAGTTTTCTTTTGATAAAAAAGAAAATGGGTCCCACAGACCCGAACACCACACAAGGGTTAATATTGCATTATATCTGGTGCTATCAGATCAAGCTCTTCAAGATTGATCATGGAAATAAAAGTAAGAATATGAGTTAAAGCTATAGTGCGTAACTTGTGTTGCCCCCCGACACAAAAAGGAATTCTGAATAATTATAAACACACACACACACACACACACACACACACACACACACACACACACACACACACACACACGCTCCCATGTCCCATCAAAAGGGATTTTTTTTTTTGTTGCAAAGTAGAAATGGGCTGCATCCCATTTCATAGCATGACTCACACTCTTTGTACTGCCACAATAGTTTATCACTGACTCGCTCGCTAATTCAAATAATGTTGATGTAATGAGATCATGTCTGCAAAACATTCTGATGGATGTTATGTTGTCTAGCTCCAGCAGCAGTTTAGTGTCTGTCTAGCACACACACACACACACACACACACACACACACACGGGCAGACACACACACACACACACACACACACACACACACACACACACACACACACACACACACAGAGGACAGACACACTCCGACAAACACACACACACACACACACACACAGGGCAGACACGCTCCGACAAACACACACACACACATACACACACACACACGGACGCACGCACGCACACACTCACACACACACACACACATTCACACACATTCACACACACACACACACACACACACACACACACACACACAGGACAGACACACACACACACACACACACACACACACACATGCCCCCACAGAGCAGGGACGATTTAGTCACCATGATGAGGGGGATGACATCAGCTTCGGCCTTAAATCACAGGCAGTTAAAACAACAGAACAATAAAAAAGGATTATAGCTTCAGCGTGTGTGTGTGTGTGTGTAGGTGTGTCTTTGTGTGTGTGTGTGTGTGTGTGTGTGTGTGTGTGTGTGTGTGTGTGTGTGTGAGAGAGAGAGAGAGAGAGAGAGAGAGAGAGAGGGAGGGAGAGAGAGAGTATGTGTTTGCATGTGTTAGAGAAAGTGAGTCTATATGTTTGTGTGTGTGTGTGTCTGTCTGTCTGTCTGTCTGTGAGCGTTTGAGTCTGTCTGTCTGTCTGTCTGTCTGTCTGTCTGTGAGCGTTTGAGCGTGTCTGCCTGTCTGTCTGTCTGTCGTCTGTCTGTGAGCGTTTGAGCGTGTCTGTCTGTCTGTCTGTCTGTCTGTGTGTGTGTGTCAGTGCTGTTAAATGGCGTGCGGGCGGCAGGTCACGATGTTGTACATAGTTAGACATGATTTCCATACTGTGAGTGAATCATGTTGTTGTCGTCTTTGCACTAACAGCTGTTTCCTTTTCCTTAATGAGCGTGTTCGCTGCATTGATCTGAGCCCACATCTGTCTCAATAAGTTGCTGCACTTTTTGCTTCCAATTACTTTCTGGCGACGGACATACAGTATATTCATGCACACACGCACGCACACACACACACACAGACAGAGAGAGCGAGACACACACACACACACACACACACACACACACAGAGAGAGCGACACACACACACACACAGGGAGAGAGAGTGAGACACACACACACACACATACAGGGAGAGAGAGTGAGACACACACACACACACAGGGAGAGAGAGTGAGACAGACACACACACACACACAGGGAGACACACACGCACACATACATACAGAGACACACACATACAGCATAGCTTTAAGGACTGTTTAGTTTACTTTAGCTCGACTATGCACTTTGGCTGAACTGACAAAGAAAAGACTTCCAACTACAGAAACAAAATTGTGTTTTGACATTTATATTAGATTTTGGTTTCACCTTTCATGACAGTTGTAATTCGAGACACTGCAGGAAAAACAACAGTTTTTTCAAGCACTATCCCGGAGGTTATTACAGAAGGATTTGTTCATAGGTTGTCTGATTTATGATACATTTTCTTCTTAAAAACATGCAGAAAATGCACATTTTTAAGACCTGTAGTTAAAAATAAATAAAAAATGCTGTATCAAATGTAATGAGTGTAACTTTGGACTCTTATATGTTTGATGAAATCTGGCTTCATCCAACATCTTCATTTTTGGTTTTGTAAAGATATACAAATTTAAACATAATTAATTACATATTTCCAAATTTGCATATTCCCCCCCCAAATAAAAATGTAACACAAAAAATATATTGTTATAATGTCAGTAATCAAATGGCAAATGACATGATATCTATAAGTCAAAATGTAACCCTAACTGTAGTGTCTTGCCTTAACCAATTCAAATGTCTACTCTTACTCTTAATAGACAGACAGCCAATGCATCTGGTGTCCCTTCAGTCTTCAATCTAGTTCAACAGTAAAACCTTTATTGACAGGGACACTTGTTAACACGGTTTAGCCTTGTGTCGCCACTGAACTGGTAAATCCAATCAGAGCGGTTTGAATATGTTTAAGCTCAAAACTGCCACTTTCCTTTCTTTCACTCTTAAATTAAAAACTTCGGCGAGTCCCTCCACGCATGGTGGAGCTGAAATGGTTCCCGCGGTTAACACACTCACACAGGCCAAACCCACAGGCATGGCACGGTGGTTGTTTTTAGTACTCTAAACTAGAAATTCCCAGCTTTTTTGAATGTCACACCACTGCTTTTCACTGCTTCAAATAAGAGAGGAAGGTTTATTTCTAACTATATTGTGGTAGACGGAAAAAAAAATACTTTTATTTTATTTTTATTTTTTTTACTTTCAACATAACTTGGGCTATAAGACATACACAATCCCAGCGTTTGTAAATGTCACACCACTGCTTTCCACTGCTACAAATAGACGGTATAATTCTGACTATATTTGTACTGTGATAGAGCAGTTGTTCTCTATTTGTATCATTTGTAATGCTTTGGCAACACTGTTTGTTTACCACAATAGTCATGCCAATAAAGATTATTTTTTAATATAATTGAGTAGATGAAGAAAATGCACTTTTTTTTTTTTTCTTTTTTTTTTACTTTCAACATAACTTGGGCTATAAGACAAACTGTATCAAATCGGGGCAGTAACTTTAATTAATGATTTTAAATCAATGTTTTGAAATGGTTGAATGGTTTGATTAGCTTATTATGGCAGCTCTGTCAAGCTTTTGGTTTGGCTACATATTGAAGTTTTGTGCACAGGGCTTTAGTGAGAAGAGCAATTCTTGGATTTAAAAAAAAAACTATTTTCATGTTAGAAAACTGTGTGTGTGGTATTTTCCCTTCTGTGGTCAAAGCAACATGTTGGCAGCTCTAACAGTTCGGGCAAACGTCCTGCTCCCTACACTCCAACAACCGCACAGAAACATGAGCTGGGTTCAACACAGTTTAACCCATTAAGACCTAAGACAGCCTTTTGAAAATATACTCTAAAACGTAAGAATTGTTCAAAACATTGTCAAAACAAGGGTGTTGCTTGTGGTGTAGTGGTTAGAGCGCCCCCCCCCCCCTCCCCGCCTCCCCCCACATAGAGTCTCATTCCTCTTCACAGCAGACCACAGATTCAGGCATGTCATCCCCCTCTCTGCCCCATTTCACCTCTGCCTCTCCAACCTGTCTAATAAAAGCATAAAAAGGCCATAAAATAATCTTAAAAATTGTCATAACAACTTTCTCCCTTCTAAAAAAAAACTGCACAGAATGTCAACGTTTACTAAATTCTTTATTTCTCAGCCTCTGTAGCAGATGGAGACATGAAATAAAAAAAACATTTG
>NC_137214.1:28701178-28703678 GCF_949987685.1 Ammodytes marinus | reverse complement strand
TTGCTCAGGTGGTAGAGCAGGTCGGCCAATGATCGAAGGGTTGGCGGTTCGATTCCCACCCTGCCACTTGTGTCATGGTTGTTGTGTCCTTGTGCAATACACTTCACCCACATTGCCTCGTGTGAATGTCAATAATCAGCCTGCTATAGGTGTATGAATGTGTGTGTGAATGGTAACGTGGGAATGGGAACAGGTCTCTCTTGCAAAAGTCTCCGGTCTCAATAGGATTTTCCTTGTATAAAAAAAGGTGTCTGTGTTTCTGAGGTGTTTCAATACATGTTGACTTTTCTTGGCAGTGCAAATTCAAGCCTAAAAACACTCTCTATGTATGAAAAATACAGTCAGAGCTGGTTAGAAATATCCAGTATGTTAGGGAACACATTCAGCTAGATGGCTAACATATTTAGTTTCTTAGGTCTTTACATTTCCATAGCCTATGTCATACCTGTTTACTGTTAAAGGTGGAGTCAGTGATTCTGAAGAACGCTTGTTGACAAAATCAGTAAATATCTCCTCACGATCCGCTACCTGTCCGTACTGTGTGTATTATTGAAGAAAAACCCCAGTGTTAATACACAGCCTAGACTCTGTAATTGTATTTGAAGAAAGGCAACGTTTTGCTCGACCAATCTGCTTTGAGCAAATAGAGAAATATCATCTTGGTTGACTTCTTTGAAATAATTTTTTTTTAAATTTTGTTCATTACACCTTCTGCATATAATTGTTACACACGGTACTAACTCTAAACAATGATAAAACATGAGTTATTGTGTTTTAAAACATGCCCAAATATATATAATTCAACTCAAAAAGGTTAGAAATGCTGGTGCAGGGGCGCTCCGGTGGCGTAGTGAATAGAGAGTGTACCATATTGGCTCCGGCCTTCGTTGCAGTGGTCACAGGTTCGAATCCGACCCGTGGACCTTTACTGCAGGTCATCCCCCCTCTCTCCCTCTCTCTCTCTCTCTCTCTCTCTCTCTCTCTCTCTCTCCCTCTCTGTCTCCCCATTTCAACTCTGTACTGTCTAATAAAGCTTGAAAATGCCAAAAAAAATGCCGGTGCACAGCCAGTTGTCAATGGTAAAATGAAGTCTTCAGTGAACTAGTGTATAACTATGTGTGAAATCTGACTGACAGCTGATGGAAAGATGCTCAAAAACTCTCCGGATATCGAGAGAGTCTCTAGTGATAATCCAGTCTCTAGTAGCCATATTTCTAGCAGTGCAATCGCCGCGCAAGAATTGCATCAGAAATTCAGGATTTTTGAACCTTGTATTCGGGTTAGAAAAAAGCTTTCTTATATAGTGTCTCATGCACAGCACAGCGACACCGTATAGACAAGCGAAGAATTCATTGTTTGGTTACTGTTCTAAGATAGTGCGGGGGTGTTTTAAAACCTTGTTAAAATAGCTACGAACGGGTCTTACGAATGTTGAAATACTGGGATTTTTCGCATCCCGAAAATAAGCAGGAACGAGGTGGATATAGGGATTTTACTAAATAAATACAATTCATATAGAGAAGATCGCTTTATGTCTGTAAAAGCTCGTCATGCTCTCGGTTAAAAAAACATCTTGTCCTATTTGTTTAGAACAATAACTCCCAGCCGGGCCGTAACCAAGGGGATTGGGTGAATAAATGCCAGTTATGTTGGTCTTTATTTAGTGTGGAAATATGAAGGCAAAAACCTGAATTTTTCAAGCACTGGATGGTCAATTTTTGGAGATTTTTCTTTTGCTATTTTGCTTCCATAACATGTCTTCTTTCATACTGGTGTTGATAAAAGGTCCCAAATGTACTGTACATGTAGGTGTTTATTTGACTAAACCTGGTCTGTTAGTGTGTGAAAATGTTCTATATAATAAAAAAAAATTCACTGCATTTATGTCAACATAATGGCTGAACCAAAAATGTCATCTTCTTAAACACTTACATCAACTAAACTTTCCATAATCATCCTTAGCTCTGTCTAATGTATGATACATGTTGTTTTTCACACATCTTGATTTGAGTTTTTTTTTATAAAGTTGCAAATACACATAATTAGTTACACACTGTCAAAGTTGCATATTTATCCCAAAAAATATTTAATACAAAAAATTATTGTTTTAATGTAAGTAATCAACTGGCAAAGTTTCATGACGATATCCATAAGGTTAAACATTTGCCCTATTCACCTGCAGTGTCTCGATTTAAAATCCATGTAAGTCCAACATCTATAGCCCATCTTTTTTTTTAAGGATCATTTTTCGTCATTTTCAAGCTCTATTAAACTGTACAGAGTTGAAATGGGGAGACAGAGAGAGAGAGAGAGAGAGAGAGAGAGAGAGAGAGAGAGAGAGGGGGGGGGGGATGACCTGCAGTAAAGGTCCAGGGGTCGGATTTGAACAAGCGACCACTGCAACGAAGGCAGGAGCAGATATGGTACACGCTCAATCCACTACACCACCGGAGCGCCCCAATCTGTAGCCTTAATCTTAATATATTCACACACGGCTCCT
>NC_137214.1:28696178-28698678 GCF_949987685.1 Ammodytes marinus | reverse complement strand
AGTTATATAGAGATGAAGATTTAAGAAAAATCCAGACTGGTCTCTTTATTTATTCCGGCGCTGTGTACGTACACAATGTACGAGGTCCTTGAATAAAATTAACATAGCCATTTTTTTTTTTTTCGTTTTTTTTTTTACTAAATGCTCAATCTCACTTAAGGGCTTAACACAAATTTGACATGTTGACGTTCGTCCAAAATAGAGAAACATATGGTGAACATATGGATGAAAATTAAGGTGCTGCGGTTATTGAAATTAAAAGCTTGAGCCTGGCTGGAAAATTGATTTAAATTTAACTTATTTAGAAATATGCAAATTCAGAACCAATTTCCTTTGATGCTGCTTTGAGAGTAAAACAGTTACATAAGGTACAATCTTAAGGTACTTGAACTTTACTTGATTATTTTAATGTTATACAAAACAAATGTTGTTCTTCTAAAAGGCCGTGCTTTTCTTTATATCTCTTAATAAAGACCAAATTATCTTGAACTTTCGAGAATAAAAAAAAGCTATTTCCTCTTATAACTAATAATATTAGATGCTGTTATCTGAAGATGAGAAGTTAATAACATAAAATTTCCCCTGAAATAAGTGTTTTCTCGAAATAATGTGATCAACAGCATTGAAAAAAATTATTGCTACTCTAGGCTTCCGTACAATCCACTACTAAGTCACAGAAAAGTTATATCACAGCTATAGTTAATTAGCTGCAAAGTAATATGAACCTTTTGTGCAACAGAATTAAAATATCAGCAAAGTACTTTGAGATTGAGCTGCCACCTATGAGCTTAACTCATCAATATAGGCAATATGGAGTGTGAAATCCCCTAAATCTACTGTAGTGTATGTTGAAAGAATGTATTTGATAATGTAGGTTGCAATGTCTTCAATTTTTTTTTAAATCCTTTGATTAAGATGCTTGTAAAACGCAGAAGTTTGTTTTTTATTTTTATCATTAGTCCATGTTATAATAGTTGACAGGAGTTCATCTAAAAATCTGGACAAAATGATCATAAAATACAGTTTATAATGACTTGTATTTTCATGTTTAATTCTGAGGGCTAACACAGTCTGTATTCATTTAGTTTCACAGTTACATTCTGTGCGGCTACACATCGTGCTACATTATCACTTCCATGTAACATGTTGGTAGAAATGTGTCACCAATTAGTTATTCATAAAACAAAACTAAAAATGTTGTCGCTTTTGTAACATCACTGAACATCGGCCACCCACACACACACACACACACACACACACACACACACACACACACACACACACACACACACACACACACACGCACACACACGCACATGCACACACACACACACACACACACACACACACACACACACACACACACACACACACACACACAAACACACACACACACACACACAAACACACACACACATGCACACACACACATGACACATGCACACACACGCACATTGAAGTGTAAATTCTGGAACCAAAATCAATTTTTCATACGTTCACATTTTGCTTGGAATGTGTTGTAAAGCACGGAATGGTGCATGAGAATATTTTATAAATGAGGCCCGTTGTGTTCACAATACGAAAGCATTAGCATGCAAGAGTCTGGAGTGTGACTGTCTGTGTGTGTGTGTGTGTGTGTGTGTGTGTGTGTGTGTGTGTGTGTGTGTGTGTGTGTGTGTGTGTGTGTGTGTGTGTGTGTGTGTGTGTGTGTGTGTGTGTGTGTGTGTGTGTGTGTGTGTGTGTGTGTGTGTGTGTGTGTGTGTGTGTGTGTGTGTGAGAGAGAGACAGAGAGAGTGTGTACTGTGTGTCTGTGTGTGCCCCAGGCCATGTGTTACTTTGCTAGCGCTAATGAGCCCGTTCACTCTGCAGCCCGATCTACTCGACACCACACACACACACACACACACACACACACACACACACATACACATACACATACACATGTCCGCGGGGACGCTGGGACTAGAGATGCTGCGAGCGATCCACTGGCTATATCCCCCATGGAGAGCAACACACACACACACACACACACTATTTCTCTCACCCACACTCCTCACACTATCCACACATCATATACACACTTTTTTGCTCTGACAACCTCACCCACATACCAATCGTTATTCTAGTGCGCCACACACACACACACACACACACACACACACACACACACACACACACACACACACACACACACACACACACACACACAACCACCCACCCCATCTATCCCAACCCCATGTCATTTTTATATAGTTCTACTCTATAATCTTTAAAAATCTTTGTTCTATCTGTTCCTCATTATTTCCTAAGTGCATATTTTATCCTGTCTTTGGAAACAGATAGATGTGTCTGTTTTAGTTTATTATTTATTTAGATGCACTGACAGCGTTTTTGTAATTACCCAGAATTCCTCATGAGAGCGACAGAAGTTACACACTATAGCTTTAAAGGAATACTTTACCCATGCGGAACCGGCGTTTTATCATTATAAAATCACTAT
>NC_137214.1:28688678-28691178 GCF_949987685.1 Ammodytes marinus | reverse complement strand
ATTAACACTTTGTGGGATTTTCTTTAAACTTTGCACAAATGTGTCCACTCTGACTCAAAGATGAACTGATAAGATTTCCAAGTTCATAGTTCAAATGTTACTGCCACCTTATATAGTGTGCGGTGACAGTGACCTTGTACCATAATAGCTTCTCAGGAGCTTAACCTACTTGCCACTAATGTACTTTCACCGTTTGGCAATTGTATTTCTAGTTTTCCATGCATTCGTTCAAGTAGTGTTAACACTAGGTTTTAAGGTTCAGGAATGAATTATGTTTATGTTAGGGTTAGTGTAAGGGTTGGGGTTAGGGTTAGGCATTTAGTGTTGATGGTTAGGGTAAGGGACTAGGGAATGCATTATGGCTATTAATGTCCTCACAAGTATAGCCGTACAAACGTGGTTGCCTTGGTGTGTGTGTGTGTGTGTGTGTTTTGTTCGGGGTTGCCGTGGCTTTTCATTTCCCTCTGTTGTTGTGGGTCTGATTTTATCACTCAAACAAACAGAGGAGACACTGACGCCTCTGGAGCCTGAGATCTGACAAAGGCCATTGTGTCCGTCTTATCTGTGTCACTAAAGCAACATTGACACAGGCAAGGGTGTGTGTGTGTGTGTGTGTGTGTGTGTGTGTGTGTGTGTGTGTGTGTGTGTGTGTGTGTGTGTGTGTGTGTGTGTGTGTGTGTGTGTGTGTGTGTGTGTGTGTGTGTGTGTGTGTGTGTGTGTGTGTGTGTGTGTGTGTGTGTGTGTGTGTGTGTGTGTGTGTGTGTGTGTGTGTGTGTGTTAAATAAGCGAAACACCTGTAGTGATAAACAAGATAAGGACTAGAAAGAGGATATTGTCTTTAGAAGAGTCTTTATTTGCTGGTTGTTTGTATGTGTTTTCTTCATGTTGTAATGAACTGGATAGAAGATTATCAAAGATATCTTGGAACTTTGTTTTGTGGATTTTAAAAATCTGATACAGTGTTTGGTAGTAGTATTAGGCCTAGTAATAATAATTTAAACAGTACATACAAACAGTTTTCCATCAGGAATACACATTAGATGTAGATAAACAGCCTAAAAACAACAAAGGCATCTGATTTCAAGCAACAATAAACAAAAAAAAATTCAAAATATTGACAAATTACTAATCTAGCAAATGGACCCTTTGTATTTGTTAAACACCATATTTAAAAAATAATAATAATCTAGTTTTGAAGGGACCTTCAAGGCCTTTGCACACCGGGCGCGTTTTATTCGTGCGATTAATCCGTTTATTAACGAACGTATACAGAGTCAATACAAGCTTCCACACCAGCGCCGTCATTTCGCATCGCGAATTTGCGTTTTTTATTTTTTCGAACTGAGTTCGATTTTTCTGGGACGTCGCTTCTAAAGTGGGACGCGACAAAATTCACATTTCAAAACATTCGCTTTTACGTTGCGTTTATTCGCGTCGCGCCCGGTGTGCAAAGGCCTTCATACGTGTATTCATAAATATATCCAGACAGGAGAGGTAATGTATGGACTTATAAGTGAACAATACAATGTATATGGATAGAAGATATATTGACACTTTACTTTGTTGATCAAATTAAAAGCTGTAGTGTTTAGTAGTAGTTGTAGGTATAGTAGTAATCGTTTATTTCGGCCCATATAAACAGTTTTTCATCAGTAATACACATAGAATAAATATACTTAAAAAACAAAGGAATATCATTTCAAATTTTACTATTTTAAGCACGTATAGTTAAAGGGGCACTGTGTAACATTTTAAGTAATGTATTAGCTAAAATCAATATCCTCATTCATAAATATGTCCTCATTGGTGTAAAATCACCTCTGCCAATAATCTGAATTATCCTCCTGAGCGGGGAATTACAAATATTAATATACATTCAGGTGCATTGTTTGTGTCCTTGAAGGCCACTGTAGCTTCTGTTATTATTCAAAAGGGTTGGGGTTACCCAGGGAGCGTTGCATTCTAGAACTTTCTTGATGATGTCATATTACACAGTGCCCCTTTAAGGTACAAACGCGAACCGTGTTCCAAACATTTCTTACAAAAACAGAACACAAGTTATAAATGTAAATTCCAAACGTAAAAATTATCAAATGGAACCTTTATATATTGCATTTTAATTATTAGTTTTACATAAAATTACATATTTCATAGAGGCATGTATTTTAACCTAACTATCTAGGAGGATAATATATGTTAAATACTACCTGGATGTCTTATTCACTCCTGGGTGAAGTTTAATACGTCTTAACTTCATCATAACTCCTCAGAAATGTGTCTGGAACGTCCAGTTAAGGAGCCCGTCTGCCTGTCTGCCCGTCTGCCCGTCTGTCAGTCTGCACCAGCTGGCGTTGCATTTTAATTTGGCAGCGACTTCGGCGTTCAATTATCCTCCGACGGCTGACGGCTGATTCTTGATGAAAAGAAAAATGAAAATTGGAAAGCTTGCCAGATGTAAAGGCTTCCACGCTGCTCTCCTTTCATCTTGTTCCCTCAGCAA
>NC_137214.1:28663678-28683678 GCF_949987685.1 Ammodytes marinus | reverse complement strand
TTGCAAACATTTTTGATATTTGTTCATCCTAGCCTGAGAAAAGGCAGAAAGAGTGTTTTATGGTCTCACTGTCTAACCCTACATTTTACTAATCTGACATCACACTAGTAAAAATGTAGGGTTAGTATGAACAGGACAGCTGGGCCAAGGGAAGACTGAGGGGAAAAAAAACTCATTCATTCAATTATAATAGCGATTATAATGATAGAACGCCGGTTCCGTATGGGTGAAGTTTTCCTTTAAAAGAGGTGATAGAGTATTATACTATTTTTTGAGATTTTAAAAAAGTCGATTTTGAAAGAGAAATTCTCCTTCGATTTCTCCAACTGTTCGACATACAAGGGAGAGAGAGAGAGAGTGTCTGTTCTCCCTCAGCCCTTTATTCTCTTAGATAACTAAACTACAGACCAGACATTCAGAGTGTCCACAGGAAATAGCTGAAACTAACAAAGGAATGTTGATATAGTGAGGACAAATTTGACTGTTTCAGTAATATTAAAAAGTTCCTTGCAGAACCATAAAAAAAGTAATTAAAAAAAAATGCTGTTGCTTGGGGAATATAGGGCTAACAGGGCTACTGTAGGACAGTCATACAAGTACATAACAAAATGAATTAATATATTTCTTTCTTTCTTTCTTTCTTTCTTTCTTTCTTTCTTTCTTTCTTTCTTTCTTTCTTTCTTTCTTTCTTACTTTCTTTCTTTCTTTCTCTCTCTCTCTCTCCCTCTCTCCCTCTCTCTCTCTCTCTGTCTCTCTCTCTCTCCCTCTCTCCCTCTCTCTCTGTCTCTCTCTCTCCCTCTGTCTCTGTCTCTCTCTCTCTCTCTTTCTCTCTCTCCCCCGCTCCCCCTGTCCCCCTCTCTCTCTCTCTCTCTCTCTCTCTCTCTCTCTCTCTCTCTCTCTCTCTCTCTCTCTAGCGGAGCCTCAGGGAGCAGCAGCGAATCAGAGAGCAGCTCGGAGTCGGACACGGACGAATCAGAAAGCAGCTCCAGCGACAGCGAGTACAACCGAGCCTCACGCACACACACTCCAGAGGTACCAAAACAAGTCTGTTCGTGTGTGTGTGTGTGTGTGTGTGTGTGTGTGTGTGTGTGTGTGTGTGTGTGTGTGTGTGTGTGTGTGTGTGTGTGTGTGTGTGTGTGTGTGTGTGTGTGTGTGTGTGTGTGTGTGTGTGTGATTATGTGAAATCAACATAGTGCTGTGCTGTAGCCAAGACTATCTGAAACAAGGAGGGCGCTCTCGGCACAGTGGTTGAGACCATGAAACACTTACTTGTAACTGTTTTAATTAGGCTATATTGTACTTTCACCCATTTAATTTTAATTGCTGCCACTCTTCACCACTGTGTAAATGTTTCAATAGTTTTTTTTCTCTTCACCTGTTGTTGTGTATTTGATGTATTTGCGTTGAATATTTTGTATGTACAGTATTGTTGTTTTTTCCTTTGAATTTGTTTTGAACTCGACGTCATTGTAAATGAGGGTCAGTCACCCCTCAATTGGTCTCTCGGGGATAAATAAAAGTTAAATAAATAAATAAATAAATAAATAAAATAAGTATAGAATTTAGAACAGGCAAACCGTATGTACTCCTCAATTTAATCTGACATTTCCAAAACACCCTCAAAAACCAAATTAGGATTTCTTTTTTAATGTATTCTACTGCCATACTGTGTGTGCAGGTATAACGTGGTGTCCCAGCAAAAAGTGTTCTCCAGATCAAAAGTCGCCTCATGTACTACAACAGTGGACGGACATGAGTTAATATGAATGTATGAGGCTAATTATTCACCGTAATTCATGTATTGTGTTCCCATTGTTCGATTAACAGTCGGTGAAGTTGCCACATGTAGATTTCTACGGTTTTCGAGACGACCAATCATTACTTACCTTTTTTTTTTCTACAGGTAAATCCCATTGAGACCGGAGACTCTTTTTTACAAGGGAGACCTGTTACCATTCCCACGTTACTATTCACACACACGTTCTTACACCGATAGCAGGCTAACCATCAGGAGCAATTTAGGGTTCAGTGTCTTGCTCAGGGACACTTCGACATGTGGCGAGCGGACGGGGGACATGCAAGGTTTTATTTAACCATCTGTCCAAAATCAAATTGAGCTGTTTTTGCAATTGTTTATGAATAGTCAGATTTATATCACATTAGCCTTTGTTACAGAAACCATTCATTATGTCAAACCCGGTAATTGTCAGTAAAATATATTGACAATGTAATATGTGTTTAATTCACATACACGCATGTTGGTACAGTAAATGCTCTGTTCTCATGGTCTCTGGGTGGTGCTCTGAAAGACATAAAACTGAATTATAAGCTGAATTATAACATTATTTATCATATTATTTCTAATGGCTCAGTGCTGCCTGGTTTCAAAGGCTTTGTAAGTCGTATCCACTGAGACACATGCAGAGAAAGAACATTTGTTTAGCAGCATACAGCACATGGGAAAAATACAACACAGAAAACAAATTAATATAATTACTTCCACACTAAAATAAATGATCTTCTCTGTCTACAAATAAGCACTTTAACGCTTGAATGAGTTCAACACAAAATACCAAATTTGTAACTTTACTAAATCTTTTACAGGCCAAATTAAATCAACACAACGTTACTGCTCAATCGCTTCCTGATTTCCCAAACTACAGGGTGGGCCAAGGGTCAAATACCAAAACACAAAAAAAATGGTAGCGTTAAATGTAATTTGCGTTACTTTTGACAGCCCTAGTAATTATTCTTAACATTATTTTCTCTTGCCCTTTATATAGTACTGTTACTGTTATTGTGTTGTCTCCATCACTGCGTATTGTTCGGTGCAATTGTGTATGTGACTCATAAAACAAAAAAAAAAAAAAATTTATTGAAGGTGCTACGAGGAACTTGGTCTCATTTTTCCTCTGATGATCATAAATTACATGTAACAGCAAACGAGACCATCAGTGCAAATAATGCTAACTTTATATAGTTTTTCTTAATGCCTTTGTCATGGGTACGCTCAACCAGCAACTACAGCTGGCATAGTAAAAACACTACTGCTTTTGTCCAAAGGGGGCGCAAGAATGAACACAAACGGAAAGTTCCTCGGAGCACCTTTAAACATTTAATAATCTATATGTTATTTTCCCCATTACAGCCGGAGCCTCCGTCCACTAACAAATGGCAGTTGGACAGTTGGTTGAATAAAGTCCAGGCTCAAACCAAACCGCTGGTTCCCCCTCAGCCGGAGCACCATGACACAGGTTGGTATGGCAACAACACACACACATCCATTAAAGGTGCAGTCAGTGATTCTGGAGAACGCTTGTTGTCAAAATCACTTCTTGTCAAAATCGGTGAATATCACCTCATGATTAGCTACCTGTCCGTACTGTGTGTGCACTGAAAAAAAAATCTGGTGTTAATACACAGCCTAGGCTCTGTAAACTGGTATGTAAACAAAGGGTATGTAAACAAAGAGGGCCCACCATAGCTAGCAAAATGCCCATTTACAGAGCCTAGGCTGTCTATTAACACGGTATGTTTTCAGTGCACACACAGTGCAGACATGTAGCGGATCATGAGGAGATAGTCACTGATATTGACAAAAAGTTATTTTGTCAACAAGCGTTCTCCAGAATCGCTGACTCCTTCTTTAACTACAGTTATAGTGAAAATAATCCAGTTTGATCTGTTATACTGATTCTGGTTCCATGGTCTTCTGCACAGGCTCCATCACCCAGGGTCCGGGGACTTTCTCCCCCAGGAACGAAGCCCCTTCAGTGGGCACGGCCGCTAAGACGAAGCCCTCTGCATCCAACAGCACCACTGTACCAGCTGCACCGACGGTCGAACACAAGGACACAAGAGGAGCCTTCTGGTAGGAGGCAGAAGTAGACTTATTTGGGAAATGTGTCAAATGACATCTGTTGAATAAATTAATTCATTCATTAATATATGTTTGACTCTCTGACAAAAGGAAAACATTTTGGTTGTCCAAACACGGATGGGCGATAATGACTCTCTCTCTCTGTCTTCCCATTTCAACTCTGTACTATCAAATAAAACTTGAAAATGCCCAAAAATAATCTTTAAAAAAAAGAAATGCATTCTTTCTCCCCCCAGCGCTGGCAGAGAGAAGGCCAAGGCCAAGCTGAACCAGAAGACATCCGGTGAGGGTCAGAGGTCAAAGATGAGGCTGTCGCCGGGCGGGTTGCCGGGGGCGTTGTTACCGGGGGCGTTACCGGGGGGTGTGTTACCGGGTGCTGAGGTCATCACTCCCAGACGGACCACCACGGGGAAGAAGCAGCCCAGACGCACAGACAGGTCCCACAGCTCAGAGGAACAGAGCCAGACATGGAGCAGAGCAACACAACACAGGTAGAGATACACAAGGATAAGACCCCACTCAACGGGATATGTGTTTAACCTTGATATGACCCCACTATTAAAGGCTTTTAAACAATCATTCGCCCTTCCTTGGCTGTGGAGGGGAGGGGGCTTGTGGTGTAGTGGTTAGAGCGCCCCCCTATAGAGGCTCAGTCCTCTTCACAGCAGACCCGGTAAAGATACAAGGATAAGACGCCGCTCAATAGTTTAAATAAGATGTTAAATATCAGTTATCAGCATATCAGTTATCAGCATACCAAATGGTTGGTATTTAAAGGAAAACATAAACACCATCCCATCCATAGTCCTGCGTACTACACCACTGCTAGTAACTGTCTATTATAACTAACATGTCACTCTCATAACTTCTCACTGTTAAGAGAACTCTGTCAGTCACTCTGTGGAGCTTACAGAGGCTCTGGTGGATCAATAAGCTTCTTCTTGGCTTCTCCACACTGTCGCTCTCGCATCTGGTGTAAAAACACTAGAACTGAGTCCAAACCAAAACAAACAGTCTGCTCAGCTTGATGTTGGGGGATAATTAGAAAACACACACACACACACGCAAGCACACACACACCGCACGCAAGCACACACACACACAGACATGCACACATGCTCGCGCACACACATGCGCACAAGCAAGCACACACACACACAGACACGCGCACACACACACACACACACACACACACACGCACACACACACACACACACACACACACAGACACACACACACACACACACACACACACACACACACACACACACACACACACACACACACACACAGACTTCATACTTTTCAACTTAAATCACTTTTTCTCTTCTCTTCCCATTTCCCAGTTGTTAAGCCTTTCCAACATCCAATCCGCCTGAATACAGTTACATGCTGTTTTCAATTACTTCCTGCTGTCTTGAATTTTTCTTTCATTTCAACACACATTGGCCCCCTGGAGATGGCCAAGGCAGGCATCATCTTCTACTGTGTGTCAGTGTATAACCCGCGCTATAGTACCCTGGGACCTATACATAAGTTGCTTCAATGGGCCCCATTCCTCCATAGATTTATGTTGAATAATTTTTTTTGGCTGACAAGTAATTGAGCCTACAACCGTTAATTAACTGAAAGTATGCTGTAAAAAAAAATCTTATCCATGTTGTGACACTTCATCTTATTGTTGCTAAATGACATGTAATAATGACGTGTGTGTGTGTGTGTGTGTGTGTGTGTGTGTGTGTGTGTGTGTGTGTGTGCGTGTGTGTGTGTGTATGTGTGCGTGTGCGTGTGCGTGTGCGTGTGCGTGTGTGTGTGTGTGTGTGTGTGTGTGTGTGTGTTTCCAGCCCTGCAGCTCGTGATCCCAGCAGGGAGAAGGATGTGTGTCCTCCCCCTGCCTCCCTGGACCCTCCTCTCCCCCCTAGACCTCGCACTAAACCCCCCAGTGGGAAAACTGCTCCAAGGAAAGAGCCGCGCAGTGCAACCAACCCTGCTACCAACAACAACACAGTCAACACAGCCACTGCACCGGCCGCACTGCAAACGCCTACACCCATACCTGCTGTCAGTGTCAACCAGGTGTGTGTGTGTGGGGGGGGGAGGGAGGGGTGTGTGTGTGTGTGTGAGAGTGTGTGTGTGCATATGTTTGTGTGTGTGTGTGTGCGTGTGTGTGTGTGTGTGTGTGTGTTTGTGTGTGTGTGTGTGTGTGTGTGTGTGTTTTAGTACTTTATAAATTAAATTGATTTTTTTTGCATTTTAATTACATACTTTTTCTTATTAGATGTTACCCAAATGTTGCTATTCTTTAATCAGACTGACAACATGCATTTTACTCCTAAAGCTAATTGAAATAGACCTTGAGAAGAAGTATATAAAGACAATGTAATTGCTTTGTGGAAAGAAAAGTGCTCCAGCATATAATTAAGTAACTAATGCGATCTATTTATTTTTACACATTATTGACTATGGCAGTTTCGGCCCTCCATTCATTTATCAAAGAATTACATTTTCAAACAATGTCTTTTTCAATGAACTTATTGAAGCAGAGATAACATCATACTCAACTTCAGTGCATGTCACAACATCTTTTTAAAGATTATGTTTGGGCATTTTCAAGCTTTATTAGACAGTACAGAGTTGAAATGGGGAGACAGAGAGAGAGAGAGAGAGAGAGAGAGAGAGACAGAGAGAGAGAGGGGGGATGACCTGCAGACAGTAAAGGTCCACGGGTCGGATTTGAACCCGCAACCACTGCAAAGAAAGCCGCGGAGCCAATATGGTACGCGCTCTATCCACTACACCACCGGAGCGCTCCTAAACATGTCTCTTTTTACTCACATCTGTATCAACATCTGGAAAATGTAAAGAAGACTCAGTTAGAAACTAAACGCTGCGCACATGTACAGCCAACGTCCATGTTTCTGTAGTAATCACATCCATACTCATTTTCTCTGGATGATTTGACAAAGTAATAAAAGTCCAAAGGGATAAAACCTGTATTATTACATGAGTATTATGGCTCAAGTCTCACTGGGTTTTATAGAAATATGTAAAGTGAGAGAAGGGAGCTGAATCATAGACCATCGTTTGAGCCTATTATGAGTTAATGGTCGATGGTTTTATGGAGATTAGGTAGTTTCAAGGGGAAAGAAAATGGAAAATGGCTATTTGAACCATAGTACACTTTGACAGAAAAATACAGGGATAAAGATTAGATTATATAACAATTATGGAAAGTAAAATGGCTACAATGGCTTTCCGAAATATTTAAATACATATCTAAATGTGGCAATATCTAATTAATTATGCGTACATTTGCATCTCTGTATTTACCAAAAATGTAGATGTTTATTGGAGCCAAAAACAAACTGTTTGCCTGCCGTGTCTCGTTTAAATTTACTTTACTTTGTAAGTGATGTACAGTTTTATCAAAATTAAAGAATACATATAACAACAGATTAACATCGAAGAAAGAAACATTTATTTCTGTACCATAGCAGACATACACTGAAAAGTACAGGGATAAAGATAAGGTTAGGTGGGGAGGGAGGGAGGAAGAGATTAGGTAAGGGGGGGCGGGGGGGCTCTTGAGGTGTTGTGGTTAGAGCGTCCCCCCCACCCCCCCACCCCTCCATAGAGGCTCAGTCCTCATCACAGCAGACCCGGGTTATAATCCGGCCCGGGTCGTTCTCTCCATGTCATTCCCCTCTCTGCCCCATTTCATCTCTATCTCTCTGCACTGTCAAATTAAGCATAAAAAATGCCCAAATAAAAAAATATATATATTTATATTAGATTATATATAAATGATAACAGTAAAAGGGCTACAAACGCAAACAAAATATATTAAATCTTTAATTTACTTTACTAGTAAGTGAAGAAGAGTTTTATCAAAATGAAACAATACATATAACAACAGATCAGCATCAAGAGGTCGAAATTTCATGATCATTAACAAGGACTAAAATCTAAATATTATTGTTTAAAAACGTATCTACAATAATTGAAACAACAGTGCTAGAAAAAAATATATTTTGGCTTGAAGTGTCTAGATTTTAATTTACCTTACTGAAAAAGACAAGTTGAGCTTCTCCCAGTTAATTAATATATACTGTATAACAACAGATCATATCAAAATATGGAGAGTTCAAAATGTCATCGTCATCATTAAAGACTCCAAAAATAATTGTTAAAAAACGCTGTATCTACAATAACCAGAATATTAAAATGCCACAGACGGCAAGAGCAAGTAGAATTTAAACCAAAACAACGGTCTGTAAATACGTCTATACAAAATCGTTTGAAATTTCGACCTTGTGTGACTCGAGACGAAAAAATTCTGAAATCATGTTAAATAAGGTTGACATATGAGGGATGAACAAAAGAGCTGGTTCAACATTTCACACACACACACACACACACACACACAGCGCTCTGGTGTTATTATAGTTTGTGTCGTGGTTTGATCTTATGACATCGCTGCCTCACACACAACATCATTATAAAGTTGGTTGTTGAAAAGCAAAAAATAAATGTATTCTTTGTTTATATGCTCTGTGTGTGTGTGTGTGTGTGTGTGTGTGTGTGTGTGTGTGTGTGTGTGTGTGTGTGTGTGTGTGTGTGTGTGTGTGTGTGTGTGTGTGTGTGTGTGTGTGTGTGTGTGTGTGTGTGTGTGTGTGTGTGTGTGTGTGTGTGTGTGTGTGCGCGTGTGTGTGTAGTTTGGTGTCATAATAACTGAGTAACTGAAGAAAATATGATTATAAAAACTCCTACCACTATGTTAAATTCACAGACAGCTGAAAATAATACTGAATATATGAGAATGTACAATGCATTAGCAAACCTTTTCTTGTCTGTCATAGCTTAAGACATAGGAAGTCGATCCCACTTTTTCACCAGCAATTTAAGGATCACACAGACAATATTACAAACCGATGAGTGACACATAAAATGTAGGCAAGTCATAGAGTTTTAATAGACAGCCCAATATGTTGTTGGTTATTCTATTTTCATTGGATTTGTTTGCATAATAAAACTCAAGAGTTATGGCAGATTTTATGTCTTGAGAGCTCTATGATTCATAAACATAAAGTCATAAGCAGGGTTTTCCTAAATTAAAAAGTCTTATGAGTTCATCTAAAACAAAGGCCTCGACTCAAACGAATTGGTAGCATCTATTTTTTTAATAATTTGCATATGTCTCTGGGGGGATCTAAGTGGTACGTAACTACAATTTTTGGTTTTAGTTAGTTTTTTTGTTGTGTGTTTTAAAATACCTAAAATAGAATAATAATATACCAAATTAAAATTTTATTTAAAAATATTTAGATGATTAAGATGATTTTCGTTTTAAGATATTAGAATGAAAATAAAAATTACACAGCGTACCTTTAAAACACACATACACCAAATGTATGTGTGTAAAAAATATGTAGGCTATTCCCCCTTTTCCTCATGATAATAGTGAAGTATTTGTAATAGAAGCGGGTGCACATAGAATACAAGCCCACAGTGATCCTTATAGGTTGATGCATTTGAATTATTATTTAATTGTATTACTCAATCAACTAAAATCTTTCTCACCGTTTTGTCTGTTGTCATTTTTCTATTCACACACAGGACAAGAAGAAGCACAGAGGTCCCAACACAAAGATCACTCCCAAGTCGAAAGAATTCATCGAAACAGATTCCTCCTCCTCGTCATCTGAATGCCACTCGGACGCCGAAGAAACTGTCAAAATCTCAACGCTACCCTCTCAAACAACCACACGCCCTGCTATCAACACACACACTCTATCTCTATCAAACAACAACACACACACGACACACACTCCTTTGTTACCATGCCTAGCCTCTTCCACTGTTACTATGGGAACATTTGGCGGGAAAGGACTCCGAATTAAAGATGGCGGCAATGTAGCTACAAACGGTAGCATCACAAGTAGCAACGGTAGCATTGGCTGCGCTAGTAGTAATGGTAGCACCTTAAGCATTAGCAACATTAGCGGAGCATTTGGCACTTCAGTCCCCGATCCTGGAGGGTTAGGGGGACCAAGCAAAGACTTGGAGCCCATGTCACCACCTCCGAACGTGGGGTTAGAAGGACCGATATCCCCCCTGAGGGAATTCGAAGAGAACCAGAGTTTGTGGGTGAAAATTGATTTAAGTTTGCTTGGAAGGGTCCCAGGCTTAAGTTTGGGCGACCGATCTAGGGTGGAAAGAATGGTAGAAAGAGATTGTATTGAAGGTGCTAGTGAGCGAGAAAGACATTCGGAAAGGGAGAAGATTTCGGAAAGAGAACGACCAAATAAGGAAGAGAGAGAGTGGCCTAAGAAGTTACCGAAAACTGAGAAAATTGAAGTGGAAAATGAGCGGGAAAGTGTCGTTGATAGATTGACGGAGAGAGAGAGATTGGGGGAACGGACAATTGGGAGGGACAGGGAGAAGGTGTGCCAAGGGGTGGGGGTCCCGGATGTACCACCAGTGCAACAACAGCAGGGTAATAGTAACCCTAACCCCAGACTGGTAACGAAGACGGACAGAGCAGAGAACGGAGGCAAACACAGGAGGCAGGCGGCCGGGAACACAACGCTGCCCACGGAGAAACACACAAGCAAGAGCAAGAGGAAACATAAGGTACAAGAGGCATTGGCCTTCGATTACTAGTAATGTCAAGTAAAGAAATCTTTATTATCCCCCAAAATTCATTAAAAAAACTACGCTTAGGTTGAATTATTGATAAACATTTACTAACCTTTGCGAAGTTGAATACATTGGACCAATGCATTATTACGTTAACAGTTTAAAACATATTCTATACGCCTTTTTTAATTGAAGTGGTTTAATTATGTGTGTTTCAACTTTTTTTAAGACAGTCAAACCTTAATCATTTTTTGTGAACGCATGGTCTGAGGAGGAAGTTCTCAATTTGTCAATTTGAAGAAATTCTGGTTCGAAAATATTGATAGATTCGAGATTTGTCCATGACATTTTTTTTGCATACGCACTATTAGTAAGTGAGGCCCAATGTCTTCAACTCTGTCCCCAACCATTCCTTAATATTTCTCTCACATATTTTACTGGCAACCTCTAAATCTGCCCTTTCTTTCTCAAATGTACAGACAGTTCTTAGATACCGAGATATAATGTGTTTTGTGTATTCCAGCCACACACACAGTCTGTCTTGCTGGAACTAACAGACCTGTAGAGTGCTGTGATTGACCAATCAGAACACAGGATTCATAAGTGCCATGTAATAATGAGATATAATGTGTTTTGTGTCGTTTGTATTCCAGTCGGAGCACAGCGACTCATCAGTCCACGGCAATAAGAAGCTTCGACTGGACAAAGACTTCCTGCTCCTTCCTCCGTGCATCTCCCCGATACACAACCACAAAAACAGCTCTACAGAGTGAGTACTAACACACACTAACACACACACACACACACACACACACACACACACACACACACACACACACATAGGCTACATATACACACACACACACACACACATAGGCTACATATACACACACAGGCAAACACACACACACACACTCACTCACACACTCACTCACACACTCACTCACTCACTCACTCACTCACTCACTCACTCTCCACTCTGTGCAGCTTATCGGCTTAATCAACTTTTCATCAACTCATTTGGTCATGGCTTGAATGTTCCCGACACTCATTTATTTGAAAAAGTCACGCACTATACCTTTAAAGCAGAAAAGAAAAAGCCCTGATCCCCCTAGTATACACCTTTATCCTTTAACTGGGACAAACACCAGCAGAGGTAATCAGAAGTTCACAGAGGGTATTTTTAGAAAGGGGCTTAATATGACATCAAGAGGCCAGTTCAATTCACACTATGACACTGAAGAGACAAATTGGGAGTTTCATCTTTTCCGTGTGAATTATTGAAAACTGCCTGAGCTGACGGCCGCTATAAATAAGCCTCTACGGGACAGGGACACAGGAATATGTTTTCATAGCGTCTCAGTGTTATCAAAGAGAGCACAGAGAGAGAGAGGGGGGGGCTGACCTGGATATGAACCCACGACAGTGTGTGTGTGTGTGTGTGTGTGTGTGTGTGTGTGTGTGTGTGTGTGTGTGTGTGTGTGTGTGTGTGTGTGTGTGTGTGTGTGTGTGTGTGTGTGTGTGTGTGTGTGTGTGTGTGTGTGTGTGTGTGTGTGTGTGTGTGTGTGTGCGCGCGCGTGTGTGTGTGTGCGTGTGTGTGTGTGTGTGTGTGTTTATCGTCAAAGAGGCTTTTAAAGGAAGCTGTAAAGTGGATGACGTGACCATCCTTCTACGAGTTTTTCAGCAACTTCTAACGTGCGACTTTTGACACTTTTGTCCTCGCTATGTTTTAATCATATTGTGGCTATTATGCTTCCATATCATGTCTTCTTTTATAATAGCATACAACTATATAGAAATAGCATTTTTTGCACTGATGGTCTCGTTTATTTTACATGGGTTTTTTGATTTATGATCATCAGAGGAAAAATTTGACTGTTTCAGAAATATTTACAAGTTCCCCGTAGCACCTTTAATATAAGTCATCAACCGGCAAAATTGCGTGATGATATCTATAAGTGAAAAATGTTACCCTATTCACCTGCACTGTCTTGCCTTATAGGAATACGGAACCCATACGGAACCGGCGTTCTATCATTATAAAATCGCTATTATATTATAATATAATAAATTCGGTTTTTCTTCCCTCAGTCTTTCCTCAGTCTTCCCTTGGCCCAGCTGTCCTGTAAATCCGAACCCTACATTTTTACTAGTGTGATGTCACACTAGTAAACTGTAGGGTTAGACAGTGAGACCATAAAACACTCGTTCTGCCTTTTTCTCAGGCTAGGATGCACCGATTTAAAAAATGTTTGTACATGTATACTACATAGGATCTCAGAGTTCAATACACCTTCATATTCCCACTGGTGAAGTAGGTCTTTAATTTCAAAGTAGTGGGTAGTAGTAGGCACTATCACGAAACATAAAAATATTTTTTAACTGAAAGGAGAACAGAGGACGAATGACTCACGGAGCAGAAGTGAACGCTGAAGCAGAAGTTAATTTGAGTTGAACTTTAAAGGCCATCAATCTTCCCACTTGGCCAAGTAACTGTCGACTCATTGCAAATGCATTACGGAGAAAGAAGATGGCAGATATATACGGCGTACATTTTGTGCCTTTGGGGCTGTATATTCCTTAACTTATTATCCCTTTTAAAAGTAGTAGAAGTACGAGAAGCTCTCACACACACTTCCTGTACACACTCACACACACACACACACACACACACACACACATACGCGCGCGCACACACACACACACACACACACACACACACACACACTCACACACACACACACACACACACGCGTATTCACTTAGGGGTATAGACCCACAAATGCACTACAAATTAGCATAGTCATAGACACATCAATTTTTCTGTACACAGTAACAAAAGCAAACTCGCACACAAACACACATACACACTCTTTCTCGCACACAAACACACACACACACACACACACACACACACACACACACACTACAGCTACTAATTAGTCTTTGTCTCCCTGGTTGTGTATATTATCACTAATGTCGGGCCCGGGGTAGTTTTTATTCTGCGATCTCAGCAACTTTCTCTCGCTGCCTCAAACCCCAAGAGTTTCCAGACAGCGGAAAAACATAAAAATATGATCTGTTGTGTTGCAACAAACAATGTGAGTCACACACACACACACACACACACGTATACACACACACACGCACACACACACACACACACGTAAACACACACGTATACACACACACGTATACACACACGTAAACACACACACACACACATACACACACACACGTATACACACACACACACATACACTCACACACACATACATATACACACACACACACACACACACATATTACTGTTGTGTTGCAAACAATACGAGTCACAGGAGCAAACTATATAGTACAGGAGCCAAGGGAGACAGTGTTTGGCGCGCGAGCAGAGAGAAAGATAGAATAACAACCGTTTTAAAAGGAAAATATCGTTCGGCAAATTACAAATGAAGTTGCAACTCGATCGTTAGACGTTGTTAGTCATGTAAGTGGAAGCAGGTTGTTACATGCTGGTGGTTTGTGTCTGTGTTTTTCTGTTTTGGGTTTTAGAAATTGAAAAGAAATAAGAGATAGTCTACTGCCATTCTCTGACATTTGGAAACGCAAAATGTATTGTAGATAGGTCAGGGCAAAATTGACAGTGACAATAGTTGAAATACAGTAAAGGTGGAGTCAGTGATTCTGGAGAACGCTTGTCGTCAAAATCACTTTATATCAAAATCAGTGAATATCTCCTCACGATCCACTACCTAAAAATCAAGTGTTAATACACAGCCTAGGCTCTATAAACTGTTATGTAATCAAAGGGGGCCCTCCTTAGCTCGCAACATGCCCGTAGATCTGACAGTTGTTGTGTCCTTGGGCAAGACACTTCACCCACCTTGCCTCGTGTGAATGTCGATAGCCTGCTATCGGTGTATGAATGTATGTGTGAATGGTAACGTGGGAAAGGAAAACAGGTCTCCCTTGTAAAAGAGTCTCCGGTCTCAATGGGATTTACCGTATAAATAAAGGTAAAAAAAAGACTAGTATTAACTTTTTTGCTTTATAATCATTTGTTGTTGTCTTGTGATCAGTTCTGTAAACAGGAAACAGTCTAGACGGCGTGATGATAAGCTCCTCCCCCCGCTGCTGTCTCCGCTCTCTGACGAGCCGCCACGGAAACCAACCCTCGACAACAACAACAGCATCACTTCCTCTGTCGTCCAGGAGACTGTCGCTATGGGGACGCTGTTGCCGTGTTCCAATACTTCTGCTTCCATTTCCTCGTCCTCACACAGACACCGGAAAGGAGAAGGGAAGGGGTCGTCACATGCACGGAACGGCAGCGTAAGTGCTTGAAAAAAAATATTGAAAATGTGTTCTTTCTTATACAAATTATAAACAAGATAGGCTTAATGGCCGACATTTTTAACTTAGGCCTATAAAGCCAGAGCTAAAATCTTGATTACATTTTTTAATTTTTTTAACACATATTAGAGTAAATTTTTACGGAACAGATTTTGGATATGGCCTTTTTTCATGTTATAAAGTAAACATTCTATTTACTCTCCATGGGTCTTAAAAGTTCCCTTTCTGCACGTTTTTAAGAACATAATGTCTCATGAATCAGACAATAAACAATCTTCTCTACTACAGGAAGTGGATGCCCGCGTTGAGAAGCCCAGTCTGGACGGTTACCACGCCAACGGACAGTCGGACTCGGAGACGTGGTCTGAACCCGCGCTGGAACGTTCTGAACCTCGCAGACCAAAGCTCACATTCAGCGACACGTACGTAGAAACACACTCACACCAATAATACATAATCACAGGATTACCTTTTTTAATACTGATGCAGCAGTTGTTAGCTGTGAAACGGGCCCCGAAACATTATAAAATGGTATAGTGTGTTCAGAGACAGTCCGTTATCAAAGATGTTGGCCAATTTGAGATTTAGGTTAAGTTAAGTTACTCAATTAGTCAATGGTTACATTGAATTTTGTCTTTCCGCATATCCCCTCTCAAGTTACCACACTCCAGAGGGGGTCAGAGCACAGGGTAAGCCATAGTACAATGGTTACTGGTCGGCCACAGCTCCTCTAGGCCACCCCCCCCCCCGCCCCCACCTCCCCCTCTCCCTCCCCCCCATCTTACCACACAAAGCAACAAAACAAGATTTTATTGAATATTATTTCGATGCATGTAATGTTGGTCATGAAACCTCTTCAGTCCATTTACTCCTATTCCATATTATAATGTATTAGTTGTGTTAGTAGTCATATACTCCTATTCCATATCATAATGTATTACTTGAGAGGGGACATATCTGTGACTACTTCACACAGCTGGTCCCATCGTGTAGAAACGTGGGGACCCATGATGCATCTTGTTACTTATTTGTCCTGAAGGCGTCTTGCATTATTCATGAAACAACATGTTTAGTTGTTATACTAAGGTTACAGAGAGCCCGGGGTGTGTATATCTAAGTAGGCTACGGCTGTATATAACTCGCTGCATTGCACGCTATACACTGCTTTAGCCAGGGATTATGTAAGTCGCTCTCACATGCAGAGTCGATTGTTTTGTTTTTGTTTAAATGTGTCATGCTATTTATGTTCCATTGTTTTCTGCTGTTGTGTCCCCAGACTGCACAGCGCTGACTATCACATGCAGGAGGCCAAGAGACTCAAGCACAAGGCCGATGCTTTGGTGAGAACTTTACTACTACTAGAACTACTATCACACACACACACACACACACACACACACACACACACACACACACACACACACACACACACACACACACACACACACACACACACACACACACACACACACACACACACACACACACACACACACAATACTTGGGAACCATGTTTGTTCTTGCTGTGATGTAAAGCCAAGTGCATCCAATCAGAGACTGCAGACTGAAGAAGCAGTCTTCTTATTAGCAAGAATTAATCACAAATATATTTATAACACATATCCAGAAAGAGCACACACACACACACCACACTCACTCACTCACTCACTCACACACACCCAGCCACACACACACACACACACACACAGATAGCGAGAATACAATTTGAAAAAACTGCAATGTGAACACCAACAGTCTGGTGTGTAATTATTATGTGTGCACTCTGATTGTGTGTGTGTGTGTGTGTGTGTGTGTGTGTGTGTGTGTGTGTGTGTGTGTGTGTGTGTGTGTGTGTGTGTGTGTGTGTGTGTGTGTGTGTGCGTGCGTGCCTGTGTGTGTGTGTGTGTGTGTGTGTTTAACTGCTCGTGTGAGTCTCTGAAGAATGCAAATCTATTCCATATCTGCGCCTCTTGTGTTCTGTATAATTTGTCTTATTTATTGCACCATTTGCCTCGGAGGGAACGTTGCATTCAAGGACTGATGATGACGGCAAGATTACAAGATATCAAAAGAATTATCCGATCGCTCCCCGAACAACGAAATGAGATTGATTTAACTTGTGTTTACGCATTGTTTCCTTCTGAGTTATCTAGGGGATTAAAATCTCAGCTGGAGATTATTCAAAAGGGAAGACAGTTTTTCTGCCACACGGATAGTTTAAAGGAGCTATGAGGAACTTTTAAATATTTCTGAAACGGTCTCATTTTTCCTCTGATGATCATGAATGACATGCAACAGCAAACGAGACCATCAGTGCAAAGAAAGCTATTTTTATATAGTTTTTCTTAATGCCTTTGTCATGGGTATACGCTCACCCAAGAACAACAGCTGGCGTAGTAAAAACAGAAGCGCTTTTGTCCAAAAGAGGTGCAAGAATTAACACAAACTGAAAGTTCCTCGGAGCATCTTTGAAGCCTCTAGAAAAAGCTTAATTTCTTAGTTAAAGAAAATAGTTTTTTTTAACTGTATAGAGAATGTTGGACAGGGGCTTAAAGTTTAGCAAACTTAAGTGACAATATCTTTCATTTGGATTGATAAATATGCCTATAACTCTTTTCAGATGCTTACTAACTATCATTCAACTAACTCCCTAAATTACATAGTTAGAAGGATTTTGTGGATTTGGGTTTTCAGCGGCTTTAGCACATTATCCTGTCTCCTCTCTCTATCCTTTATATATCCTTTATTTAAATTTTTCTCTAATATCATTTTCTTCTTCTGGTCTTTTCAATAGATGGACAAATTTGGCAAAGCGGTGAACTATGCAGATGGCGCGCTGTCGTTCATAGAGTGTGGCAACGCGATGGAGCGGGATCCACACGAGGCCAAATCACCTTACACCATGTACTCTGAGACTGTGGAGCTTATCAGGTAAGACTGGTTCATTTGAGAGAGTTCTTTTACAACATATTAGTGTTCAACGTTTTTACAGAACAGATTTAAGATTCAGCCAAAAAAAAAATACTTTGTACAGGTCTTTAAAATGCATTTTCTGAATGTTTTTAAGAAGAAAATATATCGTAAATCAGACAGTTAACACTATATGACCAAATATTTCTGTAATCACCTTCAGAATAGCGCTAAAAAAATTTTTGGAAAGTTTAGTTTGCTTTTGAAGTTGTGAGTTTTGGCAGTCAGGTTGACAGCATGTTCATGTAGTGCGAGAGAGACTCACACACACACACACACACACACACACTCACTCACTCACTCACTCACTCACTCACTCACTCACTCACTCACTCACTCACTCACTCACTCACTCACTCACTCACTCACTCACTCACTCACTCACTCACTCACTCACTCACTCACTCACTCACTCACTCACTCACTCACTCACACACACACACACACACACACACACACCTTTTCCTCTAAAGATCAATAAAGCTTAAAGGTGTTACTGTGCTCCCTCCATTCACCTGTCACCACTGGATTCACACCCTGCGTTCCAAATCACATACTCTTTCTTTTTACTACGCTACATACTAAAGTACAGAAGAGTTTTAGGGCCACATGAGAGAAGAAAAAATCAGATAAGGAAGATTTTTTTTTCATTATGTCGAGAAATGTCAAGCATAAAGACGAATACTCCGAAACGCTATTGGAGTAAGTGGGGCATTTATGTATTTTCAGCATACTACAATTGACCTGCATGTATTGGGACATCCTAAATCTTTTTCTGGCATACTAAATTGGAACACAGGGATATTTTGACTGATTAACCCTGTCACTAAGCAATCAGAAGGGTCACTAAGGGCAGCAGGCAGCAGCTGACCTTCTACAGTATGTCATAAAATACCTAATCAATAACCAAATAATGCATTTACCCGCTGATTGGGTCAAATGAAACTGACCTGGAGCTTGTTTTGCCTGAGGAAACTTCAGAAGGAAGTCATTACTAAGCAGTTTTTGTCTTTCCTTAATGTATAGAGAAAGAGCAGCTCCTTGAAACATTTCTTGGGCTCTTCTTGGGATTTTTCTGAGCTCCTGCACTAGGGTCAGGGGTGTGTGACACCAGTTTGTAAACGCTGCCATACTGAGAAATACAGAGAGAGTTTTTTGGAGCTGATAGGCTTAGTCAACCTAGTGTCAACTCATTTGGCGATGGCTTGAATGTAACCGACATTCATTGATATGAAAAGGTTACGCACTGTAGCTTTAACTATTGTGAGGAAAAATATATGAAATAGTTTATTGTGTGTTATTGTGTATGTTCTGCAGGTACGCTATGAGACTGAAGAACTTCGCCAGCCATTCAGCCACCGTAGCCGAGAAGAAACTAGCCGTGCTCTGGTAGGACATCAGTTTTCTTTTCTTTTTTTTTATCAAATTAGGAGAACAATTTTTGTCAAAAAAATAATAAAAATTGGACAAAATGTGACCCAAAAACATTTTAAATTTTTATTACTATTCATTTTGTGTTTTGAAAGTTTGAGTGTGAGTGTGTGTGTGTGAGTGTGTGTGTGTGTGTGTGTGTGTGTGTGTGTGTGTGTGTGTGTGTGTGTGTGTGTGTGTGGGTGTATGTGTGTGCTTGAGTATGTGTGTGCTTGAGTATGTGTATGTGTGTGTGCGTGTCTGTGTCTGTATCTGTGTCTGTGTGTGTTTGTGAGGTCTAGGCGTTTTAAAAAGGGTGAATTTGTTTTCGTAGTTCTCATCTTGCCTTGTGATGGTTTTGTTTCCCTAGTAACCGCTGTCTGATGGTTCTGTTTCCATAGTAACCGCTGTCTGTCTCTGCTGTACCTGAGAATGTTTCATCTGAAGAAAGATCACGCTGTCAAGTACTCACGCTCCCTCATGGAGTATTTCAAGGTAACACACACACACACACACTACGACAAACACACACACACACTAAGACACACACACACACGCAAAGTACATTAAGACACACACACACACGCAAAGTACACTAAGACACACACACACACACAGTACACTAAGACACACACACACACACACACACACACACACTAAGACATAGTAACACACACACTAAGACATACACACACACACAGTACACTAAGACATAGTATCACACACACACACACACACACACACACTA
>NC_137214.1:28648678-28658678 GCF_949987685.1 Ammodytes marinus | reverse complement strand
TCCCCCTCTTTCTCTCTCTCTCCCTCTCCTCTCCTCTCCCTCCCTCTCCCTCCCTCCCTCCCTCTCTCCCTCCCTCTCTCCCTCCCTCCGTCCCTCCCTCTCTCTCTCCCACAGAGTTCTTCTCAGAGTTGGACTGTGTGATGGAACCGTTGACTCAGCAGAGCAGCATGAGTGAACTGGTGCGCTTCGTCAGACAGGGTTTGCACTGGCTGCGCTGCGAGGCAAACCTGCTATAAGGGAAAAAATGTGCTTAAAAAATAATAATATATATATTAATTTATGGGGCCCTGGGAGATATAGAACTAGGATAACAAGTGAGATGAGACATGAGACAATGCTTTACCCACCAAAGGTAAAGACATACAGTGGGTGTTTTTGCTGATGCTGAGTTCAGGTAGCTGTTTAAAATGATAGATAAATATTGGATGTGTTTTTGAAAAACAAAAAATGTTGTCAAATTTTTAAATTCTTCAATCAAAAACTATGAGAAAAACGCCACACAGACTGGGTGGGTTAATTCACCTGCAATAAAGCCCAAAACAGTAGCTACATTTGGGGATTACCACTTGGAATCAGAGCATAAAATGAACATATTAAGATATGTTGCTTATGCTGCTACTTGGAACAACTGTGAGTGCAGGTAGCTGTTCAAAATAATACAAACATTTCTGAAAAATATTTTTAAATCTATTGGAAAATATTAGTAAAATTTCTTAAAAAATGTATGAAATTCATTAGAAAAATTTAGAAAAAAAACTCTAGTAGTCAATGAATTCCAAATATTTTTAGCAAAAGTAAAATTTTAAAAATATTGTGCTGAAAAACTGCACAGACTGGGTGGACTAATTCACCTGCAATTAAGCCCAGAACAGTATCTAGTAGTTTGGGGATTTGCCCTGTGGATCAGAGCATATCTTAAATTAGCATATTGTAACATTTTGCTGATGCTGTGTTTTGGAGCAACTCAACTGTGTGAGAGCAGGTAGCTAGAATTCCTCAAGGCTCAATAGATGTTATGAACCTCTCCGTGTCCCTGAATAGAAATAACATAACTCCTCCCGAGCCTTAAGGAGGAGAGACTCAAAATAGCATTGAGAGAAGAATAATGGTCTAGAGATGTTGTAGTCCAAAAAAAAAATTGAAATACTTTATTTTGGGATATCTCTTTTTTAACAAAGAACACAAACACACGACTGAAAAAAGTGAACACAAACAAAAGACAAAATAAAATAAATGTTGTAGTCAAATTCAAGTGGAATGGTTATTATGGACAAAATGCTAGAGAAAATAAATAAAAAAATCTACTTTTAATATTGAAAATCTATCATAGTACAGCGAAGATAGGATAGTTTCCAGATAGACATAGTATAAGTGAGAGGCTATTTTCTTCCAGCAGTGGCCCAGAAATGTGTGTGTGATTGGGACTAGAATTAAACCTTCAGGCTGATATTGATCCAGGTAAGGTATCGGTCCGATTGGTTAGATTAGGGCCACTCTGGTGAAGGAAAATGCAATCGCTACAACCACTAGAGCTGTTGATGGAGCCTGAAGTAAGTCTACTGCTGCTATATCAGTCTAATTCAGTTTTACTAAGATTACAATCAGTTTCACCACATCAAGATAATGTTTGATGACGCTAAATCGAAATCAGAAGTGACATTTTAAGAGTTATAACTTTAGATTTGCTTCTTAATTATGGATTATCTTCTGATTATTGACGTTTATTTTAACATCTTGTACCTACTTTAATATGCCCAGTCAATGTCAGTGACAGTTTTATGATGTATGCCGATATGGTAATGTAATAATAATATAAGACAAAATTCTTTAAAATTGCTAAAAACAGTCACCTAAATATTGATCCAAGTGAAGTATCGGTCTGATTGGTTAGATTAGGGCCACTCTGGTGAAGGAAAATGCAATCGCTACAACCACTGGAGCTGTAGTGATGGAGCCTGAAGTAGCCTAAGTCTTCTGCTTCTTTTTAGGGGCAGAAAAAGCAGCATGGAAATGTATTCTAATGTGTGTGCCCCCTTGTACTATGAACAAGTGTTGAAGTCCCATAGCTGAACCATAAACCGGTTTGAATAGAGATTTTTTTTTTTTTTAAAGCTACTAAAGCTCTCTAAACACATGCCATGCACACCTATAAGATCTCACACATATACAGCTCTGGAAAAAAAAATTAAGAGACCACTCCAAATATTCAGTGTCTCTCGTTTTACTATTCATGGGCATATGTTTTCAGTAAAATGAACATTTTGGTTTTATTCTACAAACTACTGACAACATTTCTACCAAAATTCCCACCAAAAAAATTGTCATCAAGAGCATTTGAAGCAGTTTTGAAGTAATGTAGAGATTAAGATTGAAGAAAGATTCAGACTGGTTATTTTTTTCCAGAGCTATACTGTACTATGATCTCACATGTAGACTTTCACAGTGTGCGATCCAATCAAGATCAACCCTTACATTAAGATGTGTCAAGCTCAGTACAAAAATGTCCACAATGCACTGCTCCTACGAATCACTGCCTTTCTAACATCATAGTAAAGCATTCTGTCTGGTTCTTGTCTTACTGGTTATTATGGGGCTTCTATGGAATGCCTCTAAGTTCTATCTCCCACGGTTACCCACCCACTGAGGTGTCAAACACTTCACGGGAAAAAGAGGGAAAAAAACTACAAGATTTTTAGTATGAAGATGATGAGGGCTGTAATTAAGCGCCCGCCCACGCGCACACACACAAACACACACTCGCACACACACACACACAAACACACACAAACACACACACACACACACACACACACACACACACACACACACACACACACACACACACACACACACACACACACACACACACACACACAGACACTCCAAGTAAACACACCGGAAAACTCTCACAGTGAATTTTACTGCCCCAGTGTCAAGAAATGTGTGACATTGTGTGTGGGGGTTTAATGAGCTCAAATCACTTGCTAGAAATCTTGTAGGCCTTTTTCTCAACGTTAGTCGTGCTGTGTTGTCAAGTGTGTGTAATATACATGTACAGCCGATTGTCAAGTCTATTTAAATCATTATGCGACTGGACGAAAATTATGTTTGTGTGTGTAACATATTGTACAGACTACAGTGTTATTTGTCAGTTTTTTTAAGTGTCTTGTAAGAATGAATGGGGAAAGTGAAATAAGAAAATAAGGTATCTATACTGTACATATATGTGTGTGTGTGTGTGTGTGTGTGTGTGTGTGTGTGTGTGTGTGTGTGTGTGTGTGTGTGTGTGTGTGTGTGTGTGTGTGTGTGTGTGTGTTTGTCCATGCGCAGGCTATGGCTGCATTTACACAGCACCAAAAATAATCAGATTTTTAAAGCTATACTGCGTAACTTCTGTCGCCCCCATTAGGAATTCTGAGTAATTACAACAACACTGTCAGCAACACCAGTTTGTAAACGCTGCCATACTAACCCTAATACAGAGAGAGTTTTGTGGAGCTGATGGGCTTAATCTACTTTGTGTCAACTAATTTGGCAATGGCTTGAATGTTACAGAAAAGTTACGCACTATAGCTTTAACGCTTTGTAGCACATGAAAACAAAATGAGACACTATTGTTTCAATGCGCTATAAAGACCAAAATAATAATAATCTGTATTGTTTATATTGGTGTCTGTAAATCCGGCACATCAAGCATGTGTGAGTTTTTGAAGTTTTGGATCACGTGACCATCGCTGAATGTGTATGGAAGACAATGCAGATGTGAAAAAGTAAATGTTTTCGCTCTGACAAAAAAAAAAAGGAAAAAGAAATAGAAACTCAAGTGCCTCTATTTGTGTCCAGTGGGGATTGCTCTATTTATTTAAGAACAAAGAACTAATAATCTAAATGATTTTCCATACCATATTGGTATAAATACTGAGATTGTTTTTCGTAAAATCAAAATGTTTCCACAAAGCTTTTTACTGGCGTTTATGACGACACCAGAGTTTGGCTTTAAGAAGAAAATAATGTGTGTGATTTTAAAATTTGCATCAGTTTTGCTGTCTATTATTTAAATTTTTTTTCTTAATGATTTGAGCAAATATCGGCTCAGCTGAAATGCCTGAACATTTTAAAAAAAACATCGCATGCAATAAACGATAGCTTCAGACCAAGAATTACTTGTGTCCGTTTTGAAAAAAAAATCCACGAAAAATATAAGAAAAACTTGTCAATGTATTTCTTGTCACATACTCGTCATTTACAGTGTGAATGTTCCACATCACCTGAAATACAAATGCCGCTTTAAAATGCACAAACACTAAAGATAACAGAGATCAACAACATACACTCACTTTACAAGGAAAAGTATAGGCTAAAACATTTTAGGAAAAACAGTTATTAGCATTCTTGCAGAGAGTAATGCTTGTGCTAGTTTTTAAGCTACAGCCTTCACTGTTAGCTTAGCATAAAGTAAAACTAGCCACTTCAGAGTAGGTCTATTAATGGACTTTCAAATGACTTGTAAAGCAGATTTTGTCAAAACCAAGCTATAGGCCTAGTCATTTTCCCCTTTTTCCAGTTTTTGTGGATAATCTAAACTAACTGGCCCCATTTTTTTTATCGCATACATGAAAGTGGTATCTCTCAGCAAGAAAGTGAATAAATGTATTTCCCCAAAATAGTCAAACTATTCCTTTAAAATGGAGTCAAAATGTTTACTTCGGTGAACATTTTTGATTGGAACGTTCCAAACTCCAAAACCAATCAAAAAATGCCTTTCAAATTATTATTATTATTTAATTTTATTTTTATATTTTATTTAAAGTCACGAAGCCAAATTCGGAGTTTTCTCAACGAGCCAATGAACAATGAACTACAAAACCCACAATCTTTTTCTGTCAGACCTCAGTTGTGACCGGAGTCAAAAGTCAAATTCAATATTGTTGGATGTCGTTTTGTTTTTATGGTGAAAGCAGTGATGTTACTATATGGTTAATGTTAATTTCACACACACAAAATGCTCCTTATTTTAATTTTATTACATTTAGCGGTGCATTATACTCATACAATAACATGCTGTACAATATCAAAAATAACGTCGCATTGGTGACATCATGGAAAATGCAATGGTTACGGTAAATGTTGAACTCATGCAATGCAGCACTTCATTTGATGATATGCAATGTCAACTTTTTATTTTATTTTTTTTTGTGTGTGTCAACATGTCGACATATTCTCAAAACATTTCCGAGACAGACTTGCCCCTTGCTATTCTTGCATTAAATATCTCATTAGCTTCCGTTACATTATCACAGTGGTAAACTTCTTTATCAAAAGCAGCATTTAAAAAAGCTGCTGTGTTGATTACAAATTGACAGCAGATGCTCACAAGCCAGAATTGACAAGTGTCTGTAATATGTATTTGCATTGCAACACATTCCCTTTCATTGAATAGGAAATTGTCCAAACTGCCTCCTACAGTAAATTAATTTATTTAAATATAATAAAGGCTTTTCTTCTCTCAAATTCCTATAATCAACTTGAAGGTCCACCAGTTTTTTTTTATTGTTTTTTTTTCACTTGATTTCCTCAGTTGTACTGTACTGTTAGTCATGCAACAGTGTTATAAAACATGTATTTTAAAAGGCAATCAGTCTGTATTAAATCTGTCCGATAAATCATTTGTTGAGTTCACTGGAGGGACACAATAATTCCATCTAAATCAAAGTTTACATTACTTCACTATGGTCATATTACCATTATTAATCTGAAATAGTCACATATAAATACATTACCTCATGGCCATGCATCCTGCCGCCTCTCTTTCACTCTCTTCCTAAACAAATGAACACAAATGCCAGGTGCTGGTGTTGTAAGAACACTACCGCTTTTGTCCAAAGGGGGGCGCTAGAATCAACAAAAACTGAAAGTTCCTCATAGGCACTTTAAATGAAGCACTTCCCCCTTAAAATGTGTTTTTTGGGGCTTTCAAATCTTAAGGCAATGTTAACCACACACTTCCTCGACTAGGACTGCTCTTCATGTAGCTGCCTTTACAGTATTCTTGCCGCTGATCAACTTGAATTATTGCAATTAAAGACCGATTTAAAAGCTCTTGTGCCATTTATTTATGTTTTTATGAGAGTGCTGACACAAATTTTATTGTAGCAATACATTAACAAACTTCCTTATGTCCTTAAAATGTTGTAAGGCACCTTTAAGAGTACTAAGTGTACCTAAATGATTGATAAAATTAGCACATTGTATGTTTTTTGAGACAGTGCCTCTAAATTATCCCGAAAAAATCTGTTCTTCGACACAGATTTCTACACAATCTAAACCTGAGAACCAACATCTGTCCATTATAGATTACATTGTATTTTTTAAATGTGTTGCACAACTTCAGCTGTTTTGTTTCTGTTCCTATCAGTGCATTATTTTGGCCTTTTTTTATGGTTATTTTTTTTATATGAAATTGTTCTGTGTGATAATCAGAAGTTGTGATGCAGTTCCTCCCATTGTTTTTAAATATTTAATGTCTCTAAAATATGGATTAAAATCTGTTTGAACCAGTGCGTCATGCTGTTCTCGTGGTCTTATTTGTGAAATGTTATATTCTTCCCTGGGCAGACACTGTATGAAAAAAACTATAAATAAATAAAAAACTAGGAAAACTCAAAAATTCAAAGCAACTGTCTTCACTAGAATGTTGAGTTTTGAGGCCAAGTTAAAAAAAAGTAAAAATAATTCCAAAACTTAAAAGTTGTGGCAACTTATTATTTTCGGTCCAGACTTTTTTTTTTTTTACAGTTTTAAGACAAGGCAAGGCAAGTTTATTTATATAGCACAATTCAGACACAAGGCCACTCAAAGTGCTTTACAGGGGCAATATTAGAATACATAAAACCCATTATAAAACATTTAAAAGCGAATAAAATAAGCAAATAAAATAAAAATTGCAGGTTAAAATGGAAACACATTATAAAACATTTAAAAGCACTGTTAAATGTTTGAATCAACATGTTGACCGACTTGTTTTGTTTGTTTAATGTAGGCTGACAGAGAATGAGTTGGCGCAACTTTTATGAGTCGTAGGCAAGGCAAGGCAAGGCAAGTTTATTTATATAGCACAATTCAGACACAAGGCCACTCAAAGTGCTTTACAGGGGCAAGATTAGAATACATAAAACACATTATAAAACATTTAAAAGCGAATAATCGTAGTGTGTACTCAAGTTTTTACACTTCTGGAAGATACATTTTTATAACATATGAATGATAAGTTATCTCAACCAAAGAAAATGAATATAGGCAATTTTCCTTGAAACTCAAAAGTTTTAGTTTTAGCCTCAAATTTTCAAAAGACAGTTGCCTTAAAACATTAGATTTCTTGGGGCTCCAGGGGCCTTATGGATAGGGCCATCGGTACCATATCGGCTCAGGACCTTAGTTGCAGTGGTCTCGGGTTGAAATCCGACCCGTGGACCTCTATTGCAGTTCATCCCCCCTCTCTCTCTCTCTCTCTCTCTCTCTCTCTCTCTGTCTCCCCATTTCAACTCTGTACTGTCTAATAAAGCTTAAAAAATGCCAAAAAATATCTTTAAAAGAAATAGTGTTTTTTTACATTGTAGCTCCTCAATGAATATTTGCACTTAGAAAGAGGCTTTGCAAGTTTATTCACTACAATACATAACACCTTGCTCACAGATTGCATTAGGGCATGTCTTATTCAATAAAGGTACCATAAAATCGAAAGAAAAAGTGTACAAAGTATCATAATATATACACCATCATATGCACGTTTACACTAAGATAGATTTTTCTACAAAGATACAATCTCTTTTTTCAAATATATACGCAGTCTTTGAATGTCCTTGATGTATAACATTATCAAAGCCAGAGCTAGTCTTCTTATTAGCGCTAATGGACTCTTATTTCTACATCAAAACCACTATTATCCTACTTCACCATGCATGATTAATTCATTGAATGTAGCCTCTTTATTCTGTGTGTGTGTGTGTGTGTCCTGAGAATCCCATCATAAAGAATAGAGGATTATATGGCGCAACACATATTAAAGAAAGAACAAGTCACATTGATGAGTGATGTGACAGCCATTTCAATGACTGTGTGACACTTATGTGTAGGCTACATCTGTTTATGTGTCCCACTTTGATAGACGGGTTACAATTAAGCATGCATAATACTGCTTCCTACGGGCACTGCACTAGTACATATAAAACAGACTCAATGGAAAGTGTAATAGATATATTTTAATTTTGTTAAATCATCACAAAAATAAAAATTAATAATCATCTTTTAAGTGTCGTTGATTTCACACTGTTAATACAAATTGAATGATTAATAACATGGATAATATTTCTTCAAACCAAATTAATTAATTCAGTTTGCAGATTCCAACTATTCTGTTTACATGGACGTTTAATACAATGGATGGATCAGATGTTAAAATACCCAAAGCATCGGGTGCTCCGTTGGTGATAGAGCGTGTACCATATTGGCTCCGGCCTTCGTTGCAGTGGTCGCGGGTTCAAATCTGACCCATGGACCTTCACTGCAGGTCATCCCCCCTCTCTCTCTGTCTCCCCATTTCAACTCTGTACTGTCTAATAAAAAAATCTTGAAAAATGCAAAAAGAAAAATCTTCCCAAAGCAATTAGTTTGACACATGCAAAGTGCTTCTGCCACTGTTTGCTTCCGTGAGAGTGGACTGTTGCAATTTAAATATTTAAAAAAAATGAATTGACTTGTTTAAAGAATGAATTATTCCTGACTTACATTACAATCCCTCCAATGAAACTAAAATATCAAATAGTTTGAATTAAAAATGTTGCATCCGACGAGGTCCAGTTAGTGAGCATGCTCAGAGCGACATAGCCAGAAGGTTTCGGCTTTAATCATTTACATGGAAATATTTTTCTTTTGATCGGTTTATGAAAATGTTTAAATCACCGCTCAGCAACCCAATAAATGTAATTTAATTTATTCAGAATAAGGACTTTATATGGAACGGTTTGATTAGCTTTGGTCTTGACAAAAATGTTTTTAATCTGAATATAAGTTTCCATGTGTGAATGTGTATGACTGCTGTCTGTTTGAGGTGGTGGTCAGAGGGGCCATAGGCGCTGAATGGCAGCCACGCTTCCATCACTAGTATGACTGTGTGTGAATGAATGAAACCTGGAACCCTGTAAAGCGCTTTGACTGCCTATACACGCGCTATATAAATCCAATCCATTATTATTATTATCATCCATGTGAACCCGTCTAGTGATTATATCTGGTTACATTGATCAGCGTTGATTTTCTTTTAATTATTAAAATGAAAAAAGTTAAAAGCTGCGACGTCGTCTTCTGCTCCTCAAAACCCTGAAGACACAAACAGAGAAAAACATATATTCATCAGAACATAAAGGCCATGGCTGTGTTCCAATCCCCATACTGTCTGCTATTTAGTATGGTAGAAAAAAGATTTAGGATGTCCCGATTCTTGTGGCCAGATTTAGGATGGTTAGAAATACCCTGATGTCTACTAGATCCGGACGAGATTTTTAGTGTTAAAAATCAGCATCCTATTTGGGCGATTCTGACCAACAATCCAGTGCGCACCATAAGTGATGTCACATCAACGGAGCCCCAGTATGAAAACAAACAGGGATGAGACGGATATAAAAGCAAGAGAGGCAAGATCAAGGAGCCATGTTAGGATGAAATAAATGAGTAAAAGTATGTCCCAATATGTAGCATACTACTGCATCGATTCTTAACTAGATTATTGTTGAGTTCATCTGGGGCAATAAATGGAAGGTTTTAGACTGGCCAAGTCAATCTCCAGACTTAAACGCAATAGAGCATGCATTTTACTTGCTAAAGAGGAGACCGAAGGGAGTAACCCCCCAAAACAAACAGCAACTGAATGAGGCTGCGGTGAAAGCCTGGAAAAGCATCACAAAAGAAGAATGCAAAAGTTTTGTGATGTCAATGGGTCACATGC
>NC_137214.1:28613678-28641178 GCF_949987685.1 Ammodytes marinus | reverse complement strand
CTGTACAGAGCGAAGTTCATATATTGTGTTGTGTCACGTGTTGATTGCTGTGATTTATTGTAATAAGCAATTATAAGTATGTTGGAAAATTCAATAAGATTTCAAAATAAAAAGGCAACACTTTATAATATTGTTCACAATACTGTTCTAACTACTACATAGATATGCATTACCTCCCTAGTTTCTTTTTACAAAATGTCACAAAAACGCGTGTGAGATTTTTCAAACTCCTCCAAAGGTTATAAAATGTCATGGTGTTTTGTTGACATCTTTTCAAGTCATCTCAAGTTGCTATGACAATTAGAAATTGTAGGTTTGCATTCTGCCAGTAACATTCTCTATAGGATATCATTTAACTATCCATAAACGTGTGTGTCATGTTCAACTGCCACCAATGACGCCAAAATACTGTAAATGGAATGAAAAGAGGAGAGGAAACGATTACAAGAGGTGAAATTTGGCATGGGGACAAACAATGTCGAGTGCTTTTCAGTTCTTTCCAATGTTTGACTTTTCATTTGTAGCGTTTTCACGTCACACTGCCGATTCAATCTGAGTTCAACTTCAACGTCTTGCATGATTGCCTAAAAATTGAAAGGCTAAAAATTGAAAGGCTAAAAAATTTTAAAAAAAAATTAATGAAAAACTCAAAAGGCATGAGACTGAATTCATATTACGTTTCAAAAAATGCAATTACAAGGATTTAAAGGGTTTTTTGTGTTGCCTGGGAACAGATTTGACTCGGTGGAATCATGCCACAAATTGGGAAATGTTCAGTTTAGTTTTAAATTTGTCTAGCGCTACAGAGGCACGGTGTCGGCATTCTCTGGTTCATAGGAGCAAAACAAAAGCATAGACTGGAAAAATCCCCAAGGAGCTACACTACAATTCTGTGTGTGTGTGTGTGCATACAGACACAAACGCACTGGAGAATGTTTTGACCATAAGTTCCACCAAAAAGCACAAGTCAACTTTTGCAGCAAATATATTTTATCTTTATTTATTTTTTTTACAAACCAATCGAAAAAACAGACATAAATATATTAACGGAGTGTCCTTGCCAAGCTTGAAGATTTTAATTATTTCTGCGGCATTAATTTTTTTATTTTTCCCTTCATAAAACTGCAGGTTCCTTGAGGCTGTTTTGACGCAATCAGACTGAAAAATAAGCTAATGTTTACATCATTTAGGATCTGTATGGACATTTTTTAATACTGTTTCCACCCTTTGTCTAGGTATTTAAAGGTGGAGTTAGCGATTCTGGAGAATGCTTGGAGTCAAAATCAGTGAATATCTCCTCACAATATATTACCTGTCTGTACTGTGTGTGCGCTGGAAATAAATCCAGTGTTAATACACAGCCTAGGCTCTGTAAACGAGTATGTTGCTAGCGGTTCAAGCCCCTTTCTTTACATACCAGCTTACAGAGTCTAGGCTGTGTATTAACAATGGGCACTTTTTTTCAGCGCACACACACACACACACACACACACACACACACACACACACACACACACACACACACACACACACACACACACACACACACACACACACACACACACACACACACACACACACACACACACACACACACACACACACACACACACACACACACACACACACACACACACACACACACACACACACACACACACACACACACACACACACACACACACACACACACACACACACACACACACACACACACACACACACACACACACACACACACACACACACACACACAGTACAGATGCTCATGAGGAGATATTCACTGATTTTGACAACAAGCTTTCCCCAGAATCACTGACTGCACCTTTAAGTATTTTACAAGACACACTGGAAAAAAGTGAACACACAAATTCAACAATAAACAGGGGAACACATACAAAATAAATGATCTTATTGAATTCAATCTTAAGACATATTTCTGTATCCTGTCTTCATGTAGTGTAACCTACAATACACACCGACAGCCTAAATCTACTCCATTCATTGTTGGACCAGTAATTCTAGACTATAATTGCTTTTTTTTTCCCCAAATTGCCACAGCAGCACAAAATGCTTACGCTACTATACGCTCTGTTTGACTTGCATTGAATTATTATGCGGTGGCTTTTTACTCACTTCATTTTTTTTTTTCTCCACAAATTGATCTGAATTGTTTACAAGGGAAACAGCTGCGAGTGACATCAAGTGCAAAATAGAAATGTCATATTGTTTAGCACTTCAGTAGAGTGGTGTGAAAAACCCTCGAAGCTGTAGCACTTCAAAGAGTTGACACTAGACCCGAAAGCAGAATGAATAGCAACACAACTCAATAGAAAAATGTAAAAAAAATAAATAAAAAATGTCGCTGTCAAGTGCTATGCAAATAATATTTATGTGTTTTCATTTGTTAGTTTAGGGTTTTCTAACTATCTTCTGTTACTTGAAAAAATAAAAATAAAAACTACGAATTTATTTTTTATATATTAATTTGATTGTGTATGGTAAAAAAAAAAATCGAATAAACTGAGCTGAAAAAAAAATTGTCGCTGTTATTCAAAATTCCTTATTATTCAAGTTTTCCTCAATATTAAATAATATAAAGATGAAAACACTTCATATCAGATGACGGCTTGTGAAATGGTGTGCAATTATTTTCCCTATGGATGCAATACTAAGCCATAAATCAGACATATTAGCTCTCCGAAAAAAAAAAAAAAAAAAAGGGTTGACTGGCCAGAAGTAGATGTGTTAAAGAAATTGTTCAACTTTGAGATAAATTATATATATTAGAGATTTTTTTTATTATTAACATTTGAAGATTTTTTATCAGTTATGAATCTAGGCCAAATATCAGCCAATTAGCTTAGCTTAACATAAAGACTGGAAGCAGAGGGAAACAGCTAGCGTGGTTCTTAAATAAAGGTTTAAAGTAAAGGCCAAGTAGAACCCCTTAAATATCACTAATTTAACAAAACTAACTTAGTTTAATCTTATTTGTGTGTACACAAAAATAAATGTAGAATTGACAAGTTGTGGTTTTAAGAGGAGTTAAGGGCTTTGAGTTCTCAGCAAGGGGCAGTGAGTTAAGTTACATTTGACATGTAATTTTTTACATTTCTGCTTGTGCACACATTAAAACAAAGATTTAATTAGCTTTAAGTTAGGATGGCAGTTTCCCCTTCCTCGGACTTTACGCTAAGCTAATCACCTGAATGATAGCAGGAAGCTAGAAAGGCTAGCATCATATTTAACATCCAGATACAAGGATTTGATCTCCTCCAACTCTACCAAAGAAAATGAATAAGCTTAGATCCCAAAATGTCAAAATATTATTTTAACTAGTGTGAATAATCAGAAAGCTGCTAAATTTGGAGTCATGTAAATAATGTAAACACTTGAAGTTGTGTTTAGCATTGGTTACACAAACTAAATCAACATTTCTAAGGACATACAGTATATAGATATTTCTCTTTATCCCTTTATTAAATGCCTTAATAGTGAAATAGCAGAAGTAATTCCTCATTCACTTTGCTGGTGTGGTGAGATCTGCCTGCCAAACGAGTTCTTAACAGGGAACATTAGCCCAGAGGCCCGAGCCTGAAAGATTAATGGTGATCCCACATAATACTGAATCAAGTATGCATTATTACATTAAGAGGAATATTCGAGGCGTTCTCTCCCTTTTCGTGATTAGCTTTTTCATCCATCCATCTTCCCTTTTGCAGCAGTCGTCTCTCTGTCCGTCCATCTGTTTTATATTCTCTCCATCACGACTTGGTTCGACTGGTTTTAATCCCCGCGGAGAGGTAGAGGAGCTGTAGACGCATTCTGGTCTGCATGCTCACATTCTAGACAGCAGACAACCAAAGCAAACAAGGAGGTTAAATTAATTAATTAATCAATAAATACTGTAAGTAAATGGGTTAGGGGTGTGCGATATTGAAAAATAAATAAATAATCAATATTTTGGGGTGATTTTGCCAATAACAGATACAGTACATTTTGCATCCATTCGCAGTATGGACAGCAACCAAGTAAACAAGATAAATGTATTAATCAATATACAAGTAAACAGGTTAGGGATGTGAAAAAAAATTTGTATACCTCGATATTAAGGGGGAGTTTTCCGATAACGATAATTGACAATATTAACATCACTCAAATTTGTAAAAAAAAAAAAAAAAAAAAAAAAAAGTTTGTAAAAGTGTTGTCGCTCTTGCTAATATTATATAAGATGTTCAAGATAATATTAATAAAAACAACTAACAGGTCTTATTTATGAGCTTAAAACTGTACTTTACTGACACAGGTTAGATGCATGACTAAGTAAAAAAAAAAAAGCAAAACTATAAAAATAAAGCTCTCTATCTCACTTTGTCTATTACAGCTAGAGAAAAAAAACTATTGCTGATCATCCTTGCGATCGTCAATAGGCATGTTTTGTTTGATTCCACACTTTGTTAGAACAACAATTAAGCCCCTAAAATGTGTACATTTCCTGATAGTGAAGCAGATAAGTGCTAATCTTTCTATTTGTGATACAAGCGAGAAAATTAACATGAGTCACTTGACAAGAAAATTGTCGGAGATAAAAAAATAAAAAATAAAATAAAATTTTTATGAAAAAACCCAATACATTTCTATGAGAAATGTTTTAATTCACAATTTCAAATGTCTCGGACAACTTTCTTGTCCAGTGACCCATAGAGACTGCTCATGTCAATTGTCACGCTTGTATCATCAACTGAAAGATTCTGATGTAAATAAGCACTTATCCGCTCCACTCTTGAGGTGAATTGAGACTTACATGGGGCAGGCTGGCCATCTTTCCCATGATCTCACTTTGTTCATATTCGTTGTATACGTTAGTGTCCTGGCGGGGGTCGCTCGCCAACAGGTACAGCTCTCCGGCGCGGACGTCCGTTACATTCACCTTGATGGAGCGGCAGACGGGTGATAGACACAATATAATCCGTTACTGTCAATGTTTCCACCACACTGCCCCAGGCAAGATGGATGGGTCTATCATACACACACACACATACAGAGACACGCACAGAGACACACACACACACACAGAGAGACACCCACGCTTACACACTCAACTCCCCAGACTCAACCTAATACATTCATACAGAGCAGAATAACACCACCAGAGATGAGATGATTTTCATGCTGTACAGGTATCATTGTACCTTCACATTTTTTTATGTCAATTCCATACTTTTACAGACTCAATTCTTCCGCAGTAGATTTTTAGTCCGTATCTGACATCTGAATACAAATAATTTGATGCTTATTATGTAAATAAAAGGTTTTAAAATCCAACTGTTAAGATGTATGTTAAATTCTGACTACGTATGCCATTATGTCGGTTGGGAAAATTGTTAATTCCACCACTATATGCAGGGGAGGACACTTTGACCAGGCATACAGCTTAAAACTGCCGCCTCCGCAATGTTGACAAACAAATTAAACCACAATTTACATCCGTCTGTCTTTCTACCATTTTTTTCCCTATACTTATTAAATATTATACTTTTATTATTTATTTTTTTAAAGATAATTTTTTGGCATTTTCAAGCTTTATTTGACAGTACAGAGTGGAAATGGGGAGACAGAGAGAGAGAGAGAGAGAGAGAGACAGAGAGAGAGAGAGAGAGAGAGAGAGAGACAGAGACAGAGAGAGAGGACATGCAGTAAAGGTCCACAGGTCGGACTTGAACCCGCGACCACTGCAGCGAAGGCCGGAGCCAATATGGTACGCGCTCTATCCACTACACCACCTGAGCGCCCTGAATTCCATACTTCTATGCTTTGCACCAACCTGGAATGTTTTGGGGTCGAAGCCGAGCCACAGGGTGTATCTATAGTCCCAGGAGCGGAGAGAGTATCCCATCACCTTTATGTCTGCGAGGTCAGGGAGGTCCGAGTTCACCTAAAATTAAGAAAAATAACCTTTAAAAGCATCTCAACAGTGGAGAAAAAACATTCTTATAACTGCCAACTCATCCAGCAGCAGTGAGCAGATGATATTTAAGTGATGAAAATCTTTTACAAAGTGTTTTGTTCTTATGTATGTTTGCTGCTACTGGTTCTCAGATAGATACTTTTTTTTAAATCCCTATCCATCCATCCATCCATCCATCCATCCATCTATAAGATAATAAAGGAGGCTTAGTAGTTTTCCATTTGCTATACGACTATACTTAATTATATTTTTAGATAAATAAAGTAGAAAAATTACTGAAATCGAAAATTAAAAAAATAACACTGGAGGCAATGAGCTGATGCAAGGCTGCCAAACTGCTTCTTGCAGAAATTAACCTACAGCACTGTGTGTGTGTGTGTGTGTGTGTGTGTGTGCGTGTGTGTGTGTGTGTGGTGTGTTAATTCAGAGATGTTGTGCTTGTAGCTGTCAGGTAGCTGTAAGCGCTGCTACGAACAAGCACACACTGCAGAGGGGTCAGAGCGAGGCAACTGTTCACAACATGACCTTCACTCATTTTGACATTTTAGTACAACTATATAAATATAAGTAACCATGTGACATATTTATTATTAAAAAAAATATATATTTTTTTTTCTTGTGGATTTTTTGATCCAAAACATTTAAAACATATTTTTTTTTAAATAAGCCTGTTTGCTGACTTATGGAAAATAATAATGATTTAACCTTTAGAGGGCGTATGAAAGCTTTTTAAACACTTTGGCAGAAATAAACATAACACAACACTATATACATTATGTAAGAGCCATTTACCCCTTTCCTTGTTTGTTTGTTTGTATTGTCTTGCTATGCCCAATTCGACCCCCTGGCATTGGTGAAAAAAAATAATTGTCTGCGGAACCTGTGGTGTTTCAGCAGGCCGGGGATACTGGCTAAACGATATGGAAAACAGTCTGTTAAGCTTAATTTACTGGATTTTGTATATAATGAAGAATAGGGATAGGACTTGACACCAGACATCTACCTATCTCATTTTAAGGGGCCTAGTGTGTTTTATGTAAAATATAGCTTTTATTTGTTTTTTGTTTTTTAATCATTTGAAATCAAGATATTGATTGATTTATTCATACCTGTGGTGTATCAGCCGGCCGGGGATACTGGCTGTACGATATGTCTTCCTCACGCTCTCGACTTTCGTTGCGTCTGAAGGTGTAGGCCAGGTTGTGTCCCTCCGTACACAACGTCTCCTGAAAGCAACAGAAACAAGACGGGGGAGTAAAAGCAAAGAGATGTCAGTGTCAATAAGATCACAGTCGTGTCAGCCATGTTTGTTTACACCTGTTTGTGGAGTGTTTACTTCTTGATTTATTGTGTTTGGCAGAATCACAACAATGTACCTAAATGTACCAAGATGCTTAAAAGGTCTCAGTGTGAACGTGAGAGAAAGTGACTAAAGGAAAATACATAATAATAAATTGAATTAATTCAACAAGCTCAGAGTATATATTAACATTTTAAATTTCGCATTTTTTAAGCTTTAAATAACAAATCCTGCTTCACTACTTACTCGTCATTTACAATAAATTATAATCTGGTTCAAACTGCATGATATCGAAGAAAAAAAACCTGGACGTACAGCAGAAGGTGTAAAGTGCTTTGCGAAAACTACTATATACAATAAATTCATTAATTTTCCTCCTTTCATACCTGGAAAGACGGATCATGACAAGGTCTAGGTGCTTTGAGACCAGCCATGTAGGAGACGGTCGGGAAAACATCCACAAGCTCCACCATGTTTTTAATAACTTTGTTATCTGAGAGAGAGCGAGAGAAAGAAAGAAAGAAAGAAAGAAAGAAAGAAAGAAAGAAAGAAAGAAAGAAAGAAAGAAAGAAAGAAAGAAAGAAAGAAAGAAAGAAAGAAAGAAAGAAAGAAAGAAAGAAAGAAAGAAAGAAAGAAAGAAAGAAAGAAAGAAAGAAAGAAAGAAAGGCAGAGAGAAAGACAGGCAGAGAGAGAGAGACAGACAGACAGGGGTTGGCCAATTACAAAATGTCTTACACGGCCAATGACAGAAAGAAAAAATAGTCAAAATATCCTCAAAAAATGTCCTGCTCTTAAATTTCATCATGATTGCAGCATCCGCACTTCAAGTAAAAAGTGTCTGAGGCGAAAATATCAAAGTGTATCCTCGTCTGAAAGACTTTAGGGAGCTCTCCGGGTATATCAAAGGCTTCATTAAAGTCAAATTGGAATAATAATACATGTTTAAACAAGGTTTATATGAGCAATTAGGATAAAAAAAAAAATCCCTTTTGTGTCTTGATATCAACGGTGCTTTTAAAGGATAGAAGAACTGTGCACGTTTGGTGTTGAGCAAGACAACACCAAACACTGTGTGTGTGTGTGTGTGTGTGTGTGTGTGTGTGTGTGTGTGTGTGTGTGTGTGTGTGTGTGTGTGTGTGTGTGTGTGTGTGTAGGTGTGTGTGTGTGTAGGTGTGGGTGTGTAGGTGTGTAGGTGAGTGAGTGAGTGAGTGAGTGAGTGAGTGAGTGTGTGTGTGTGTAGGTGTGTAGGTGAGTGAGTGAGTGAGTGAGTGAGTGAGTGAGTGAGTGAGTGAGTGAGTGAGTGAGTGAGTTGTTCAGAGATCTTGTGCTTATAGCTGTCAGTGTTGACCAACAGTAATGTTTTGCCAGTGAATAGGTCGTACTACTAAAGCTGAGCCCTGATTGCTGGAGGACGTCCACGAAGGGAAAGGTGGACCCTCCAAAGGAATCCATGAGCGCGGTGACACCGGGCGCGTAGAACATCAGAGGTACGCGCGTCGTCACGTCAAAATTAGAATATTTGGCCCATTCGCCGTGTTCGCCCAACGACCAGCCTGTAACAAGAGGGAGAGAGAGAATTGTTTACATTTTAAAAAAAATATATATTTGTAGGATGTTGAAAATGTAAAAATAACTTCCCAGAGTAATATATGATCCTATAATAAAGTATAAAAAAAAGGAGGGAGAATGAGAAAAATTAAGAAAGAAAAAATTACGACAATCGCTCCCCGTCCGTATTGTAATAGCAGTTCTTGAAAACAGGTAAACAAATGAAATACAGACACTTTTAAATTCAAGCTGGTGCACTGGAAAGAAAATCCAGTGTTAAACTTTATTATACCATCTATGGTGTTAAAGCACAGCCTAGGCTCTGTAAACTGGCATGTTGCTAGTTACAGAGGGCCCCCTTTCTTTACAGAGCCTAGGCTGTGTAGTAACACTGGATTGATTTTTTCAGCCCACACACAGTACAGACAGTTAGCGCAGACCGTGAGGAGATATGTCACTGATTTTGACAACAAGCATTCTCCAGAATCACTGACTGAACCTTTAATTCAGATCACACCAATAACCTTTAATATACAGACAGGTTTGAGGCAGTACCCCGTTTTTTTTTCTGATGTCCTTCCCGGTCCCAGTCCTCTTATACATTTTAAAATGATGCTACTTGATTGAGCTTCACTGGGTATATATCAAACCGTGATGGAAAGGATTCACTCCAGCATACTCCACTGAACGAGACATTAAAAGAAATTGAGTTTCCAAGTCACAAAGTTTGAAAAAAAAGAAGAAGAAGAAAAAAAAGCAGTTGGGTTTTTAGAGGACAGCGGAATTGTGGAAGGAAGTAATGGAACAATGTCATGTAACAACACTGCCATCTGGTGGTGAAAGATACGTCTGCAAATAACCCTTCACAAACACTTTCCTTGCGTTCCAAATCACATACTTCTTCTTTTTACTACACTACATACTAAAGTACAGAAGAGTTTTAGGGCCACAGGAGAAAAAAAATAATCAGATAAGGAAGTTTTTTTTTTGATTATGTCGAGAAATGTCAAGAATAAACACGAATACTCCATGATGGCCGTAAATGGAATTGTTATTATCTATGAAAAATGTATATAATTAATGGGGTAGGACCAGTAAAGTCTTCTTCGTACACCTTTTGAACATTTACAATATGTATTTGTTGCTGAGAGTCCATCCATCCATCCATCCATCCATCCATCCATCGCCTGATAACAAACAAGTGTGTACTAACCATGATCGGAGGTGAACACCACCATAGTGTCTTCAGCGAGGCCCAGATCATCCAGCGCTCTGAGCAGCCGCCCCACCTGAGCGTCCATATACGACACCGCGGCGAAATAGTGCTGACGGATACGCAGCTGAAACACATGGTACGGGATAATGTTTTTTTATAAGATTATTTTTTTGGTATTTTCAAGCTTTATTGGATAGTACAGAGTTGAAATGGGGAGACAGAGCGAGAGAGAGGGAGGGGGGATGACCTGCAGTAAAGGTCCACAAGTCGGATTTGAACCCAGGACCACTGCAACGAAGGCCGGAGCCAATATGGTACACGCTCTATCCACTACACCACCAGAGCGCCCCAACACAGGAAAATGTTAATGGATGTTTCAGGGAACCAATTTATACAACGGTTTAAGGTGAGACACTTCAGGTATAAACTTGGTTTTTATTAAGCACTGCTAAATTTTGAGATTGTTTGGCTATTTTGCTTCCATAACATGTCTTCTTTCATACTAGAATAAAAAGGTCCAACAACACTGAGGTGTTTATTTAACTAAACCTTGTCTGTTAGTGTCTGTATATATCTTCTAGAACCATCTTTAACAGACATTATCTGAACATTAGTTATTTTCTTTTAAAGCATTTACACTCAACTTTCAATAAGCATTCTTTGCACTACTCTTACAGTTATTACAAAAGGATTTGTTCATATGTTAATTGTCTGATTTATGATCCATTATGTTCTTAAAAACATGCTGAAAATGCATTTTTAAGAACTATACATAGTATTTATTGATTTATATGCCGACTTCATCTATAGTTTACCCTATTCACCTGCAGTGTCTCACATTAAATGCCAGTTCATACCTGGAAGTCTTTAGGAATGGGTCCATAGGGGAAACTGATGTTGAGTTTTTGGACATCCTCTCTCAACCTCACATCCATCCACGGGTTATAAGCCACAGGCGGGAGATGTTTAGGGACATGGGGGTCCGGGGCCAGGGTCATTTGGTCAATGGGATATAGACTCAAGTACTCCTGGAATACACAAGCAAAACAGGTTCCAGAATGATGAACATAACATGCTCTAAGGAACTTTCAGTATGGGTCCATTCTTGCACCCCATTTGGACAAAAGCGGTAGTGTTTCTAGCACGCCAGCTGTTGTTCCTAGGTGAGCGTACCCATGACAAAATCATTGAGGAAAAAGTATATAAAAATAGCATTCTTTGCATTGATGGTCTCGTTTGCTTTTACATGTAATTTATGATCATCAGAGGAAATATACCATTTTCAGAAATATTTTAAAAGTTCCTCGTAGCACCTTTAAGATGTCTCAACCAACTTGTGTAGATGCATATATAAAAAATACAGGATCACTGTTGTATTATGCACGTACAGTAAAAATAAAAAATGCAATTACAAGATTTGTAGAGCCTGTACTGGGCATACAAACAGACAAAACTGAGACAGTAAGATACACATACATGCACACTTTCACCATTATCAACCATCAACCAAGCCAAGAACACACACCATATAGACAACAGTTGAATTTGCATTATAAAAAAATCATGTGAAATCCAGTGTACTTTGAGCTGAAAGTGAATCATTGGTTGCGAACACGCTAATGGTGAAAAATGCAAAAAATCTCAGCCAAGTTTTTTTTAACTACATCCATTTTGCCTCTGCAACTGTGAAGCCTCATTAAGTTGATGGGCTTTTTACTGTTGCTGCTCTTTAAGTCTGTAATAGCCTCCAGACATTTCTTCCGAGATGCCAAACCAGTCGTATCTTTAAAAAAGCATCTTAAAAGCCATATTTTTTCTGGCTCTCTGGATTTTACAACTTTGATTATTGGTTTAATGGTTGTACACTTTATCATCTTTCTCCTCTATGAATATCATATATTTTTTTATCCCTTTTCTACACTCTTTAAAAACACTTTGTAGCATCAGTTCTGAAGAAATAAACTATAAATTACGCTTGCTTTCTAACATTTGCCTTTTATGAGTCATTAAAATATCAGAATCTGTGTTTCAACTCAGCAAATTGTAAAATGTTATAAAGTAAATAATTTATATAAATATTTACTAAAATAAGAATTAAATTAAAACAAAAGATGCCACATTGGTTAAGGAAATAAAGACCTTAAGGACCAAGTTGCCTCATCCTTCGAGTATTGCATATATTCACATATCTTAATCGTCATTGACTTTTTCAAAAAACTGCATTCTTTTGCGAGTTTTTAAATACAACTGAGATTGCTCTGTGTGGTGTGTGTGTGTGTGTGTGTTCGTCTATGTGTGTGTGTGTGTGTGTGTAAAATCACATGTAGCATAGCCATAGATCACATGCCTACAGAGAGAGAGTTGGCTTGACCTTTTACCTCTTTCTCATCACTCTGCTTACACTGTGTGAACGCTGACATTCGTCTCTGTTCTGTCCGTCTCAGATCTTATACAACTTCCACTCCATCACGCGCTCTACCTACTTCATGCTGAATTGCATCTTTCATACGTCCACATCAGTCCTTGTTAAATTCACTTCACATATACTAGTACGCATCTCTCAATTCTACGCTTTTTTTTCCCCCCACTTGTTCTTATGTATTTTAAATGCAATTTCTTTTCATTTTTAACAATTTGTCTACATGTTTTCAGTTTGTTTTATTATCTCTTAAATGTTATCTTAATATTTTCTTATGTCTTAATTTTGTATGTATTTCATGCCCCTGTAAAGCACTTTGAATTACCTTGTGCAATAAACTTGCCTTGCCATTTCCTTATTTTATCCCAGGTTTTTTACACATACAACCCCACATCAATAGTAGCTTTTTAGTTGTGACAAGGCATAACATTCCCTTAATTTGGCACTGCTGAAGCGTTCAGCTATAGATTGAATGTGTTTAAGCCATAAATAGCGTAAGTAAGTGTACCAAGAGGTTGGAATCATTGGCCTAATCACATAAAATAACCCCGACTATTAATTTATATTTATACACACTAAACATTAAACAACAATCTGTTCAAATCAAATCAAAGTGGTTCTTCTGAGCACTAGAACATAGAAAATGTATGCCCATTTCACATCACTTGTCCTTGGTTTTAAATATTTATGGTTATTTTGTAGATCAAGTATTCCCTTTGACACTTGCTGCGGAAGTCAAATCCTCCTCTTGACAGCTTCCAGCATTCAAATCAAACCAAATCAGTTTTATTTGTATAGCCCAATATCACAAATAGACATTTGCCTCAGAGGGCTTCACATTCCATACAGTATGACACCCTCTGCCCTTAGACACTTAGCTCGGCATTAACTCAGCATTAACTCTGTAGCACCAGAAGCTAAAAACAAAAATAGCGATGTTCACAATATAACTGTTCATTCAAGCCATTATCTGTGTTGCCATATACCATTATGTGTGTTAAATCTCAAGCAGTACAAAAGGGGGGTATTGTTAGTATGGTGTCATTATTTTACCTGTGGAATCCTAAATGGAATGTGTGGTTTGTGAAAGCCCACGGCCATGAAGAAAGGAACCTTCTTATTTCTTGCCCGGGTCTTCAGTAACCTCACGGCCTCGTCTGTGCTCTCGAGGTCTGGCAGGGTTCCCCCGGGCTGCTCCGTCACGTTCACAGCACACAGTAGGTTGGCGTGGAGTTTACCATCCTCTCCTTTACACATCTGGAGACAAGGGTTATAAAATAAATAATTATGTAAAAAAATAAAATAAAAAAAAATTATATTTATGGAGTTTTTGCTGAGATCTAAATTCAAGCGATTCAGTAAATTAGTTTGGTTATAATTCATTGAATGCCAAGAAACGCAATGTAATCCAGGGAGAATAATCCAAACTTCACAAACGGACACAACAAAATACAAATTGTACTGGTGAAAATATGATAAAAAATGTATTTCTTCTAATATTATGTTTTGTTTTTATTTGTAAATCATTCACTGAAAATGTAATTCTGTTATGTATATGTTAAGTATATTTATTCTTTCAAATGCAACTGACCCTTCACCAAGTCGCGCCCCTGACATGCAGGCTGGCCAATCCGAGTGCAGGGCTGTGGATAAAGTTATGTGGACGTCCTCATACCCAATTGATCGCCTCAAAAATCGCCAGGCAAACCTTTGTCTGCTCCAAGGTAAATTATAACTTTTCTTGACCGTAATATGACATGATGTTGTTTTTAGCCGGTTAACCTAAATTACCGATGGGTCCCTCTATTAATGGTCATGTTGGGTGCGCTACTAATGTTAACTTGCCAAGCAAGCAAGCGTTGGCCCCCTACCGGGTTGCAACAGTTGTAACGTTGGTAAAGTTATACTTAATGTTAACATTGTTCGTGAACAAGCTCGATTGTTAAAGTTAAGATATTACAGTCTATTCGTTGAAAAAAAAAATAAAAAAAAATTATATATATATATATATATATATATATATATATATATATATATATATATATATATATATATATATATATATATATATATATTCACCCTCTGCTCCATCACAAGGAAAAATACTTTGAATGGTATAACATGCATGAGACTGCAGCACACAAATATCAAACGGGAGATTGTAGTTCGAATATGAACTTTTCACACCACCTTGGAACGAATATTCGGATAAAAAGTGACAGCCCTATTACCAAGATGTAAAAAATGTTTTAGTTATCAAGTAAATATACCCTTCAAATGCAGATTGTAAACCAGTCTGTTTGAAATGGCTCTCTTTTCTTAAAAGAAATTGGCAATATTTCTCCAGGGAGAGCAGTTACAGACAGGGGAGTGGACGCCATGTTGGCTATGAAAGCTTGTTGCCGTTAGCAACAGTAACTAAGGGGGGCGTGGCTTAGCAAACTGCCTATGTCGTTTAGAATTCCATTTTGCCTTTGATCTTTTATAATTATTATGATGTTTTATAATTCCTTTGATGTTTTAGAACTCTGCAGTGTCATCATTCTAAGCTGATCACAGTTGCTAGACCAGCAAACAGAAGCTGGTCAGTTAAGTTCTGGTATCCTTCAGAGTGAGTTCACAGGTTAATCTACTGCACAATTACTTAATTTAGATTATATTTGAAATCATTTTACTGCAAAAATGGTTAAGAAAAGCAAAAAGGAGAGGACAGCAGCTGTACCATATGAGGTACAGGTATATGACGTGATCTACAGCACGTCTGCACGCTACCGTGTATTGAGCTTCATTGGGGAAGGAAGTTTTGGTAAAGTAGCAAAGTGTGTTGATTTAAAAACAGCCGCAACAGCAGCCATCAAGATCCACAAAGATTGTAGATCTTATGAAATTCAAAGAGAAGTGGCAATGCTGGAGAGACTTAGGGCTGTGGACCCAGAGAAGTACAACTTGGTGAGATTCTTAGACAGTTTCATGTTTAAAGACCTGTCTTGCCTTGCCTTTGAGATGCTAGACAAGAGCCTCTATAACTTTATGAGTGAGAGAGAGAAAGGATTACACCTTAATGAAATCCGCCCAATTGCCCATCAGCTACTTGTCGCTTTTGAGGCCCTGAAGGCAATGGGCATCGTTCACGGGGACCTCAAACCAGACAATGTTATGCTGGTCAACCACAAGGATGAGCCTTTCAGGGTGAAGTTGATAGACTTCGGTTTGGCCATTCCAGTGGCCAAGGCACGGATTGGAAGGGTGATGCAAGCTGTTGCATACAGGGCTCCGGAGGTGACCTTGGCTCTTCCTTTATCTGAAGCCATGGACATGTGGGGATTAGGATGTGTCTTGGCACTTCTATATTTTAGGGAACACCTCTTTCCTGGAAGTAGCAACTACTACTTGATACAAGCAGTGTGCCATTTGTTGGGTCAGCCAGACGACCACCTCCTGGACTATGGGAGAAAAACCTGGAAGTATTTCAACCGGGGCCGTCGTGATCCAAGATGGATACTGAAGACCCCTATGGAGTACAAGAAGGCAACTGGTATTGCGCCCAAAACTTCAGAGTGGGGTTTTAAGGAGTTCGTAGATTTGAGGGAAGCCGTAGTGAAACACGGTTATGAAAATGGCAGTGGTCGGCTTGTAGACAGGAGAGCATTTACGCACCTTCTTAGAAGGTTGCTGAATTTAGATGCTGAAAAGAGGATAACTCCAGATGAAGCTCTAGGACTTCATTTTGTTACGATGAAACACCTCCAGAAGAAGAACATCAACAATTCTGCAGATGAGGCCTTGAAATTAATGAAATTTGCCTCCGAGGATTATTTTCAAAGATGTGTTAATTCTCCGAGTGACTCCGAATCAGTAATGCAGTCAACTGACATCGGAGTTGTAACACAGTCAACGGACCCGGGAGTCTCTAGCAAAGGCTTTTCCGGTTGGAAAGATATAGTCCCTGCAGTCACATATGACAATCCTCCTCCAACATCAGCTCTCAGCATTGAAAACAATGAGAGATCCAGCCAGATAGAGATTATCATACCCATCTCCCACGTTTCCAGTTTCCTTGAGGAGAATATTAAGGAGCCAAGTGATGACAAGGCATCAGCTGGCATCCACTCCGATGGAAAATGTAACACTGACAGTCAAAGTGAGGGAGAGCTGGTATCGTCTAGGTCCAAAGAGGATTCAGCAACATGTGGGGATGACAATACCAGCTCTAAGAGAGAATCACCTGGTATCATTAAGAAAGATCCTCTCCCTGAGAACTTGAGTGCTGAACATTCAGAAAACAGCACTGAAGAATTGGACACTGATGGAGCCGTTTACAAAGCACCCTCCACTCCTCCAACAACAGCTCTCAGTACTGACATCTTAACAAATGCCAGTTACTGGGCAAATCCCAGGGATTATTGTAACCAAGAGATATCCTGTGAGATAGAGATGGTCACCCCAATCTCCCACAATTCCAGTTTCCTAGAGGAAGATTCTATAGAGCCAAGCAATGACATGGCATCGGCTGGCCTGGACTATGGGCCCTTAGACACTGACAGTTACAGTGAGGGAAAGCTGGTAGACACCGACAGTTACAGTGAGGGAAAGCTGGTAGCTTTAAGATCAAAAGAGGATTCCGACACATCTGGGGATGAAATTCCAGCTAACACCAGCTCTAAGAGAGAATCACCTCGAGTTATTGAATGTCCACCACTCGAGCTAGGATATTACTCAGACTCCAGCGATGAAGGTTTGAACACTGATGGAGCCGGATGCAAAGCACCCTCCACTCCTGAGAGCACCGACAGATTAATGGTCATCAGCTCTTCCCAAGACAGTGCCCCAGTTCAGCTGAGTTCCCCAGAACATGGTTATCATAATACTCCTCCAAAGACAGCTCTCAGTACTGACATCCTAATAAATGCCAGTTACTGGACAAGTCCCAGGGATCATTGTAACAAAGAGAGATCCAGGGAGATAGAAATAGTCACCCCGATCTCACAAAATGTCTGTATCCTTGAGGAAAATGATATAGAGCCAAGGAATGACATGGCATCGGCTGGCATGGACTCTTATGAGACCTCAGACACTGAGGGTGACAGGGAGCAAGAGCTGGTATGTTTTAGTTCCAAAGAATATTCAGCCAAATCGAGGGATGAAATTCCAGCTAACACCAGCTCTAAGAGAGAATCACCTCAAGTCATTGAATGGCCACCACTCGAGCTAGGATATTACTCAGACTCCAGCGATGAAGGTTTGAACACTGATGGAGCCGGATGCAAAGCACCCTCCACTCCTGAGAGCACCAACAGATTAATGGTCATCAGCTCTTCCCAAGACAGTGCCCCAGTTCAGCCGAGTTCCCCAGAACATGGTTATCATAATACTCCTCCAAAGACAGCTCTCATTACTGACATCCTAATAAATGCCAGTTACTGGAAAAGTCCCAGGGATCATTGTAACAAAGAGAGATCCAGGGAGATAGAAATAGTCACCCCGATCTCACAAAATGTCTGTATCCTTGAGGAAAATTATATAGAGCCAAGGAATGACATGGCATCGGCTGGCATGGACTCTTATGAGACCTCAGACACTGAGTGTGACAGGGAGCAAGAGCTGGTATGTTTTAGTTCCAAAGAATATTCAGCCAAATCGAGGGATGAAATTCCAGCTAACACCAGCTCTAAGAGAGAATCACCTCAAGTCATTGAATGGCCACCACTCGAGCTAGGATATTACTCAGACTCCAGCGATAAAGGTTTGAACACTGATGGAGCCGGATGCAAAGCACCCTCCACTCCTGAGAGCACCGACAGATTAACGGTCATCAGCTCTTCCCAAGACAGTGTCCAAGTTCAGCCGAGTTCTCCAGAACAAACGGAGACATCAGAAGAGAGGCTCCAAGCCATGAAGACTCAAAGGCAACTTCAAGCCATTATAAAGGCCCGTTTGGAGAAAGCTTTTATAACAACTGCCAATGCTGGGGGCGCTTGTGGTGCAGTGGTTAGAACGCCCACCCATCCAATCTATCAGATAAAGAAAATAAATGGCCAAAACGCACCTGCCAATGTCACTCACGATGACTCGGCAGACAGCACTCCAGCCAATAATGGTGCTGCAGCAGCCATTACATCTGTAGATCTGGACAATCACAACAACGGCCCAGGTAGAGCCAGGCAGGCGAAACCATTTGACAGGATGGTCAAATTGGCAAGCCGAATAAAAAGTGCAGTGGTTTCCGTCTTCAGACGACGAAACAGAGTTTATGCCACTAAAGTTTTATGCACGGCAAGTTGATTGGCAAGTCACTGAAATGCTAATCTTCAGTTGGGACATGTTTTTATGTTGAACCCTGGACTTATTTACATTCACTTTAAATAAAAAAAAACAAGAACCAACAATGACCTTAGTTGGGTAGGCACAGTGGTGCAGTGTTTAGCTTAGCATTGCTACCTCAGAGCCTGTGTGGGTTTTCTCCGGGTGCTCCGGTTTCCTCCCACAGTTAAAGAGATGCAGATAACGTATTGACGTCTGTAAAATGTCTTTAAAAGTGAATTTAATTATTGTTATGTCACTATGAGTTAGCCCCATACCACCGAAAGTACTCATGTCAAACCTCTCTCGACCCCATGTAATCTCTGTCTCTCCGAACTGTCAAAAAATGGATGAAAACTTACCAAAACTAATCTTTGCCAAAGAAATAAAAAATGAAGACCCAGAAATACAGTCAAATCAATGACCTTAGTTGGGTAGGCACAGTGGTGCAGTGTTTAGCGTAGCACTGCTACCTCACAGCAAGATGTTCTTCTTCCTGAGTGGAGTTAGTTCTCCCTGTGCCTGCGTGGGTTTTCTCCGGGAGCTCCGGTTTCCTCCCACAGTTAAAGATTTGCAGATCACTTAATGACGTCTGTTAATTGAATCTAAAACTGAATGTGATTATTGATATGTCACAATGTGTGACATTCTGATCTGGACTTGATGTGAACTTACTACTTAACTGTGAACTTTTAATTAGGGCTGCAACTAACGATTATTTTGATAATCGATTAATCTGTCGATTATTTTCTCGATTAATTTGGCCTGTAAAATGTCAAAAAATTGTGAAAAATGTTGATACATTTTCCAAAGCCCATGTTGACGTCATCAAATGTATTGTTATGTCCAAAACACACAGATATTTCAGTTTACTGTCATAATAGGATTAAAGAAACCAGAAAATATTCACATTTGAGAAGCTGAAATCAGAGAATTTGAAACGATTAATCGATTATCAAAATAGTTGGCGATTATCTTAATAATCGATTAATAAGCGATTCGTCGATTAATCGTTGCAGCTCTACTTTTAATGCAATAAAAATGGAAAATATAAATATTTGACACGTTTTTATTGAGCATTTAGGTTCATTTAAGAATGCTTTTAAATGTTTTTGTTATTTAAAATACTATTTAAACTTAAATCGGACTGGTCTCAGATCAGCGACCATCCAGCTGTTTGTTTTTTTTTTAACTGAAAACCACAGGATGATTTGGTGACTACTTTCAGATGTCCTGTCCTTAATTTAAAAAAAAAATTAGGTCCAGGAGCTAGCTGAAGCAATCAACCAAAGTAGAAAACAAAAAAACATACTCGCAAGCACAAGGTTTATAAGTTTATCGTTTATTGGCTATATTGTACTTAATAAGCCCAGACTTGTTCCTATCAATTTTCGAACAGGTCTGTAGTGTGAGTGTGTTATGTTGAAATTTAAATGTATATATCATTTTTTCTTTTGTTATTCTCTTTACCCATCTTCAAAAGGTTATCTGGAATAATCCGTTATTCTTTTAAATATTAAAAAGCAAAATCTAAAGATTTTATTCATTCATAATGATTGACTTACATTTCCACTAGCCTCTCTGGATCCCTCTTAACTTTTGAATTGGATTTCTTATGGGAGTTATAAATCATTTAATGCCAAGACAGAAAATGTCATTCAGGGTAAATAACCGAAACTTTACAAACATACACCACAAAATCTACAATTTGTACTAGTGAAAATAAAATAAAATATTTATTATCTTGACCCAAACATTGTTTTTTTTTAATCTTTTATTTGATGTATGTTATGTACATCTTCTAATATTGTAATTGGTTTTCATTGGTATAAAGTATCATACAATGAAAATCCAACAACCCCACTTTGACTGACCTTAATTCTTCTTATTAAAGTAAATTAAAATATAATACACTTGGGGAAACCCTGTTCAGATATTACTGTCAAGCTCCAGCAAACCAAGTGGGTTTTAATTAACAAGTGATGAGGTGGTTTTATAAATGAACGTATAGCTGTCCCCAGACAAATGTGCAACATCACAACTCTATTCTTGAGATCCTCTGAGATTTTCTTTATTTGTTTTAACAATTAATTTCCGTAAAAGAAAAATGTGGAATTGATAAACAGACATCTTTTATTTCATATAAAAAATACTGGTATTGATAAAAATAAATTAATAATGGTTAAACTAAATAAAATTCCAAACGGCTCAAGGGGTTCACATACTTTCAAGCAGCACTGTATATGGAAACGAGGCGTAAGGTGGACGCCATGCTGGATCCGAAAACCTGTCGGACTTAGCAACAGTAACTAAGGGGGGTGTGGCTTAGCAAAAGGTAAATCCCTTTGATGTTTCAGACGTCTACGGTGTCATAATTCTATGCTGCGTTCAGTTTCTAGACCTGCAAACAGAGTCTGGTCTGTAACATTCGATTATCATTCAGTAAACCAACAGGTGATTACTGTACAAATACTCAGCTTGGATAGTATTTGGAATCATTTTACTGCAAAAATGATTCAGGAAAATGATGAGGAGGAGGCAGCACCTGTACTATATGAGGTACAAAAACATGACGTACTCTACAGCAAGTCTACACGCTACCTTGTACTGGACTTCAATGGGGAAGGAAGGTTTAGCAAAGTAGCGAAATGTGTTAATTTGAAAACATCTCGGACAGCAGCCATCAAGATCCACAAAAAATGCGAAGACCATGTCATTCAAAGAGAAGTGGCAATGCTGGAGGAACTTGGGGCTGTTGATGCAGATAGATACAACTTGGTGAGATTCTTAGACAGTTTCATGTTTAAAGGCCTGTCTTGCCTCGCCTTTGAGATGCTGGACAAGAGCCTCTGGGACCTTATAACGGAGAGAGAGACATCGTTGAACCTCAATGAAATCCGACCAATAGCACAACAGCTGCTTGTCGCTTTTCAGGCCCTGAAATCAATGGGCATCGTTCACGCGGACCTCAAACCAGACAATGTAATGCTGGTCAACCACAAGGATGAGCCTTTCAGGGTGAAGTTGATAGACTTCGGTTTGGCCATTCCATTGTCTGAAGTACGGACTGGAAGGCTAATGCAGGCTTGTGGATACAGGGCTCCGGAGGTGATCTTCGGTCTCCCCATAAGTGAAGCCATCGACATGTGGGGATTGGGATGTGTCTTGGCATTTCTCTATTTTAGTAACAACCTATTTCCTGTAAAATGCACGTACTACATGGTGCAAGCGGTCTGCCATCTGTTGGGTCAGCCAGACGACCACCTGCTGGACGCTGGGATAGACACCTGGCAGTATTTCAGCAGAGGCGAAAGCCCAATTGATCCAAGATGGATACTAAAGACACCAGAGGAGTACAAGGAGGCAACTGGTATTGAGCCCCAAATTTCAGAGTGGGTTTTTGAGATTGTCGGCTCTTTGGATGAAGCCGTAGAGATCCAAGGTTATCAAGAAATCAATGGTGAGGATTCAGACAGGAAAGCATTTTTACACCTTCTTAAAGGGTTACTGAATTTAGATGCTGAAAAGAGAATCACGCCCGGTGAAGCTCTGAAACATTATTTTGTTACGATGGCTCACCTGGGGGCGAACACCAACAACAACTATGCAGAAGATGCCTTTGAGTTAATGGCAGTCGGCCCACTGGATTATTTGGAGGGATCTGATGATTCTCACAGTGACTCCGAAGTTGAAACGCAGGAGTCTAAATCAGAGATCTTTCCAGTTTTGAAGACATAGTCTCTTCAGAAGACAGATAAACCATTCCAGAGGATCATCAAATTGTCCCATCGAATAAATAAGGCAGTGGCTTCCTTCTTCAGACGTCGAAAGGACTAATCTACATTCACTACATACTAATAAAAAATTAATAATTGAACAACTTGAGTGCAGTAGCGTGATTTAACAAGCACAATATCCAAAGTGGTGCTTCAGGTTCGAGCATCATTAGTTTCAGTATGACAAAAGAAAATAAATATCTCACAAATAAAGATGAATAGAACATTATGATTTTACTCTGCCAAAATGTTTTAGTAGTTTGTGTCAAGTCTAAAATATAACTAATGCCAATTGATAATCTTTCAAATGTATAACTGATAAGTGTTGAATAACAAGATTCAATGGTCACCATTGTGTACAGCAGAGGGGTGACGAGTTGTGTGGAATTACTCAAAGTTAAATTAGCCTCATACTGTGTGTGAAAGACCCTATCTCAACTGAATACCTTTTCTTTCTCAAATCGAAACGAAGCTGGGTGGAAGGCAGGAATTGACCAGCTGTAAGGGTAGTCATCTGTGTGGTTGGAAGCAATACCTTAAAAAAGTAAAAACAACACAACCATTGTTACTGCCCCACAATTGGATGATTGGATGTCAGGCTCAGCAGTAAATAAGGAAACAGGGACCTCTGTATTACTTCCTAAATTGTGTAATAGAGTGCCAGCATTCTTTCCTTCTCAAAATTGTGCTTTATCAGTCAATTTTCTATTCCAAAAAATGTATATGGTAAATGGACTCCACTTATATAGTATACATTCTATATACTATGTCTTCAATAGTATATCAAACTTACCAGGGTGAAATACCTTCCCTACAGACATGGTGAAGTACCCACTGGATTTAAAGTACTCCGGCATGGTAGTGTAGTTCCCTGAATGGACTCTCCAATAGGAGTTGAAATCGTAGAGTCTGGTGGTGTCCGGTCTGCGACTCGTTAACATGGAAATACGACTGGGAGCACACACAGCTTGCTGAGAGAGACAGACAGACAGACAGACAGACAGACAGACAGACAGACAGACAGACAGACAGACAGACAGAATACACCTTAAAATTATCACAATGTTATATGATAGAATTATTATCTCACATCTAAATTTGACTCGAGCACAATTTAGGACTTAAGAATTAAGATACTAACACCAACTGACCTGTGCATATGCATTGAGAAAGACTTGGCTTTTGGACGCCAGTTGGTCAATGTTTGGTGATTTTACCACGGAGTCCCCATAACAGCCCAGTGATGTCCGCAAATCATCCGCCATGATGAAAAGGACATTTATCTTCTCTGAAAGCAAAACACAACCGCAGGTCATGAATAGTTCATACATTGATAGTTAATTAAGGACTTTTTTAATGCCACCCTGTAATAAACTAGAGACCAATTTTGCAACAAACAACTGTAGAGAAAATGTAATCGATTACTTTGTCTTATTTTAGTCAAGTGACAACATTTGATTTGTCTCAAATGTTTTTTTTTTATGTCATTTTATGTCATTTCATTTCATTCAAAATGCAGAACTTAAAAGCCAATGACAATAATCCAAATGTGCACCTAAATCTCCTTGAGGCATTCATGAAATGTATCATCTATCAGATTTTTACTGGACTAGTAGGTGCGTTGGGCGCGTTGAACCATTTTGACACAAAATGACCAAGCGCCAGATCAGGTGCGTTGGGCGCGATGACCCAACGAGTTTGGTGTGTTCGCACCGACTTTTGAAATAAGTATTTAATACAGGAATAAGTAGACTACTACAGTGTGTTCTACTGAATTAGTCTACAAACCACAAGAAAAAGCTGAATAGAAACTACAACCTTTCACTTCTCATAGCAAACGGAGAAAAGTAAATTAACATGATGCGCTAACTCTAATGTCAGCCAGTTAATAAGATTTACTTGACAGCCACCCACAGCCGTCAAATAGCCTATAGTTATACATCAGAAAGATCATAAGACAACTAGTCTGAAGTGCTAGCCTATACCGCAAATGTAAACTTATACTTATTTGTAACACACGCAACAACAACAAAAAATAGACATTTCCACTTTTGGAAAGCAAAGAAAAACAAACTCAGTTCAAGCAGTTTGCAGATTGCTTGATGAGAAAAGCTCAATTGGAAGAGAGGGTAAATTACCCTAATAAACAAATTAATATCGGCTGCTGGTGTTAAAATACAGCATGTACTGAATGAGTTAAACTTAAAGGCCTACTTCACCGGTTTGAATATGAAGGTGTATTGAATTCTGAGATCCTATGTAGTATAAATGTGCAAAAAAAAATGAAATTGGTTCATCCTAGCCTGAGAAAAGGCAGAAAGAGTGTTTTTTTTAACCCTATATTAATCTTACTGTGACATCACAGTGAGATAAATATAGGGTTAAAAAAAAACCTTACTTTGTAAATATTACTGTGATTTCTCCTACTGTGACATCACAGTAATATTTACAAAGTAATTTTTTTTTAACCCTATATTTATCTTACTGTGATGTCACAGTAAGATTAATATAGGGTTAAAAAAAAAACTCTTTCTGCCTTTTCTCAGGCTAGGATGAACCAATTTAAAAAATGTTTGCACATTTATACTACATAGGATCTCAGAATTCAATACACCTTCATATTCAAACCGGTGAAGTAGGCCTTTAAGAGTAACACATGCATACCACCACATGAAAAAGCTTAGGCAGTAACATGCAGGTTTCACTTCCTCAACTCACAGTAAACTCAGCACAATAAAGCCTACAAGTAAAAACCTACAAACAAAAGCACCATTCATTCAGTGAGTAAATTAAATTGAAGTCAGCTAACACTAGCTACACATCCACTTAAATAAACATAACAAGCCCTCGTTAAACGCTAATGTCAGTTACTGAGATTTACTGACAGTCAAACCCCATTCCCGTCAAAAATGTAAATTAGTCAAAAAAAATGATAAGACAATCAGTTAGAAATGTAGAATATTTCCCGAGTAGACTTTAAAAATTCTCGATAATAAAGTACAACTCTACCTCGTCTTGCCACAACAGCGAGGGTCAGAGTGAGAAGGAGACATATCCGGACACATGAGACCATTTTGGTTCAGGGGATAAAACCAGCGACAAGGTGTATTTCAAATTTAAAAGTTAATGTCGCAGCCCATTTAAAGTTGTAACCGTCTTCCTCCGCATCCCCCAACCGTCAGGATCAAAACAAACGAATGTGCCGTTGTCCTCTTTATATAACTTCCTCAATACCGCTCTGCCCGCGTGAGTGTTCTCATTGGTCCATTCAGGTCTTGTCCCGCCTCTACCTGTGACGATAATCTTATTAGTTAAATGATGTGTCAATCATTTTACCAATTTAATTACAACAATAAAGGTGCAATCAAACATTTCGGAGGCAATTTTTGGTAAATGTAAATTATGTATCCTGGTTTAACAAGGAGAGTATTTCAAAGTTCCTAACATTACCATTTCTGTTCGCCAAATACATTTTAAAATAGTTCACACAATTAGTATCCCAAATGAATTTCACAAAAAATAGTTAAATCAGATATGGATAGTTGTTGTTATCTGTGATGTGATCCAAAGTTTGTGGACATCCTTACATGATTGGCTGACCTTAAAATCCACAGGTATAGATGTCTTCTGTTTTAAAATTGTACATTTAGGAGTAATCTTGAGAGACAAAAAAGCTTTGTATTTAATTAATTTTAACTTAATTAAGAGATAATGTCGTTGTGTGCAGATTAAGAAAATGTATTTGATTTATTGAAACATTTACAAATGTAAAAGGTGAAAGTGCCCATGCCAACAAACTTCATAAAATTAAAGCTACACATTTATTTATATTTTTTTTACTTCAGCCTTTTGCTTAGATACTAATTTTTTCTTTGTATTTGGTAATATTATTTTACTGTTTTTTTGCCATTTCAAGTTTACAATCCAATAACTAAACATATCCTTAGACTTCATGAGTTTTGTAGAGATGTATAAATAAACCTATACTATCTATGGTATAAACCCTATAAGAAAACAAACGATATGCCAATACAATGAATACATATAATCACATAATATAATTTTCTAATTTAAAGATTCCTAAAGTATTGCATTGAGAATTTAAATTATTCCTGCACCTGATAGTGCTCTGTATCGTTGAAAAGACCACGTAGGAAACATTTTACTTACAGGGGTTTTATTTTGAAAGATTTAAAAGGAGGTGTAACTGAGAGATGTTCAATAGAAACGAAGTCTCTCTCGGACACAATTTTACTTTTAGAAATGTGACTAAATAAATCCTAGTTGATTTCGCCCTGATTACATGATCAGAAAGTTTAAGAAATAAACACTAACACAGGTTAAACAATAAGTGGTAAACTATCAGAGATGTATGTAAGACCATTGTCACCACTGTGATATAAAAAAAAAGTTAGTATAAGTCATTACAATGAGATACTGCATGAATAGCCTATCTCAAATGAATACCTCAAAATAAATGTGTCTATTTTAAATGAACTTGAACAATATTAATGGTCTCATCATTTTGAAAAAATGTCTGTGTATATATGTGACTTACAGTGTCTTTTTTCCATCATAAAATAATGATATGTTCTTCGGTTATCAATAAAACGTAAACAGATGTCCTTTCTGACTCAGACACTGGTTTGCAGTATGGAGTAAATGCTCCAAAGATTCAGGTCATGGAGTGAGTTATCCCCTTTTTTATAAAATAGACGATCTTTGTTCTCAAAACAGCAACAGAAAACATGGCGGACACAACGGCTAAACGTGAAACGGACAGCAATGAAACTATGGATTTATCTCAGAAAACCAAGAGGCCGAAATTTGACAATGAAAACGGGCGAGGAGAAGCTGAATTTCAACCAAATATTCTGTCTGAGTTTAAAACAATTAAAGTGTTGAGCGACTCTGCCCGCGAGAAAAACATCTTTGTCCACGGAAAGGTAGGATTAGTTATACTTTTTACT
>NC_137214.1:28578678-28608678 GCF_949987685.1 Ammodytes marinus | reverse complement strand
GATTGAATGTTTTTAATATGTTTCTGACTGAAATAAAGAGTCATTTTTTTTAATCTACTCAGCCGGTTGATGTTAGCCTGGTGCTGTAGTTTGGTCTGGCTTTGCGAGACTAGGTGCTACCAGACCATCGTACTTTATTTCATTTGTACTACTGAAGGGAAAATTAAATTTGGCCGGAAGTAGGTAGGCGGGCGGAGCCAGGCTAGGTTGATGTTGTATTTATTTGAAATGACAGGTATGATTGCAAAACATTGTATTGTGAAGTTGCACTATTGACCTGATACTCCACTTATTAATCAAATCTTATAGTGGTAAATTAAAGTGGTGGATAAATAACTCATGGCAGGCCTATTAGTAGAGCAGATAAGTGCTACAATCTTTCCTTTTGTGATACAAGCGTGAAAATTCGCGTGAGCAGTCTCCATGGGTGACTTGACAAGAAAATTGTCCGAGACAATGAAATAAAAAAACCCAATACATTTCTATGAGAACATTTGTATCTTGAAATGTCAAATGTCACGGACTATTTTCTTGTCAAGTGACCCTTGGAGGCTGCTCATGCCAGTTGTCACGCTTGTGTCATCAACTGAAAGATTCTGACGAAAATAAGCACTTAGCCGCTCCACTATATTTTTATAGCATATTTCAAACGCTGTGTTCCAAATCACATACTCTTTCTTTTAACTACACTACATACTAAAGTACAGAAGAGTTTTAAGGCCACAGGAGAGAAAAACAAGATAAGGAAGATTTATTTTCATTATGTCGGGAAATGTCAAGAATAAAGACAAATACTCCAAAATGCTATTGGAGTTAGTGGGGCGCATTTATGTATTTTCAGCATACTACAATTGACGTGCATGTATTGGGACATCTTAAATCTTTTTCTGGCATACTAAATAGTAGGGAAGTATGGGGATTGGAACGCAGAGACAGGCAAATCAAACGGGCAAGTTTACGATTGAAAATGTAGTGCCCTGTTAACTCAAATTGAACACCAGATGGCAGTGTTCATTTTTTGAAAGGGGACAACTTTTTTTTTTTTTTTACTGTGAAACTGTTCATGCAAACAAAACTCCAAAAAAAGTGAGTTTCTGTTTGAGAGCATTTTTCAAAAATGATAACAACTAGTTTGTTAACAGTTATGCAGGTCATGAACACAAGGCTGTCATTTCTCCCACAAAAACTATATTTAACTCTGGGTCAGTTTACATACTTTTGGGGCTAAAATGCCATGTTTAGTTGAATAGTCAGAGGTCACAGTAACATGCAGAAACGCACACACACACACACACACACACACACAAACACACTCCAGGGAAGTTAACAGCTGAAGAAACTGGTACAATTGTAATTTGGAATTTGCTTATTTTAAATAGCATTTTGGACTGTTAACTGTACAGACGCACAGATGTGCAGACTTGTTACATGAGAAAATTGTTTGTCTTTTTTCTTGTAGCAAACATAATTTTCTTCTTATCTCATCTGAAGTCGTTTGGGCGGTGCTCTGCTTTGTGCTTGAGATGCCTTCAGGTGTTCCTCGTGAAAATGTAAATTTAATAACAATCCCCAAAGCTGTAAGGAAATAAACATATTAATCTATTCCTAAGTGATTATTACTGGATCGTTTGGTGAAGCTACAACTTCTAAAGGTTCAAATTCATAAATAAAACAATTGTCTAAAAGTTGAAAAGGGTTACACTATTAATTTTAGTGAACATTTTATTTTTTATTACATTTTTTTCTTTGCTACGGCAACAACACAATATCCATTCATGATGTAATAAATATGTATCTATCTGTTATCTATATTTACCAGTTGCAAAATAGGGATTATAAAAAAATATATAGGCTAGCCTATATAGCAGCACCTGTTTAACTGACATTTAAAAAATGTGTTCTAATTGTTAATTGGTTGTTTTTCCACAATAGTCTCTGTCTTCTTCCATGATGTCAATTTTAAAAACACTAGGGGAAAAGTCCGTAGCCTACTCATTATCATAGTAGATTATAGTATTCCTATATTCCGAGCCGCGCCTGAACGCAACCATCTAGAGCCGGAGGACGCCAAGGCTGGTCTGACTGACTGAGAGACAAATAATCCAATCATTAGTCCACAAACAGCGCCGATGTCTTGGTTTCAGTCGCTAAGAGATGAACTCACTCTGAGGCCGTTTGAGGTTGAGCAGACACGGTAAACTTCACTCACTTTTTAAGCTTATTGTAGCGCGCGACGAGATGATAATCGAGTTATTGTTGTGATGACGTGACTGATGATTGATTATAAACTAAAAGCGGTGTGTCCAAAGCGTGATGCGATGGTTTGATTGTGTTTGTGCATCGGTTGAAGTTGTGTATGTGGGAGAGGAAAAGTTAGTTCTTGCTTGGATCACTAGTGACTGGCTATTGGCAACATAGTGGCGTTGTCAGTTTGGCTGTGAATATTCCTGGAAGTCCACTTGTGAGTTTTTCATGGTTTTAATAAGGATGCATTTTTAATATCTCAACTCATAATTGACTTTTCGGTTATAAATATTAATTAACAAATTAAAAAAAGTTATTTCCATCAGTGTAAAGAGTCTGAACAGTGAGAGTGTGTGTGTGTAATTAGACACAAAGTTACATAATACAATCCAAAGGTAATTAGTTTAGACAATTAACAGTCTACTCTGTATTTCCATTTAATCTGTATGAATATGGGTTATTTAGATGTAATTCAGGTTGAATTGATGATTTAGCCTATGTTTTCCTCGAGACATTTGGGGGTTAACTGGCTTGAATTGGCTTATACCTCAAAAGGATCTTGGTTATACAACCCTCCCCTGCCCTTTAAAAAGCATTATTCCCTCCTCTAGTAGGCCAAGTCTGTTTGCCAATGCATTTCCTAATAAAGCCAAACTTTTTTTTAATGCCAACTCTAAAGCAAATTGTCCTTATAAACTTATTTTTCTCATATTTTAGAGTTGTGAAATCCCCACGGCAATAAAAGATCTTTGAACAGCCTCAAATACTAGCTTAATGTTTCCTTTTATGGGAATGGCTCTTTCATATACTATCTAGGCCGAACTATACACTCAATTAAATGTGCGTGTGTGTGTGTCTTAACTATACTCCACTTATTTATTATGTATTATGGTGTGGCACGTATGAATGAAAGTGTGGAGAATGTGTTTTTGAACTGGTGGCACCTTACAATAGTAGCACACGTTTGTTGCTTGTTTTTAAAGGCATTCTATTCTATAAGTATCATTTGTAAGGGATCACACACACACAAACACACACGCACACACACACGCACACACACACACACACACACACACACACACACACACACACACACACTGGGAAGGTCAAGGACGCTTCAGATTAAAGCGCTACCTTCCACTGTGTGGGAACAACTGTAATCCGCGACACAGACACTGACAGATTCAGAAGAAAGTTTCATGTTGTGTCTGACGCAGTGAGAGAATGAAAGGCTCTATTGATTGGAGTGTGTGTGTGTGTGTGTGTGTGTGTGTGTGTGTGTGTGTGTGTGTGTGTGTGTGTGTGTGTGTGTGTGTGTGTGTGTGTGTGTGTGTGTGTGTGTGTGTGTGTGTGTGTGTGTGTGTGTGTGTGTGTGTGTGTGATCTGAAACTCATGGGGAAATTGGTTGTTTATTTGTTTTTGTAAGCGTCTACACAAATAAATTAGTAAGAACTGTTTTTTTTCGACTGTGTGTTATCACGCTGGATGAGGTTGTAAACTGACTAAGAGTGTGTGTGTGTGTGTGTGTGTGTGTGTGTGTGTGTGTGTGTGTGTGTGTGTGTGTGTGTGTGTGTGTGTGTGTGTGTGTGTGTGTGTGTGTGTGTGTGTGTGTGTGTGTGTGTGTGTGTGTGTGTGTGTGTGTGTGTGTGTGTGTGTGTGTGTGTGTGTGTGTGTGTGTGTGTGTGTGTGTGTGTGTGTGTGTGTGTGTGTAAAAGAGAGGCCTGTCAACTGTCACGCAGCTTTCCTGATTAGAGGGCTGATCAGGTCATCTGTCAGTGGGTCATTGAAAAAGCCCTAAAGGGTTTTACACACACACACACACACACACACACACACGTCCTGTTGTGTGTTCCTGTTCCCCTCTGTGAGGAAATCCTAAGGATAATTCACTGATGCACAAATACATTACAATCAGACATAAAGCTCTTTTTATTATCTTAGAATGAGCATTTCATATCTACAGTTGAAAGTCGCAGTTGGCCTGTTTGTTTACAAGACATGATAAGAACACTTTGCTACACACACACATACACGCACACACACACACACACACACACACACACACACACACACACACACACACACACACACACACACGTCCTGTGAGAATGTCTAAGAATACTTTGCTACAATAGCCTCAGTCTGGAGATCATTAGTGACATATTTGTGGAGGAGGGAGGACGAGATGTTTGTCTTCATGCCTGGAAATACAGAGAGGATTTGTCGGGATATTTGGTGACTCTTTGCTGTCGTTTCTGTGAGTCATTTTATGAGCCTTTGTTTTGTGGTGTTTGTCTGGCAGCCTTTCAGACAATGTTAACACACTCTTTGCCGTGTGTGTGTGTGTGTGTGTGTGTGTGTGATCTGAAACTCATGGGGATATTGAATCCGTTTAACATCATTTCAGTGTAAAACGTAATTTAGCAGCAATCCTTAAGGTTCTCAGTATAAATGCAAACACCATAACTATAGGCCTACAGTATATGCATAAAAAATATATAAAAGTAGAAAGAAGTAGGGGAGAACGGGGTAAGTAGGCACACTTTTTACTCTAGTGAGAATTGCTCATCACCAAAACATCTGTCAATAGCCATTCCTACATTAAATTGAAGCTTAAGGTGTTGGCTAGAAATGTGTGTCTCTCTTTTTTTCCAACTTATTGTAATGAAGAAGTAATTTACCATCAAAGACACTCTGACACATTGTGACAACCAACCCCATCAAGGGGTCGGTTGTCACACACTATGGGGTTGTTTGTCACAATGTTATCTTAATGGGAAAAATCTTAAAAAGAAGGCAAGGAGGCAGAACCAAATTTTAATGTTTAATTGCATTGTCAAGTTGACAAATAGGCCTACATAACGTTCTGTAGCCTTGGCAGCTGGTCTAGTTTGGGATGCAATGGGTTGTTTTGATTTTGTTGCCCTTTTTTCTTTTGCTTGCCAGCTGCCTTTTCCTGCTCTATTCTTTCCTTCTCTGGGGTGTCAGTGAGGATACAGCTTGACAATTTCTTTCGTTATTGGGTTCCTTTTCTGGCTGCAGCCTTGAGATAACATGTGACAACCAACCCCCCAAAAAATTTGACGACCAACCCCAACTTGAATTTCTTGCTAGCATCAAGGCCAACAACCATCTGACAACTAATTAGCTTGCACAATCTAAACTATAGTTTACCCTTCACACTTTCTGAGGGTAACAAGTGTTTTGTTATAAACCCATTGTGTAAAAGCCTAGAAGAAAAATACTGAGAAGCAAAATATTTTGAATTTGACATGAAAAACACAAAACATCCTCTCACCTGAAATGCAGCAGTCTAACTCCAAGGAAGTATGTATGTGACCTCTGATCCCAATTCTGGACCTTTTTTATATCAACATTTCAGAGCTAGCGCGCTCTGGTGGCGAGATATAACGAATGTGACATCCAACCCATGTGACAAATTACCCCGTTCTCCCCTACATCTAAAATATAAAAACGATACAATACATTTTTCAGCAGAATAGTCAATTTGTATTTATACATTTAGAGCACAGTATTAGGCCTATATGTGCAGAGGGTGCATCGAAGTGGATGCAACTTCTTTTAAAATAGTATTGATTCTGTATGTAAGGGGACAGGTCTGTTCAGTTGACTGTTGACGAGTGCACACTGACCATCCAGTTGGAGGAATTGACACACCTAATGTTGATGTATTGCAAACTACAATGAGAATAAGGAATTGAATTGAATAGATGCATTAGTCGTGTGTTGACGCCCTATAAAAGTTAGACAAACCCTTTGTGTTAACTGCTTGTGGGCCTCCTGTAGCTTACACACACACACACACACACACACACACAGACACACACACACACACACACACTCACAGACACACACACACACACACACACACACACACACACACTCACAGACACACACACACTCACATATAGGTTTGTGTGAGTGAGCAAGTAGAGTTGAAGACGGGCTGTTTCGTTTTTATTTGCCCATAAACCTCAGATAGGACCTCAGATGGAGAGAACCAAGAAGACTGTGTTTGACGGTTGTTACACACACCTACACACACACACACACACACACACACACTCGCGCTCGCGCGCCACCCAGTGCGGCAGGCTTAGAGGCAGGAGTGTGATTACAGGGCTATTTACATTGAGAGAGAGAGAGAGAGAGAGAGAGAGAGAGAATAGTTTCCAGATGTGGAATTCAGAGTAGCTATAGCGACTCCCCTCCTCCTATTGAGGGAGATCTGGATCAGCCTTATGCATGTTGTAATGGAGAGAATACGAGACCACAGAATGGAGGAAAAACATAAGGCATTGCACTGCAGGAGGGGGTGTGTGTGTGAGTGTGTGTGTATGTGTGTGTGGAGAAAGGGATGGAAAGAATAAAGACGAATGAGTGAGTGAGGAAAGAAAGCAGCAGAGCCTCTCAGTCGAACCACATAGTCCAGAAGAAATCTAAACTCACACACGCACACACACACACACACACACACACACACACACACAGGAATTGGATGGCCTAACTGGGGAATTTTACACTTGGTGTAGTTTTGTTTTCGGATTGGTGACTAAAATAAAGCACTTTGTAGAACTATTTCCTTTTCCAAAACACCACTATTTATACCATCGTCTGTGTGAATACTCTATTCTGATTGGCTGGAGAACATTCCATAGGTGTGGATTAACCCCTGATGTATGGACACCTAGATGGAACTGTTTACATTCTGTCCACTTTAATGCGTCCGTTTAATGTATTTCCCTACATATCATATTGTATCTGGGGTTGTTTCTAAGTGCAGCAGTTAAAGGTGCAGTCAGCGATTCTTGAGAATGTTTGTTGTCAAAATCAGTGAATATCTCCTCAAGATCTGCAACTTTCTGTGCTGTGTGTACACTGTTGGGGCGGCAGTGGCGAAGTGGGTAGGGAGATCGCCTCTGGAGTGCAGGGTCGGAGGTTCGATCCCCGTCTCCCCGCCACAATGGATATGGAGAATGAAAAGTTGACTGTGTATTGGACTGCAGCTTAACAGACAAAAAAAAAAAAAAAAAAATATGCAAAATTGTGTTTTCTTCCTTTTTGTTTTCTTCCTTTTCATTTTCATTTTCATTTTTAATTTTTTATTTTCATTTTTTATTTTTTTATTTTTCTATTTCTTTAAAACATTTTTTAATTTTTAATTTTTTCTGTGATCAGTAAATGTGTATCTGATTCTGAATCTGATGAAATTGGGGGCGGGACTCGATAAGCCTTAGGCTTCTTCCGTCACCCTTCGGACAACACAAATTAAGATGTATGATGTGAAAGAGATAATTGTGTATTGTGTGGAATTGTCCGAAAGAATAATAATAAAAAAAAAAAAACATGTCGAAGTGTCCCTGAGCAAGACACTGAACCCCAAATTGCTCCCGATGGTTCAGAGAGCGCCTTGCATGGCAGCTACTGCTATCGGTGTATGAGTGTGTGTGTGAATGGGTGAATGTGGTAAGATATGTAAAGCGCTTTGGGGCTGAGAAAATCGGCTAGAAGGCGCTATATAAGTCAAGTCCATTAACCATTTACCATTTACACTGAAAAAGAAATCCAGTGTTAATACACAGCCTTTGAGCTCTGTAAACGGGCATGTTGCTAGTTATGGTGGGCCCTTTTGTTTACATACCAGTTTACAGAGCCTAGGCCTAGATCTTTAATAGTCAAACTTCCGATATAATTCTAAGTTAATTTGTTGCACAAAGATGTCTAAGTCTTCACTATCTTAAGTCGGTCTAATTTGCCGTGAATTCTGGGTAAATAAATAAAGACTCTTTCATGGCTGACAGAGCTGCTGTGTTGAACTGCTCAGCTGTGCTCACTCCAGCAGAGAAAAAGAAATCTGTTGATGAAAACAAGATATGCAGTTTGTCAGTTAGGGAAAGGCATGTGACAGTGTTCTGAGAACTTTAACATAAACAAAGTAGTATTATGTAAAAGTTAGTTAGTTAGTAAGTAGGTAAGTTAGTAGGCTAAGTAAGTATGTAAGTATATAAGTAATTAAGTAAGTAAGCAAGTGAGTAAGTAAGTAAGTAAGTTAGTAACTGTGTAAGGCTTTATTTATTCAGGCACTTTTTAAAACATAGTTACAAAGTGTTTCACACACAAAATATAAGTGAAAGAGAAATGCAGAAAGTAAAAAAAAAACATTTAAAATCTGTCTGTGTGTGTGTGTGTGTGTGTGTGTGTGTGTGTGTGTGTGTGTGTGTGTGTGTGTGTGTGTGTGTGTGTTCTTGAAGTTAAAAACTATAGATTGTAATCCACTTTACACAGATAATTAAAGATAAGAAACTCATCCAGTTGGTGTCACTGTCTCTCTCACTTTAACTTTTCAAACGGTCTCAGACTCCGACGTTCCCTTTCAGGAAATACCAACATCCAAATTTTTTCTTTTTTTTTCCCTCTATGAGGGAAACTGACCGACATTCCTCTTGGCTCTATAAACAGAAAGCTGTATGATTGATACATACACACACACACACACACACACACACACACACACACACACACGCACATACACACACGCACATACACGCACACACATACCCATACACACACACACACACACACACACACACACACACATCCAAGGATTGCGCCATGCTCTCTGGATCCGTTTTGACATGTCAACATTTAGACATTCACACACCTACACTGCTTCACACACACACACACACACACACACACACACACACACACACACACACACACTGACACACAGCAATTGGTCGCCTGTATTTTGTGTTGATTTTAAGGGTGTTAAAGGTAGTAAGGAGCCAGGTGTTGCATATGATGAAATGGAGGTCGTAAATCTCCCTCTACAGGGGTGTGTTTACATTCGACTCACAGCTGAGTTAGTTTCCCACTTCTAGCAGAGCAGCGTGCCTGGAAGGGGAGTGCTGTGTTGTGATTTAGTATACTATCTATGTGTTGTGACTGATACCTGCTCTGATTTAAAGGTGGAGTCAGCGAAAAAGTGTTAATACACAGCCTAGGCTTTGTAAACGGTCATGCTGCTAGTTAAGGTGGGCCCATATGAGTTTTGTTTGCATACCCATTTACAGAGCTTAGGCTGTGTATTAAGACCAAAACACAATTATACGCGCAGTATGGCCTGAGGATATATTCACTATTTCTGACGAAAAGTGATTTTGACAACAAGCGTTCACCAGAATCGCTGACATCCACCAAGCTGCAATAATCAAGAATTGTGTGTCAATAATGGGTCAAATGACCATGTGTGTCTCATGGTGACAGACTGACAGATAAGTATTGCCCAACACATCTTTCAGCACCTTGTTTAGTTGTGTGTTTTTGGGATTTGCAACTTTAAAGGTATAGTGCGTAACTTATGTTGCCCCCATGAAGAATTCCGAGGAATTACAACATCACTGTTGGCAAATCAACATGGCACCGCTGCATCATGGCGATCCTAAATCACAGAATTTGACATTTTCAGTTTCAAATTGTGAATTTGAATTGAAATCACGAAATTCGGGCCTATATCTACCAAAGTCCCAAAGGTGTTATGGTTGTCTAAAAACACCAAGGCTAAATCTGTTAATAGCACCCTGATAGAGTTGGCGTCTCTCTGTAATGTCACACAGTGTAATATTTTTTAATGTCTTATATGTAACAGGAAACATGCTGTAAGTATAAAGGGAATCACACACATTGAGTCCAGATGATCCTGAACTTAAACTTTCAAGTTGGTTTTATGTGAGAGGCACCAGACTGAAAGTGTTGAACATATCCGGTATATTCTCGTGTTTCGCTCTCAACTCTGACCTGATGTCATTGTTGTCTGATATACAGTAAATCATGTTATATACTTGTGTCTGTCTTAGGGGCCTATATAAATGTGTCTTTATGATTTTTCTCTACTTACGACATCTATTGCAGCATGTCCGTCCTGGGACAGGGATCCCTTACTCTGTCGACTCTCCCTTAGATTTAAAAAAAAAAAAAATTATCCCGATTAAGGGTTTTTTACTGGAAGTTTTTTCTCAGCCGAGTTAAGGGTGTAATGTAAAGCCCACCGAGGCAAATGTCTATTTGTGATATTGGGCTATACAAATAAAACTGAAAGAATATAAATCAGTATATACAAACACAACACAGCACAGTCCTCCCTATTGCAACATAAATAAATACAAAAGTAACAAATTCTTCTTTCCATATGAAATGAAAAAAGGTAGAGAGAAACAACATGTTCTCTCTCTGTGTGTGTGTGTGTGTGTGTGTGTGTGTGTGTGTGTGTGTGTGTGTGTGTGTGTGTGTGTGTGTGTGTGTGTGTGTGTGTGTGTGTGTGTGTGTGTGTGTGTGTGTGTGTGTGTGTGTGTGTGTGTGTGTGTGTGTGTGTGTGTGTGTGTGTGTGTGGGTGTGTGTGTGTGTGTGTGTGTGTGGGTGGTGTGTGTGCATGGGACATCTCTGCTGTGGGATATCTGGGATGGGAAATGCCAAAAATCTGGTTCCTGAAATGAATCTATTTAGTTTGTTTTAATGTATTGGTGGAAACAGCGATTAACACATGTATTAAAATGGTGGAAATCCTCTTGTCAACACCAGCGGGTCCTGAGAGGGTCCTTCCTGACGGTTTCTTGGCAGTGTCGTGTGTGTGTGTGCGTGTCTGTGTCTGTGACTGTGTGTGTGTGTGCGCGTGTGTCTCTGTTTCTGTGTCTGTGTGTGTGTGTGTGTGTGTGTGTGTGTGTGTGTGTGTGTGTGTGTGTGTGTGTGTGTGTGTGTGTGTGTGTGTGTGTGTGTGTGTGTGTGTGTGTGTGTGTGTGTGTGTGTGTGTGTGTGTGTGTGTGTGTGTGTGTGTGTGTGTGTGTGTGTGTGTGTGGAATTTCTCAATCCCAGCGTTGCCAGAACTTATCTTAGCGACTGTGTGTTTGTGTGTTTTGCTGTTGAAATGGGGCTGAGTCCGTCTTCGACATGTCTGCGATGAAATATGAATCACAAGATTTAGTCCAGGCTTGTTGGAGGTTGAGAAATGAATTCCACTATCTCGACTCTTCCATGGATGGTCTGATGATTAATGTTATTTTAGGAGTTTTTGTCACATTCTTGGGGCAATTTTCACACAGACACACACACACACACAGACACGCAACCAACGAAATGACACTTTCTTTTTGTTGCGTAATAGGAATAAGTTAAGAGGTGAGACATATTTTTTTCCAGGAAATAAATCTTTAATAAAATCTCACTGATCCTTAATGCTGGGGAAAAAATCTGGTGTTTATACGCAGCCTAGGCTCTGTAAATGAGTAGGGGGCCCTTATAGCTTACTACATGCCTGTTTACAGAGTTTAGGCTGAGTAGGAGCCCCTTGTAGCGGACTACATGCCCCTTTACAGAGCTTAGGCTGTGTATTGGCACATTTGTTTTTTTCAGTGTACACACAGTATGGATAGTTAGCGGATTGTAAGGAGATTTACTGATTTTGACAAGAAATATTGTAAAACTGTGTGTGTGTGTGTGTGTGTGTGTGTGTGTGTGTGTGTGTGTGTGTGTGTGTGTGTGTGTGTGTGTGTGTGTGTGTGTGTGTGTGTGTGTGTGTGTGTGTGTGTGTGTGTGTGTGTGTGTGTGTGTGTGTGTGTGTGTGTGTGTGTGTGTGTGTGTGTGTGTGTGTGTGTGTGTGTGTGAGGATCAAGCAACAGGGAATCTCAGGATCAAACCTTATTTTACTTCCGGGCCAACAAACTCTCCTAAGCACCAAACACTGTGTAGGCTGTAGGAAGATTAGCCTTCGATTTATAGTGATTAGCTTAGGCAGGCTGTTGCTCCATCGCTAGGCCGCTACTAGGATTAACACAGGCTAGGGTTTGATGCTTTTTGATGGATGGAGACATACAGTTTAAAGGTGCACTGTGTAACTTTGGGTGTGTCTGAAAAGTGAACATTTACTAAGGTATATTCTAATAACTTAATAAACAAACTTTCCTAACAGGAATATTGGATCCATGGAACACTGTTTGAAGTTAGGAAGCTTCCTGAAAAGTTACTGTTTCACTGTTGTTGTTTATAGCAGCAGGGCTCAACGTTTGGGTTTATGAACATATTCTTACGTTTGGCTCCAGGTGCCTCAAAATAATTTAGTTTTAATTTATGATGATAGAACTATTCAATACTAAGAATTACATAGAAAAATTATGTTTTGTAAACTAACTGCAGGCTCCGCAAATGCAAACAAATTCCCCTTCCCCTGAATAGGCATAATGCACCTTTTTAAAGTAATGTTATCTCAACTAAAGCTGCCCATGTAAGGAATAAATCTGAGAAATAGCGCTTGCATTTACAATCAAACTACAACCACCATTACAGAGTTCCCATCACAAGCATCTATCAACAGAGTGAATCGATGCTGTCATCACTAAGTGCTGCGTATTGATTTATTTGGAGAATTCAAATCCATTATATGAAAGTAGAACAACATGATGTAGTGTGGGATAGAGTGCATACTGACTGTGCACCAATCCAATAGTGTGCCTGAACAACTGACACATGTAGTTTTTAAGTTTTTTTTTTGTTATCTTACACAGCCTTATAACTTAAACGACCAAACATACGCAGCGTAAATAGTTTATACAGTGCTGCTTGAAAGTATGTGAACCCCTTGAGCCTTTTGGAATTTTATTTATTTGAACCTTTATCAACCATGAATTAATAATGGTTAAGATAAATAAAATTCCAAAATGCTAAAGGGGTTCACATACTTTCGAGCAGCACTGTACATAGTGTCAAGCTTTTGTGTAACCTTCCCTGTGTGTCATTGTGTTAATAGATGCCATGTCTCTAGCGAGGTAGTGTGTTATGGCGTTAGTTAGCTCACTGTGCCTTCATGAGCCCTTTTAAATATGGAGTAACAGTCGGATAACTTTTTATATTTTGCGTCAACTCCACCATGAGCCAAGGTAACACAATTTTGTTTAACATAAAAAAACAAGTCTAAGTCTAACTCTAAGTCTAAGATAACTTTAAAGCAGTAGTTTTATTTCCTAGACTGGGCCAGAGCATGACTACTTTGAGTGGACTTTTTGACAGTCATATCCTGCATTATGGAGACCCTGAATCAAATCAAACAGTTGTATTGATAATATATTGCCCAATATCACAAATAACCAACTGGCCTCACAATCTGAACAGCAATAGGACACTGTTTGTTCTTAGACCCTTGACTATAGGCTGAAGAAAAACAGAATGGACAGACGACGTGCAATCGATGTCATGGAATCCCTAATCGCATTATTTAAATCAGGTTTTTTTTCTATCTGAAATGTATTATTAATCGTTTAGCTTCAGTTGTAGTGTGTCTGTTGGTGTGGTGATGTGTCTGTGTGGATGGTGTCTGTCTTTCACGTTTGTTTTGGTATGTTGGGAGTTGGGACCCCCCTTGAAATGTAGATGGTTCATCTCAAAGGGCTTAATCCTTATGAATAAACTTTAGCTGTGAGAGAGAGAGAGAGAGAGAGAGGGGGAGAGAGAGAGAGAGACGCAGACACACAGAGAGAGAGAGAGAGAGTGAGAGAGAGAGGGGGGGGGAGAGAGAGACGCAGACACAGAGAGAGACACAGAGAGAGAGAGAGAGAGACAGAGAGAGAGAGAGAGAGACATAGAGGATAAGTCATGGGGGGGCAGTCTCTCTCTCTCTCTCTCTCTCTCTCTTGTTCACACTTCCCCTCCTCCCTCACTCCTCCCTCTTTAGGAGCGGGGCATGCAGCAGCAGCAGCAGCAGCAGCCACTCATTCACTCAATTGTTTTCTCCTCTAGCTCACTATACTCTAGTCAAACAACTAAGGATTCCTATACTAAACTTCTTCTCAACCATTTTTTCCTGTAGAAAAATTCTCAAAAACTCAAATTCCTGGTCCATTTGAGAAGGATTTTCACCATTTTTTTCCCCAAAACTTTTGCCTTCCTGTAGTGGCTGAGTTTCCTGTGTGATATCCCTGATCCTGTAATAATCCCACTGTTGGCAGACCGTTTGTATGCGAGTACTGGAGTGGCTAAGATTGGCTTCCAGTTCGTGGTTTCGCTGCCCAGAGTTATTGGAGAAGGCAAAACGCTCTGTCTATGAACTCTGACTTTTTAGAAGCGTTTAAAAGCTAAAGGGGGAAGGAGGACTATCAAGAGGATGATTTGACTCTAAGATAGTTGACATTGGAAGAAAGAGTAGTGGACTTGAGGGTCTTATTTTTTTCTATTCGTGGACAAACCCAGGGGACAATTATCAATTTTTTGGAAAGAGGGTATTTAGTTTTTTTAAGTTTTTGCGCTGATTTAAGTATTTTTTTTTTTCAACATGTCTGGGATCTATGGATGCTTCAAGGGCAGGAAGTAAGTTCCAACTTGCTTTTTTTAATTGCATTTACTACGATGGAATTATATCATGATTTGCCAATAACTTACTCATCAATGCGTTCACTTATGTGTTATGAAATATCTCCTTTAAACGCCTACAAAGTCTTGTTTGGACATCACATCTGATCACATAATATTATATTACTCATTGTGTGTTGCTCAATCGACATTTCTCTAGCACAGGATGTGGCTTGTATTTGTCTCCTTAAAGGTATTTGTCATTTTCAAAACATGATTATATGTTGCTAGCGGCCATGATGGACTACTTGTTCAACTTAAAAAAAAAAAACATGTGCTAACACGCAGACATTCTCCTACTAGAGGGCAATCATTTCACATGTTGTACGGAAGAGAAAGTTCAAATGTTCGTGAGTGTTTTTGACTGATTTCAAAATGCTGACAGAAATCACAAATATTTATATTGATTTCACTGATTTTGATTTGGTTGTTGTGGGTTTTCCCCAAGTTGTCAAAGTTTAGTTTCTCTTTGTTGTATTAGGACAAGTGATGGCTTGTAGTGTGTGTGTGTGTGTGTGTGTGTGTGTGTGTGTGTGTGTGTGTGTGTGTGTGTGTGTGTGTGTGTGTGTGTGTGTGTGTGTGTGTGTGTGTGTGTGTGTGTGTGTGTGTGTGTGTGTGTGTGTGTGTGTGTGTGTGTGTGTGTGTGTGTGTGTGTGTGTGTGTGTGTGTGTGTGTGTGTGTGTGTGTGTGTGTGTGTGTGTGTGTGTGTGTGTGTGTGTGTGTGTGTGTGTGTGTCTCAAACATAGGGAGAATATATTCTGTGTGTGTGTGTTACTCACAGCTGATCGACTGAGTGAAGTTACTGATCTTAAACTGGAAATTGGTAATAAGTCCGAAAGAATTCCCCGAACTATTCCTGCTTTTGTTTTCAAGTGGATGTACGTGATTTCCTGTAGATTGTCTCATGTCATGTTGTTGCTCTAGTCATGGCTTTAGTGGGTGTTTTATCTTTATCAAAATGTAAAGGTGGAATCAGCAATTCTAGAGAGTGCTTTTGATAAAAAAAATCACTTGTTGATTTGCTGTCAAAATCAGTGAATATCTCCACAAGATCCGCTACCTGTCTGTACTGTGTGTGCACTGGAAACAAATCTGGTGTTAATACACAGCCTAGGCTCTGTAAACTGGTATGTTGCTTTAGCTATGGTGGGCCCTCTTTGTTTACATACCCCTCATTTACATTTACAGAGCCTAGGCTGTGTATTAACCCTGGGTTGTTTTCCCCTGCACACACTGTATGGACATGGTAGCGGATCGTGAGGAGAAATGTTCTTAAATTTTGACAAAAAGTGACTTTGACAATAAGCGTTCTCCAGAATCTCTGACTCCACCTTTAAGTGCATGTTGTTCTTCTCTGTTTCTTCTAGTTGCTGGTGGAAGTCCTGTGTGATTGTAATGCTTTGAATTGGCTATAAATAGGCTAGGGCTTGGACTCTGGGCTTGGCAGTGTGATCGCACCGCAAGAGGGTTAGGGATAATGACTGCCTTAAGCTTTTTCTTCACTGCACAATAAACTATCTTTTTCTGCAGCAAAAGCAGTGGAGATGGTGGTGTAAGGGGGCACACTGATACCCACTTCTATACTGTGTGTGTGTGTGTGTGTGTGTGTGTGTGTGTGTGTGTGTGTGTGTGTGTGTGTGTGTGTGTGTGTGTGTGTGTGTGTGTGTGTGTGTGTGTGTGTGTGTGTGTGTGTGTGTGTGTGTGTGTGTGTGTGTGTGTGTGTGTGTGTGTGTGTGTGTGTGTGTGTGTGTGTGTGTGTGTGTGTGTGTGTGTGTGTGTGTGTGTGTGTAAGGGGGCACACACTGATACCCCCTTCTACATTCTTTTGTCTTTCAGCCTTTTCAGTCGTGTGACGTGACAACAATACCGGCTTTTATGGCTCAGTCAGAGGCAGTGTTGACTTGGACAAACATTTAGTTTGTGTGTGAGAGGCACACAGAGACAGAAAGTGAATTAAGAGAGGGGATGAGCTGGCAAGGCAAGCTACACACACACATCTTGGGAAACACAGCTTCTGACAGACACACACACTCACTCACACACACACACACACACACACACACACACACACACACACACACACAGAGAAAGAACCACAATTGTCCTCTCACTGAAATCAAGATTGAGTCACGTCTTACTACAGCCTGTCACTGCCTGGACAATGACAAATGGATGGAAACTTTTTAATTAAAACTCATGAACCAGTCGAGTACATCATGTGCTTGATATTCAAGTGGTCTAAGTCCTAATTGTGGAATAGGCAACTCTCAAAAATGGATATTATTCATTTTACACACTGTAAAAAATAACTACAATCCTTATATCTCAACTACATTTTCATTACAAACTCAAAATCTAGTGCAGAAAGTTGCCTTGAAATTTGGAGTTTACATTTTTTGCAGTGTGGGCCAGAGACATCCACTTTTCAAAGTCCTGCGTACCATAACACATCGTTTAAATAATGGACTCTCCACTTGAGCCTGTAAACACACAATCCCACTTGAAGGCAGCAGTTAAAGCTTTTAAATCTTTTAAATTTCCCAGGGCACAAAACTCCCTCTTCATTTTCAAACAGGCTGAAACTGACCGCTCACTAAACCCATTTGCTGCCTAGCAACAGCACTGTATAGCTCCTTTTCAAGCACAGTACAGAAGACCTGGCACACTTTGGATTTCAATACTCACTTACTTATGTGGTTTGCATTTATTACCAGGCATACACTGTCAATAGTTTTTTTTCTGCAGATCATTCTGGCATTTCTCCAATCAGGAATCAGCGTTCTGACCTGACTATTATGTAAACAAAGGGGGTGAACCGTAGTTGCCCATTTTGCAGAGCCTGGGCTGTGTATTAACACTGTTTTTTTACAGCACAGACAGGTAGTGAATCGTGAGGAGATATTCACTCACTGATTTTCAAGCGTTCTCCAGAATCACTGACTCCATCTTTAATTCAGTGTTAGTAGAGTGTGTGTGTGTGTGTTTGTGTGTGTGTCTGTCTGTCTCTGTCTCTGTCTCTGTGTCTGTGTGTGTGTCTCATCCTCCCCAGTGTTGTTCCCGGTGGTCCTTCCCTCGTTATGTAACCCAGTGGGTCGGTGATGCAGCTGTGAATGAATGCAGAGAGAGTGTTTGGTGGATTCTGTCTGGAGTCCATGTAAGGCTTGTTGCTAAGCACACAGCCAGAGAGCAGCCAGCAACACTTTTTTCAAACGTGTGTGTGTGTGTGTGTGTGTGTGTGTGTGTGTGTGTGTGTGTGTGTGTGTGTGTGTGTGTGTGTGTGTGTGTGTGTGTGTGTGTGTGTGTGTGTGTGTGTGTGTGTGTGTGTGTGTGTGTGTGTGTGTGTGTGTGTGTGTGTGTGTGTGTGTGTGTGTGTGTGTGTGTGTGTGTGTGTGTGTGTGTGTGTGTGTGTGTGTGTGTGTGTGTGTGTGTGTGTGTGTGTGTGTGTGTCTTGGAGGGGAGATCTGGAGAAAGAGGCAAAGGAAGGGCAGCTGGAAGAGCACAGAAAACCCCAAACAACCAAAATCGGTTTCTAAATCGTAAACAAACTTCAAGGAACTTTTTTTGGACAAAGATGATATTCTCAACAATCGTTCTTAAATGTGGAGTCAACATCTCTGGAGAACGCTTGTTGACTAAATCTCCTCACAATTGCGCTATTGTACTTACATAAAAAAAATCTGGTGTTAATACACAGCCTAGACTCTGTAAACGAGAATCCCAGATGCAACCTCTCCCAGTCAAATTTAAACTATAAGGGCTTTGCAATATTATCTGGCTAATCCTACAGATTATTAACATGTGCATCTGTTTTTGTTGGCTCTGATCGACTGTTATTGGAACATGTGTTTTGCATCATGTCGTATTTTAAAGGTCATTGTAGTTCACCAACGTTATGATGCTTGACAGGATTAAATCACTCGTATGCTAACAACAATGTCAGGTTCAAGTACCAGGGGGAAAGTAGGACAAAACAATGCAGGATTTATGCAGGAGAAAACACATTTCAAATGTTATTTTTTGGCTAACGATATACAGTGCAAAATCCCCAAACAGCAAGGTCTTCACTTTACAACTAGAAAATGCATTTCCTGCTGTGTGAATGCTGAAAAAGCGTACGCTAAACTCGATAGCAGAGTATTGAGATTTGAAAAAGTTTAAAAAGATCTCATTAGTATGAAGGGAGTTGAAAAGTTGAATATATATATAGAAGTTTGAATACAATTGCTTGATGAAATTAGGAATAATTTGAAAGACATGAATACAAAACTTAAAATTGTGAAATAGTAATTTAATAGACTTGGAGCTAAACTACATTGATGGCTTGAATTGATATGAATATGTGCTCATTATATCACAGTTAAAGGGGCGTTGTTAGGCCCGACGCATGAGCAGAGATACTTCCCCCTAAAATAAATTAAACTAATACTACCTGATACTGTATCAAATCTTTTTTTTATTTAGCATTTTGAGGTTGACACTGACATTCTTCAAAGTTCAAGGCTGAATTTGAATGAATAATAATTTCCTGCTAACCACACAGACATTGAATGGGTCATAAGAGGAAATACCGACGGCGGTTTTAAAAGGCCATGTTCCCAGTTAGGTATGTGAAGTTTGACAATAGACTTCTTAGGAGCAAATAAAGAGAAGGAAAGATACATAAGAGGAGTAGGGAATACAGAAATGTCGGTGTTATCTGGCTGCATTCTTTTATATACTTCTCATATCCTTTTATGGCCCTTTGGCTGACGTGGGCCTCGTTCAAGTAAATGGAGATGGGTTAGACAAAAGCAATAATACGCATGTGAAAGCTTCTTAACATCTGGGGGTGAAGGAAGATTAATGGGCGAGTGAAAGATCCTTGGAGGATGCTGCCATTTTTTTTTTTTACGTGCTGTTAACTGTTCCACATTAATGTTTTATTAGTTACCATGCAGACAGACTGGTCCACGTATCACACAGTGTTTAAAGGTGCAGTCAGTGATTCTGGAGAACGCTTGTTCAATCAGTTAAAGCGGACCTATGATACTTTTTGACTTTTATGACTTATAAACGTTGTTATGATGATTTATAGTCATGTTTAACCATACTAGATTATCAAATAATGACGTACATGCATTTCGACGTATTCCCTGCTTACCGTCTGGGGTGTCTGTGCAGAGCACTAAACACTATTCTAGCCAGTCGAGAAGTCACGTGTTCAAAGCGGCTTGACGCTTTGTAACATCGTGACATCGCATGTAACTTGGTGTCGTCACCACGCGGATGTTTCCATGTATGGTAATGCTGCCACTTTCCTACTCGCGTCTGCCTCGCGCCCTTATAGGTCCATGCTCGCACCTCCCGCCACTGAAAGTGTTCCGGAAGGAAGGTAACCAATCACAACGAAGTTGGGTTTTCAGGAAGGGAGGGGGGAGGGGGCGGAAATGTCAAAAGCAAAGTGTTTACAGGGCATGCTGGATCGCCAAAATAAGAGAAAGAGCTTCCCGAAAATCTACATAGTTTTTTGTGATGTGATTCGTGTCAGGTTGCTCTATAGCAGCTGTAAAACAAGAAATTAAGACCAGAAAAGTAGTATAATAGGTCCTCTTTAATATCTCCTCATCATACGCTACCTGTCTGAAGAGTGTGTGCTGAAAAAAAAATCTAGACTTAATAAACACCCTAGGCTCTGTAAACTAGTATGTAATCAATCAAAGGGGAAAATAACAAAGGGGGGCAGTATGTACAGGTAGCAGATCGTGAGGACTCGCGTTTTCTAGAATCACTGATTCCACCTTTAAAATTCATCACAGAATGAGCTAGGAAATAGTTCAAGCAAGTAACTCTCCATAACACAAATTATTTTACATTTTGGTTGAAGCAAAGATAAAGCTATAGGTCTAGGGGTGGTTTCCAACTTGATAGTCTACTTCTAGTTCACTTCCTAGTTGGTTCACACCAGAAAAGTACTCAAAGAAATGTAGCCTACTGTTGGCTATCGGTACCAGTTCAAATATGAATGGAACCGAGCCCTTAATTGGTGATCTCCTGAGGTCCTTTTGATAAAGCCACGCTCTTATTCTTGGCAAGACACCAAATAAGAGCATTTCCCAAAACCGAAAACATTTCTTTTCGAGTAAAAATGTCAGATCTTTGCATATGACGAAGATGACCATTTTTTTGTTTGAGACGGGAGACTCTTTTTCAAGGGAGACCTGTTCCCATTCCCACGTTCCCATTCCCACAATTAGTATCTGGGGGTGTATTACGGCTCATGTTATGTCATCAACTCAAACATTTGTTTATGATTCGAAAAAAGAAATAATGTACTATGGCATCACTAACTCCTTTTAGACTGTTTGTTGTTGTAAGTTAAATATGCTGCATTCTGGATGTCATCCTTCTTAATTTTTCCAATACTCAGTATTTTACAAAAGGTATGTAAACACTGTCTTTTTGAAGCTTTTCTTGTGGATTGTTGGGTTGCTATGCTTAGTTGATGACTCACCTCTTTTATGTCAATATCAGATTATCAGACGGGGCGTTTACGAAGGAAAATATCAAACCGACAACATTTGATTATGAGTCATAACTTCTATGAAAAACAATGATATTGTTTTTCCACATGTGGGTGAAATGCATCTTGTTTATGTGTTTGCTGAAATGTATTCCAGCTGTTCCTTAAGACAGCTTTGGTCCACTTCTGACTAAAATCAGCTATCCTGATGTGAACCTAGAATAAAGGAATGCCAGCTAGTTTAAAAGCTATAGTGTGTAACTTATTTTTCCTCCATGAGGAATTCTGAGTAATTACAACAGCACTGTCGGTGCATCTAGGTAAAGCCTTCTGTGATCGAACATGGATTTTATTTTACCTTCTGCTGTATGTCCAGGTTTTTTCTCAGCAGTAGAATCAACTGAAAAATGTATTGGGATTTTTCTGAGCTCCTGCGCTAGTGTCTGGGGGGCGACACCAGTTTTTAAACGCTGTCATACTGAGAAATACAGAGAGAGTTTTGTGGAGTTGATAGGCTTAATCAACTTTGTGTCATCTGGTTTGGCGATGGCTTGAATGCAACCCACATTCATTCAAATGAAAAAGTTACGCACTATACCTTTAGATATAGTTGACATACAATCTGCTTATGCATATCATTTCTGTCCATAGCTATATCTGGACTCTGTATCGTTCCAGCTGACCGGATAAAACCCTTCTCCTCCCTCGCGATTCTCTCTCAAATCATTCCTGCATTTCTGTCTCTCTGTGGAAATTGGAAGCTTGCGGCTCGACTAACATCAAATTACCCAGCACTCCCCCTGCCCTGTGTGTGTGTGTGTGTGTGTGTGTGTGTGTGTGTGTGTGTGTGTGTGTGTGTGTGTGTGTGTGTGTGTGTGTGTGTGTGTGTGTGTGTGTGTGTGTGTGTGTGTGTGTGTGTGTGTGTGTGTGTGTGTGTGTGTGTGTGTGTGTGTGTGTGTGTGTGTGTGTGTGTGTGTGTGTGTGTGTGTGTGTGTGTGTGTGTGTGTGTGTGTGTGTGTGTGTGTGTGTGTGTGTGTGTGTGTGTGTGTGTGTGTGTGTGTGCGCGTCTCAAACATAGGGAGAATATATTCTTCAGTTCTCTGCCCAGGCATTTAAAAATAAATCTTTTGACTGGTCCTGTTAGGTTCCCCTCATGGATGCCGCCCGGGGAAATGTTGGTGGTGTTCCATGTGACTGAAATAAAATACTGAATATCGGAGCCAAAGTTTTAATAGTCCAGATTAGTCAATGCCACTAATAAAAAAATAAGAATCACATGCATCCCAAAAAATTTATTTTTGTTCTTGATACATAGTATATATAAATGCTATTTTTTTTCTTCATAATACTAGATCCTTCAAAGCATTTAAGACGAGACACTGCAGCAGGTCAATGTAGTACACATGTTAACTTAAAGGAATACTTCACCCATACGGAACCAGCGATCTATCATTATAAAATAACTATTATAATATAATGAATGAGGTTTTTCTTCCCTCAGTCTTCCCTCAGTCTTCCCTTGGCCCAGCTGTCCTGTTAATCCTAACCCTTACTGTGATGTCACATAAAACACTCTTTCTGCCTTTTCTCAGGCTAAGATGATCCGATTTCAATTGTTTCTGCACATTTATACTAAATAGGATCTCCGAGTTCAATACACCTTCATATTCCAACTGGTGAAGTAGGTCTTTAAAGATCTCATCATGAAACTTTGCCGGTAGATTGCTTCAATAAATAAATGTGCAAATGTGACAATATTTAGTTAAGCAGAAGTGTGCATGTCTTTAAGAACCAGAAATCTAGATGTTGGTTAAAGGCAGTGTTAAAATATTTTTTCACTCTAACAGAATAGTGCTAAGAATGATTATGTAAAGTTCAGTGGATGTAAGTGCTTTAGAAATTGTGATTATTGGATCAGAGAGTATAGGCTATGTCAAGATAATAGCCTTTAAAGATGGTTGTAGCCTATAGGAGAAATATACAAACACAAACAGACAAGGTTCACTAAAATGAAAAACATAAACTTATATTTTGGACCTTTTTATTGACATTGTAAAGAAGACGATGTTATAGAAGCAAAATAGCCATACATTTCAAAATTGACCAGTGCTTAAAAAAAACGAAATTTTTAGCTTGCAGTGCCTCACTTTAAACTGCAGTATCAATAGTAAAGAGTGAGTTTGCCCTCTCATAGTACGTGGCTGAATTGGAAGGATTGCCCCGATAGAAAACAACATTTCATTCATAAACAGCGTCGGTTTCTTTCCGCTCTAAGGTCTCTCACATGACCACAGACACACAGTGACAGAGCTTGTTCCTGCTTTATGGGATGTCGTTATACTGTAACCTAATCATTCTATCTCACGGAGGAAGCTCTTACAAGGATCTTTGAACTTAACTGGTCATATTTATAGTCACGGAAACTCCGCAGCAGTGCACGTGAGTTTTCAGTGCATGTGTTGTCATATGCACTGACACTTACCTCTAATAAAGGTGGAGTCAGTGATTCTGGAGAACGCTTGTTGACAAAATCACTTTTTTGTCAAAATCAGTGAATATCCACTCAAGATCTGCTACCTGTCCGAAGTGTGTGTGCACTGATAACAAAATCCAGTGTTAATACACATCCTAGGCCTTGTAAATGGTTATCTCCCCCTCCCCTCCTTTGTTTACACACCAGTTCACAGAGCCTAGGCTGTGATTAACACTCATTTTCATTGCACTGCACACACAGTACGGACAGGTAGCAGATCGTGAGGAGATATTCACTGATTTTGACAGGAAGCGTTCTCCAGAATATAAAAAGCTGCCTTACTCAGTACATGTGTGTTTTTTCTCTAAGCTCTTTCTTACCCTCTGTCTCTTTAGCTCATTCATTGTAAGTCTCTTACTCTGTGGTGCTTAATTGATGTAGTAATGTAATCAGATCCATATTAGCCCAGTGTAGCTAACGGTGGTACAGTAGGATTAGCAATGGAGCGCTGTGGATTTGTGTTGTGAAAGCTCAAAGTCCAATACAGGCTGTACTACAGAAGCCTCTGTTAGTAGATTGGATCATCCCATTTGTGTGTGTGTGTGTGTGTGTGTGTGTGTGTGTGTGTGTGTGTGTGTGTGTGTGTGTGTGTGTGTGTGTGTGTGTGTGTGTGTGTGTGTGTGTGTGTGTGTGTGTGTGTGTGTGTGTGTGTGTGTGTGTGTGTGTGTGTGTGTGTGTGTGTGTGTGTGTGTGTGTGTGTGTGTGTGTGTGTGTGTGTGTGTGTGTGTGTGTGTGTGTGTGTGTGTGTGTGTGTGTGTGTGTGCCGTACAACAGGAGCCTCTGTTAGTAGATTGGATTATACCATTTAGACAAAGAAGAAGAAGATCTTGATGTGCGTACACGCCAGGGAAATCATATTAGAATCTGGATTAAGTTTATTATATTACCTACGGTGGCCCACAAGGTCAAAAACACAACAACAATTTGGTAAATTCTACATTTGAAAATACGACTTCTGAATGGTTCCGATTTTTTTTTTTTTTTACAGAAAATACAACAACATTTCACAAAATGCCACATTACAGACAGTTTTTTTTTTGTGTTTCCTGTGATTTTGGCGTCTTTTCTGTAATGTTGTCGTTACGTGCTTGTGTGTGTGTGTGTCAGTCTTTCTGTATGTCTGTCTGTCTCTGTGTGTTTATGTGGCTATGAAATGTCTGTGTTTTTTTTACCTTCTGGACCACTGTAAACAATAGTGTCATAATCTTATTTTTATTAATCTATTTTTTTGAGTCAAGAATCTTTACCATAAAGGATCTTCTTCAAACTTCCCAAAGTCAGTTAATTAACTGCATGTCTGCGTGCTAGATTGATAGATAATTTGCGACTAGAGCCAATTAGTCCTCACCATTATCTTGTGCTGTATGTGTCTGGTTACTCTGGTAACACTGGTTCCAGTATAGGGGATTAACAGTCGATTGGATTTGCTTTGCGTCAGAAGGACAGGAGCACTGTGGACAATGTCAGGTTATAGTCACCCATGACAACACCATACATGGAGGCCCCCCATGTTGCACCGCCATGTTTCTACAGTAGCACAGAACGGACAAACTTAAAGGCCTCACGTGTTTTTATATATAGTGGGCGTCCTGGAGAAATGCACCTGTTGAAAGACCAAGAAGAAGAAGTACTATAGAATAAATAACTAAACACATCTTCACCTCATCACTTGATATTGGGGAAAGACTTGATGCAGTGGTGGATGATGCCATCTTTAGTAACTAGCTTCTTGTCCTTGAAGGCCACCGTAGCTCCTGTAAATTCTCAGAAAGGAAGGGGTTAGCAAGGGAGCGTGTGGAACTAGACACTGTTCAGTGGGCAAGATTTAGCTTATTTAGCTTATGGCATTCAGGTGTGTTTGTGAGCAAATTTGTTTGTATAATTTTAGCAAAGTTTTAAAGTTATGGTCAACTATGGACATGTGTATCTCTACAGTGTACTGTGTGTGTGTGTGTGTGTGTGTGTGTGTGTGTGTGTGTGTGTGTGTGTGTGTGTGTGTGTGTGTGTGTGTGTGTGTGTGTGTGTGTGTGTGTGTGTGTGTGTGTGTGTGTGTGTGTGTGTGTGTGTGTGTGTGTGTGTGTGTGTGTGTGTGTGTGTGTGTGTGTGTGTGTGTGTGTGTGTGTGTGTGTGTGTGTGTGTGTGTGTGTGTGTGTTTGTGTTAATAAGGTTATTTCATCCGTCTAATAAAGGCAGACAGAATACCTCTACATGCTTATCCGTTTGTTGCGTAACACACGCTCACTCTGTAGCTTCCAAATAAAGCTCTGCCCGGGAGTGTTTACCCTGCATGCAATGGAATGACACTGAAGAAGGATTGGTATCTCAGGAGAGGCGCGTGCTTTTGTTTTGACAGCGTTTGAGAGAGAGACCTTAGGATGTATTGCGATGAGGCAATGTATTTATATGTGACTGTGTCAGATTAATAATAATGGTAATATGAGGATAGTGAAGCGAAGTGAATTTTGATTTAGTTCAAGTGCATAAACACAGGATGTTCTGGTCTGCCTGCTGTAAATGTATTTGGTCTGAGTTGGTGGGGATTCGGACCCAATCAAAGGCATTAAGAAAAACTATATAAAACTAGCATTGTTTTCACTGATGGTCTCGTTTACTGTTACAGGTCGTTTATTATCATCAGAGGAACTGTTAACTGATTCATAAACATTTAAAAGTTCCTTGTTGTCACTTAAATAAACATCAGAAAAATGTCATATGCAAAATGGGGGTAACAATTTAGATAGTAAATGTGGTCTTATGGAAAACAGCTGTTCAAATATCATAAAAGAAAATAAGTCGTTAAAGCCCCAAGATTAATGGTGTGGTTTTGAATTTTATTAAAAAAACGTAAAATAACAAGTTCCAACCTATAAGATGATGTAATTTCCTTTTTGCCATATGAGAATATGAAGTAAAGACGGAGCTTCAGCTTGTTAAATGTTCGGCCGTGTCCATGAAATATAGTTTCATTGTCATGAGAAAAGTCTCCTAGTGTGTATGAGGTCTCCACGCCCTCTCAACATCATGTTTTACTGCCTGGTTTAGTTTATGCGTTATATTTTGTTACAACAGCTATTAAAATGTGCAATATTGGCTATATGTTACTGTTATTAAAGAAATGAGGCTATCAAAGTGAAGGGTTTTTGTGACATGGGAGATTTTTACGTTTATGTTCAATATGTCTTCAATTAAGACATAGAATAACATTTATGAAAGTGGCTGCAAGATCTGGCAACTGGTGCTTGAAAAAGAGCAGCGAGAGACAAAGTTTAAAATGTTCTGATGACAGCAAGTAAGAAGAGGTGCCTCAGTTATGGATTTAAAAAACTCTTGATGCTCTTCAAGCCTGAATAAGTTGCTACGCATATTAGTTAGCTTGCACCCTCCACGGTAGCTGCTGCCATCGGTGTATGAGTGTATGTGTGAGTAAAAAGGGGATAGAGACAAACTATGTTAAAGCTCTGTGGATAAAAGCGCTACAGAAGTGCAAACCATTTACCATGCATGAGTGACTTCATATTCAGCATCCACATTTAATTGTGGATGGAAGAGATACAGTACCTACTTGAAGTGCTATAACCTTCAGAGGTTTCGGTTGAAAACTTATGGCCATTGATAACTCCCAGAAGTGTCATTATTTATGGACGATTTGGTTGGAAATGTATGGCTAGCTCTTTTCAAATTGTATTTAGAAGTTGATTATTGCAAAGATTTCTTCAAGAAATTTTTAGTATTGCTTGGTGAGAACGAAGGGCTTTTCTTCTACTCTTTGTAGGGCCTCTGTATGTTTACTGTAAGTCTGTTTCCTCCTCTCTCTCTGTCTCTCTCTCTCTGTATCTCTGTCTGTCTGTCTCTCTCTCTGTGTCTCTCTCTCTCTCTCTCTCTCTCTCTGTATCTCTGTCTGTCTGTCTGTCTCTCTCTCTCTCTGTCTCTCTCTCTCTCTCTCTCTCTCTCTCTCTCTCTGTATCTCTGTCTGTCTCTCTCTCTCTCTCGCTCTCTCTGTATCTCTGTCTGTCTCTCTCTCTCTGTATCTCTGTCTCTCTCTCTCTGTATCTCTCTCTCTCTCTCTCTGTATCTGTCTGTCTCTCTCTCTGTCTCTCTCTCTCTGTCTGTCTCTCTCTCTCTCTCTGTCTCTCTCTGTCTGTCTCTCTCTCTCTCTGTCTTAATATTCGTCTGTTTATCTAATGACTCTTCTCTCCTTTCATGCTGCTCTTTCCCACAACCTCCTAACCCCAACCCATCTCCTCTGTTTTCTCACTGTCTCTATGCTCTGGCTATTCTCTCACTCTTTATCTATCTATCTATCTATCTATCTATCTATCTATCTATCTATCTATCTATCTATCTATCTATCTATCTATCTATCTATCTATCTATCTATCTATCTATCTATCTATCTATCTATCTATCTATCTATCTGTCTGTCTGTCTGTCTGTCTGTCTGTCTGTCTGTCTGTCTGTCTGTCTGTCTGTCTGTCTGTCTGTCTGTCTGTCTGTCTGTCTGTCTGTCTGTCTGTCTGTCTGTCTGTCTGTCTGTCTGTCTGTCTGTCTGTCTGTCTGTCTGTCTGTCTGTCTGTCTGTCTGTCTGTCTGTCTGTCTGTCTGTCTGTCTGTCTGTCTGTCTGTCTGTCTGTCTGTCTGTCTGTCTGTCTGTCTGTCTGTCTGTCTGTCTGTCTGTCTGTCTGTCTGTCTGTCTGTCTGTCTGTCTGTCTGTCTGTCTGTCTGTCTGTCTGTCTGTCTGTCTGTCTATCTATCTATCTATCTATCTATCTATCTATCTATCTATCTATCTATCTATCTATCTATCTATCTATCTATCTATCTATCTATCTATCTATCTATCTATCTATCTATCTATCTATCTATCTATCTATCTATCTATCTATCTATCTATCTATCTATCTATCTATCTATCTATCTATCTATCTATCTATCTATCCCTCCCTCCATCTACCTCCCTCCATCTATCTATCTATCTCTCTATCTATCTATCTCTCTATCCATCCCTTCATCCATCCGTCCGTCCGTCTGTCCGTCTCATAGATGAAGCGGAGAATGTCGCCCTGGGGACCCGGCTTTGGAAGTGGGCGCAGGTCAGTCTTGTGTTGTGACCTTGAACCAGAAACACTAACTCGTGCTATAAAAACATTTCCTGTTGTTTTCCTGAGTAGCCTTTGAATTTGTACTTTGTGGAATGGGAAACAGATAGATAGATAGATAGATAGATAGATAGATAGATAGATAGATAGATAGATAGATAGATAGATAGATAGATAGATAGATAGATAGATAGATAGATAGATAGATAGATAGAAGATAGATACTAGATAGATACAGATACTAGATGGATACACAGACACACAGTCAGATAGACAGACAGACAGACAGACAGACAGGTAGCAGCCGAGTTATGGAGTGAGAGCAGGAAACTTGTTTAGCTTACAGTAATTTGTCGATTTTCCCTTTTTATTTACATGAACGGTAGGGCTGGACAGTATACTAATTTTGATACCTTTTTAAACGTTCCCTAAATCCTACCCTGGTACATGGTATTACCATCTAGCAATAGCTGTTTCTTCTTTTTTAAAGATTATTTTTTGGCATTTTCAATCTTTATCAGATAGTAGTTGAAATGGGGAGACATAGAGAGAGGGGGGATGACCTGCAGTAAAGGTCCACCGGTCAGATTTGAACCCACGACCACTGCAATGAAGGCCTGAGCCAATATGGTACGCGCTCTATCCACTACGCCACCGGAGCACCCCAGCCTTTTCTACTATTACTGTAGCCTATTCATTTCTTAATGTAAACTTGTTTTCGTTCGCCATAAGCCCTTTTACAGAGTTACAGTCAAATCACTCAGACCAGGGGCGCCCTTAGCTCAGTTGGTAGGGCGTCCCCCCCCCCCATGGGCCTCTGCCAGCAGCGGACCCGGGTCCGATTCCAGCCAGCCCTCTCTGCCCCATTTCAACTCTGTCTCTACACTATCAATAAAAAGCATAAAAATGCCAAAAAGATATCGTAAAAACAAAAAAAATCACTCAGACTAGGCTAGAGCATTACGACTTGGTACACAGCAGGATTTTTTATTTTTTTTTTTAAGATATTTTTTGGGCATTTTTATGCTTTATTTGATGCAGAGAGACAGAGGTGAAATGGGGCAGAGAGGGGAGTGACATGCAGAGAACGACCGCGGGTGGGAATCGAACCCGGGTCTGCTGCTGGGCCCGGCCCGGGAGGGGGACGCCTTACCAACTGAGCTAAAGGCGCCCCCCCCCCCAGCAGGATTTCTTTAAACCATTGACACCTATAAA
>NC_137214.1:28531178-28573678 GCF_949987685.1 Ammodytes marinus | reverse complement strand
ATTTTAACTCACATGTTAACCGCATGCAGTGTTGGAGTTGGGTGCAAACATAGTTAGTAGGCTTTTTAAACTATTATTTCACTGGGGAATTTGAATGAGAAGTAGCATAGCAGGGTTGCTCTCTTTCTATATAGCCTAGCTAACTTTAAATTTGGGAGGGAAAACGCTAACTTGTACACTCTTATTTCACACTACATTTGTTAAGCTTGTTTGGGTGATTTATGTGACACACTATGTTGAACTTATTGATGAAGCCATTCATTTGATTTCACATTCTTTTTTTCTTCCTTTTTTTGCAGACAATGCCAACCAAACCACTGTTAATGTCAAGAAGAGACTCATTATACTTGGTAAGATAAAAATAGTTGTTGTGTTAGGTTTGTTAGTTAGGTAACCAGTATCGTATGGCATCGTGCAAAGCTATGCAACGTAGCAAAGTCACACTGTGTGTTTTTATTAAGGTTAAGCAAGTTTTTAAATTAAAATGTAATGTACCTATTTTCCATTTTTCCTCAAAAAACAAGAATATATGTGCCCTTCTCTGGGGAATAGGGACCTTTAGAAATGTGCCCCCTGCTAGTCAGCCAAGCATTGTACTTAGCTGAATAGTACTCCAAAACGCCCCATTTACATATTGTGACTTCCACATACCCTACATTAGGAAAATAATTTTAAATTATTAGATCATTTTTGAGATTATTATTTCATAGTGGGGTAAATGTGCCAGTCATCATGTACATGAGTGTGTTTTGGGGTTCTAGGAATGTTAAAATGATGGCTTTTGACGGAGGTAGGCTGTGTATACTAGAGACTACCTTTTATTGTGCTAAGCTTACTGGATGTGTGTTCCTAGATTTCTGCTGAACAGAAATATAAGGGCATCTCTCTTCTCGTCCTACTATTGAAAGGATGTCAAATAGGCGATATTTTCCAAAATATGGCATCTTCCTTAAGATTTTGTATTCCTGTACATAGTAGAGCTGGACTGGCGTTCTACCTTGGTTTACAAGTAAAGGGTACACTTTTGTTTTTACTTCAATTTTTTATGAGTTTAAGTACAACATCTCAGGCCTTTTCTATGCATTCAACGGGATTATTTCTCTCATTCTGTTACCAAATTATATTGAAAATATGCCACCCTAAAATGATCTTATGCAAAGATAGCAAATCCATGTAGCATGCTGACCACAGGTATGTACACCAGAGAGAGCGCTCCGTCTCGAGAGAAATAAGCCTTTTGTGTTAACAGAAAGTTTTTATTAATTTGTGTTTTATCTTAACTCTTAATGGGAGCAAAGACAAATAAAAAGGGTTGCATTTACATTTTTGTTGAATACATTTATTATAATTTGTGTTTGTTTATTTCAGGTGAAAAGCTCCTGTCCGCTGACCAGTGGATGGTCAGCATCAAGGGAAAGGTGGCATATCAAATCAGTCAGCAACACAACTTTGCTGCTGCCTTGGCTTCCTATGTCGATTGCTTCTATCTCTACAGCAAGGGGGTCGGCCTGCACAACATAATTGATACAGAGGTGAGCACCGAAACCTTTTTATTAATACAGAAACTCCTGCCATACTATTTTGTCTAAGTGGCTCAAATGTATGAATTAGGGATGTTAAACGAGTCATTGTTTGCGTGTCGACGTGTCGGAGGCATGAATCGACAAATCGATCGATTTACTGTGCCATTTAAAAAAAATAAATAAAAAAAGGCGGTGTTCCTTTTTTTTGCGGCAGCATCACGTAGTTGTGGTGCTGATAAACTGCTCTTTCCTTTAAAACACTGCTGCCGCCCGCTGTGTGTGTTCAGACTTCATCTGCATCAAAGCTTTTTGATAATAAAGAGAGGCTTTAATTTTAAAAACGCTGTCCATGCGTCGGAGGTGAATGTAACTTACTCGGCTGAAAACAGAAAGTGCAACATATAAAGCATAACCTTTTAATATTCGTCTACGACCGTGATGTTAATTTAACTTTATGCTGCATATGTTGCACTGCACTGTTGACACACACTGGACCTGCAGCGCGCTCGCGACCACACATGAACTCGCATGACGGACGTCTCCCATGTCCCCAAAACATCTAATAAATTAAAACACCCGATTTATCGATTTCTATTTTTCGAGTCGTCTTAAGCGCGTGTCGAAAATCGAGCCGAGAATCGACACATTGTTTACATCCCTAGTATGAATACATTCTTTGTGAACTTGTTTGCTTGCATTTTTCCTTTGTGGAGTACCATGATGCATGTCATGTACTGTATCAGTTCAGAAAAAAGCAAAACCATGAAGTGGGTCAAGAAAATATTTAGATAACTAATTTATTGCTTTTGTGTGTTAAAAATGATTTCTCAGGATAAACCCAGTAGAGGGAACTAAGTGCGCCGCCAAAGTCGGAACCATCAGAAAGACGGCCGCCTGGTTAACAAAAAGCTGTATTCCCAAAACCCTTGGATGACGACTTTCCTCACCAATTGACTAAGTTTCAATGGAAGACCTCAAAGTAGGTAAGTACACACACACACACTGAATGGATGTTGTAAATTGAAAATGTGAATGTACGCCTTTTTAGTTTATTTGATTTTGTTTACTGACATTCTCTTAATTTTACTCTCCCCTCCATATGCATCAGAAAGACACCCCACGCTGGACAAATCCTTCTTCCATCAGCTACTTCCATTCTTCTTATTGAACCCCACCAAATGCAACTATCAGGGTTCGTACAGATGCTTGTGCTTGGATTTTCTCTGCAGTGTTGTAATTTAACTATTGTTTATATTTTTATAAGTCATGCCAAGGTTAATCAGTTGAGAATTTTTTTTCCGTTTAAACTTATCGGACAATGTCACTCTGACTGTTCATTCATGTTCTCCTTTGTAAATTACACCAAATCCCGAGTTTGTGTTTGTTATTGACTTGTAGATACAAAGAAATAGCATGCTAAATTGACGCTCAACACCGTTAGCAATTAGCTGACCAGCTACTTCTCAATAATTTATTGCTCCAAATTCATGTTGTTAGCTAGTAGTTGAGGTCAAATAGTATATAAATAGTATTTATCTTAATATGAAGATGAATCTGGTAAAAAAGTATGAGGATATCTAAAAAGGAAAAAAAAAGTCCCATTCACCACATAGTGTGATACTAGTGTAACCTGTTGTGGTCATTTTCAGGACTTTCGTCCCCGGTAGAGATTTTGTCACACATCCCATGTTGTTCACTGGGGTCATATTAGTCTATAACAGTTGAGATATTCTACGCTAAATGAAGCGCATACAAATCTTACCCAGGACCTAGACTATAGATAACGTAAGCTCGGGGGTTACTTCATTGTAACGTGATGTTACACTCAGCTGGGTTAGCTCGATGCAGCTCCATTAAAAAAATGTATAACCTAATCCATTAATCACTGGTAACATTAGTTACAGAACCAAGATCCAAAATTTTTATTTTGTGAAGCTGTCAGAGTCGTTGCGGTGTGCTGCCAAAAAGTTATTTCAGTCCACGGTCCCAGCATGTTAACGCTATGTCGGCACATTTGTACTGATGCTTTATTGGACCAGAGCCCTCTTAGTCCCGTTTACGTTCTGAAATCATGGACGTATATTGGCTTAAATACCTTTTTTATTTGACTGTAAGACCTTTTTGGGAGGATCACTTTTTGGCAACACACCAAGATACACAAACTGTAATCTGGCAACCTAGCAATATTGAAAGTGTCTGGTCATACACAAGCTCAAGAATGTATTTAAATATACAATATCTAGGCATACATTTATACATATTTTTAAAATTCAGCCCGGGAAAAAAAGGAGTGCAAAGGCTGTATTTGCCCTTTGTTATTCTTTAATTTTTCTTACATGTGTGTGTGTGAGTGAAATACGTTTCTAATTAGTAACCATTTCCTACATCTAGACCTATTGATTATCGCTATGGCATTTTCGACAGAAGCACTGCAGCGCTGATATAGTGACAACATTTGTCCCTCTCATGTGATATTGCTTAAGTTTTTTTTTTTGTTGTTTTTTTTTAACCTTTATTTATACAGGTATATCCCATTGAGACCGAATACTCTTTTGCAAGGGAGACCTGAAAAGTATAGTCATGTTGTTATTAACCTGATAAATGGTCATTTTGGGCATATGAACTAAACTGATAAAGGTCTCCTTAGGGCCATACTCTCCAATTTGGTGATTGTCCATATACATTATATTATGAACACCCTCCCATTTTACAGATAAGGCAATGTTGTAACGTGACTAAATGTCGAACATTTCAAGGGGTATGAATACTCACACGTACATTTATTTTATTGGGATTTTATATGATACACCAACACAAAGTGGCGCATAATTGTGAAGTGGAATGAAAATGAAACGTGGTTTTAAAAAAAATTATAAATAAAAAACTGAAAAACGTGGCGTGCAAAAGTATTCAGCCCCCTGAGTCAATGCTTTGTAGAACCACCTATTGCTGCAAATACAGCTGCAAATCTATTTGGGTATGTCTTTACCAGCTTTGCCCTTCTACAGACTGACATGTTTGCCCATTCTTCTTTAAAAAATAGCTTGAGCTTCAGATTTAGCATCAGATTGGATGGAGAGCGTCTGTGAACAGCAATTTTCAAGTCTTTTCAGAGATTCTCAATTGTATTAAGGTCTGGACTTTGACTGGACCATTCTAACACATATGCTTTGATTTAAACCATTCCATAGTAGATCTGGCTGTATTTTTAGGCTTGCTGTCCCTCTGGAAGGTGAACCTCCACCCCAGTCTCAAGTCTTTTGCAGACTCTAACAGGTTTTCTGTCCTGTATTTGGCTCCATCCATCTTCCCATCAACTCTAACCAGCTTCCTTGTCCATGCTGAAGAACAGGACCCCCAAAGCATGATGCTGCCACCACCATGTATCACGGTGAGGATGGTGTGTATAGGGTGATGTGCAGTGTTAGTTTCCGCCACACATTGCATTTTGCATTCAGGCCAAAAACTTCAAGTTTGGTCTCATCTGAATATGCTGTGTCCCCCGCATGGCTTGTGGCAAGTGTTGGAGGAAGGTGCTCTGGTCAGATGAGACCAAAAAGGAAATGTTTGGCCTTAACGCAAAGTGCAATGTGTGGTGGAAAACTAACACTGCACATCACCCTATACACACCATCCCCACTGTGAAACAGGGTGGGGGCAGCATCATGCGTTGGGGATTCTTTTCTTCAGCAGGGACAGGGAAGCTGGTCAGAGTTGATGGGAAGCTGGATGGAGCCAAATACAGGGCAGAAAAACCTGTTAGAGTCTGCAAAAGACTTGAGACTGGGTGGAGGTTCACCTTCCAGAAGGTTAAATACCCTAAACATACAGCCAGATCTACTATGGAATGGTTCAAATCAAAGCATAGTCATGTGTTAGAATGGCCCAGTCAAAGTCCAGACCTCAATACAATTGAGAATATCTCGAAAGACTTGAAAATTGCTGTTGACAGATGCTCTCCATCCAATCTGATGCTGAATCTGAAGCTTGAGCTATTTTGCCAAAAAAATGGGCAAAAATATCAGTCTCTAGATGGGCAAAGCTGGCGGAGACATACCCCAATAGACTTGCAGCTGTTATTGCAGCGATAGGTGGTTCTACAACGTATTGACTCAGGGGGGCTGAATACTTATGTACGCCACGCTTTTCAGTTTTTTATTTCTAAAAAATAAATAAAACCATATTTTATTTGCATTCCACTTCACAATGATGCACCACTGTGTGTTGGTCTATCACATGAAATCCCAGTAAAATAAATGTACGTGTGTGGTTTTAATGTGATAAAATGTGAAAAATTCCAAGGGGTATGAATACTTTTGCAAGCCACTGTATATACTGTATATATTTAAAGCGTTGGCTTCCTTGAAAAAGTTGACATTTTATCTTGAAAGTGCTGGAAAAGTTATTGCATTTAACTCTTAAAAAGCTGTCCGAACCCTGAACTATGTTCCTGGTATTGGTGGTCATTTTAAATCTATCTTGTCCAATCTTCTTAAGATGTGTGAGTATTTGTATTGTGACTTGGTGAATTAATTAATAAAAGAAAATGTATTTACTGCATATCATTGTAGATGTTTTTTCTTCTTCTACAGTTTTCTACAAACCACTGCACTACAGTTTTGCACAACAATCATTTCAGTAACCTTTTCCTATTGTTAAACAGTAAGGGCACTGTTAAGACTTTGTTATATGGTAAGATACTAGCAGCACGGTTGCCTGCAAAATACTGTAAAGGTTAATTGACAGAATGTTACTGTAAAATGAATGTACACTACTGTAAATTATTTACAGTAAATAACTAGAGCTTTACAATAAGATACTGGCAGCACAGTTGCCAGCTTATTACTGTAATATGTTTTTACAATAAGATACTGGCAGCACGGTTGCCAGCTTATTACTGTAATATGTTTCTACAGTAATAAGCTGGCAGCACGGTTGCCAGCTTATTACTGTAATATGTTTTTACAGTAATAAGCTGGCAGCACGGTTGCCAGCTTATTACTGTAATATGTTTCTACAGTAATAAGCTGGCAGCACGGTTGCCAGCTTATTACTGTAATATGTTTCTACAGTAATAAGCTGGCAGCACGGTTGCCAGCTTATTACTGTAATATGTTTTTACAGTAATAAGCTGGCAGCACGGTTGCCAGCTTAATACTGTAATATGTTTCTACAGTAATAAGCTGGCAGCACGGTTGCCAGTTTAATACTGTAATATGTTTTACAGTATTAAGCTGGCAACCGTGCTGCCAGCTTATTACTGTAAAATAGCAAGGAAAAGTCTAACAGTGTACCCTAAGTTTAGATGTCCTTAGAAACCAGTTAAGCAGAGTACGCCATGTTAGTTGTTTATTTTATTTAGTCTTTTGTTTGCGTGTTCACTTTTTCAGTTGTGTGTTAGTGTTCCTTAAAAAAAACATACTCACAATTTAAAGGTCGTTTTTTTGTGAAACTACTACGTTTTGCGCTGTGGACCAACGTAGCTATTACACATTTCACTGGGAGACTGGGTTGTGTTGTACTATGAGAGCAATAACAAGATATCAGAGTGTAATGTTTGAGTTTGTGTCCTGGGCGTTGCCGGGCATCTGCTGTTGCTAACACGTGAATGTTTCATCTTGAGGTGGTTGGTGGATGGCAGAGCAGAGCACTGGAACATACTCAGATGGTTCTGTTGAGACTGTTTGGATTGTAGTGAAAGATTCATACTGAAGTGTAACAGCTTGGGCTGGAGCAGAGGACAGAGCTTCCCCCCCCCCCCCCCCCCCCAGGGCCCAGGCCCCCGCAGCAGACCCGGGTCAAATCCCACCCGGGTCAGTTCTCTGCATGTCTTCCCCTCTTTGCCCCATTGTCTCTCCAAAATCTGTCTAATAAAATTTAAATAGAAATAAAACAATGAAGGACACAAAACCAGGGTTTTCGATTTGCCAAGAGAGGGTCTATTACAGGGATGGGCAGCTTTGATAAAAGGGAGGGCCACACAAATTTTCACCTCACTACCAGAGGGCCACGTATATCAACATGCACTTTCACCATTATCCTTGTCACTTAATTGGCCTACTATAGCTATATACTAACTATATATAACTAATTTAATAAATAGAACAAAATATACTGGCAATCAAAATTTATTAAACCAATTTTCAAACATTACAGACAATTTGTCTCTTTCAGTCAAGAACACAAAACAAAACATATCTCTAATAGTGCAATTCTTCTCTGCTCTGACATTACATAACATTTTTCATTTTCTCAAAATGTTATCCTCTGTAAAATCCTGTCTTAATGAGACACTTGTGGCCTCTCCTGCTGGCGCACAATAGACTGAATGTCAATCTCAATATTGGTGCATCCAATCTGCATGAGCTGGAAGAGTGTCTCATCGGTCAGTCGGTTTCTTTCTTTGGACTTGATGTGCTTCATCATTGAGAAGTTGCTCTCGCAGATGTAAGTGCTCCCAAACATGCTGGCCATCGAAAGTGCAAAATCCCTGAGGATTGGAAATCGGGACTCTGGTAGCAGTCTCCAGAAGGAGATTCCCCTCTCGTTGCGGTTTGCTTGAAAAAACGGGTCTGCCTGTAGTTCGCACAGTTCAAGCTGCAGCTCAGGGGGCTGCTCGCTGACAGCAGCAGAGAGCGGGTCAGTGAACAACGCGATGCGTGGCTGCATGGCGTAGAAATCTTGGAAGCGGCTCTTAAACTGCTGCTGCAGTTTTTCGATTTCTGCTTTGTACTTGAGCATGGTTTCTTCGCATTCGGGAGCATCTTTGCGCATCTCTTCACATGAGGGGAAGTGTGCCAAATTCGGACGGTCGGATTGGAAGCCTTCTTTAAACAGGCCTAGTTTAGCATTAAACGCGTTCATGTGTGCGTATAGATCCGACACAGTTTGGCCTCTTCCCTGCAGCTGCAAATTGAGGCGATTGAGATGAGATGTGATGTCTGCAAGGAAGGCCATGTCACAGAGAAAATCCGTGTCCCTGAGTTGACTGCAGTACGCACTGGTGTCACATCGTATGCTCTCCTCAAGGAACACAGGGATTTCAGAGCGCAGCGCAAAAAACCTCTCCAAGCATTTCCCGCGGCTCATCCACCTTATCTCTGTGTGCATCTGTAAATCCCCGTACGCCGCGCTCACTTCATCCAAAAAGGCTACAAACTTCCGATGATTAAGAGACCTGTTTCCTCCTCGAATGAGATTGGTAACTTTTGTTACTAAATCCATGACATGGCTGAAGTTCATTGACTTGGCACAGAGGGCCTCCTGCAATATAAAATAAATTGGATTCAGCAACATTGTAGTCATTATTTATTTTTAAATCTCACTAAGGAAACACACATTGATAGGCTGCCTCACAGGCGAAAAAACGTTAGTTGACCAGAAAAGAAGAGAACGTGGAATCTGTCTCAGATTAAAATCGTGACTTTTAAAGCACCAAATTACTTGCTTTAACGAATTTCGTTGGTTTATAATTTTATGAATTATAAAATATAATTTCCATGAGGCTGTTCAGTCAGAAAATAACGGATCATTAGTAAAAGCGTTTGCCCTGCCGCTCCGTGCCTGCCTCCGCCGCCGACACACACACACACACACACTGACACACTCTCTGACAGCACCGCGGTCGATAACCGAATAAAGTGAAACGACTAGGAAAGTTTTTAGTTGGGGGCAGCCCTATTTATCACCGATAATAATAGCTGAAAATAACGTTACCCACCTGATGTATGATGCAGTGCAGTATTGGACAGTCAACGCCACTCTGTCTGAGAAGCCCGGCGAATCCAGTGCGTCTTCCTTGCATTGATGGTGCACCGTCAGCAACAACAGCTGATAGCTTGTCAAAGCCTCCGTGCTCACTCACAACACTTTCAACGGCGTTGAAAATGTCCTGTCCCTTGGTAGTGTCATGCAAAGACACCAGTTTCAGTAACTCCTCATGCACTTCAAATGAATTGTTTACTGCTCGTGTGTAGATGAGGAGCTGGCTTACATCCATCACATCTGTACTCTCATCTAGCGCTAAGGAAAAGTACTTGCAGTCGTTCATGATTTCTCTGAGCTTTCCCTCGACATGATTTTGGATATCAAAAATTCTTCTGGTCACTGTGCGTCGGGAGAGAGAGACCGTTTCAAAGTTCTTAGCCATGTTGTCGTCTCCAAAAGCTTTCGCCATCTCAACTGCACATCGCTTCACCATTTCACCATCAGACAGCGGCTTCTTTGCTTTAGCAAGCTCAAGTGAAACAACATAAGACGCCTTCAGTGACGATTCCTGTGTGGTCGTGGCTTTGGTAAAAAAGCTTTGCTGACGGTGTATTTTTCGCTTGAGATCAGCAACGACAGCGGCTCTGGCAGCTCCGGTGTACTTGTCATACTTTTCTTTGTGCGTGGTGGTGTAGTGGCGGCTTAAGTTAAAATCCTTCATTGCCGATTTTGTTTCCAAGCACACTAAACACATGGGTTTTCCTTTACAATCTGTAAAGAGATAATCTGTTTCCCATCTTGGCTGGAAAACGCGGTTTTCTTCATCTAGTTTTCTTTTTTGAGCGCTCATGTTTGTAAAAAATTTTTTTTTTTTGTAAATCCCGCTCTGATCCCGCTAGAAGAGGTGAGGTCGATGTGGTAATTCCAAGACCGTCCACTTGGCTACATACCGCTTACATTTGCGGGGAGCGCCCTCTAGCGGCTGACATAATTAATTACAGTTGGGGTCTGGTTCAAATTACATACTTTTTTCCGACGACTGTGAAACCAATAATATATAATTTTTTATAAATGAACTCGCGGGCCGCACAAATTTGTCCCGAGGGCCGCATGTGGCCCGCGGGCCGCCAGATGCCCATCCCTGGTCTATTAACTGGTTCCATCAGATTTGATGCTGACAGTATGTTGTGCTCATTTTAAGATTATGTTCTATTAGCTATTGGTAAGCCTGGCACAGTGGCGCTTTCCGCGACAGTAAAACAAGCATTTTTCTTCCAAATGTTGAGTTTTTTCTTAAATTTTTTTTTTTTTTTTTTTTAGATATTTTTGAGGCATTTTTATGCTTTATTGATAGTGTAGAGACAGAGCTGAAATGGGCCAGAGAGGGGAGTGACATGCAGAGAACGACCGCGGGCTGGAATCGAACCCGGGTCCGCTGCTGGCCGAGGCCCATGGGGGGGACGCCCTACCAACTGAGCTAAGGGCGCCCCCTTTTCTTCCAATTTCTATACCACTTTCATCTAATTTTTCAGAAAATTGCACCTCCCTCTGTATTTTTTTTTAACCTACAATGGCCCTTATAAGCCACCATACTTTCTATATTACTGAAAAGGGGATTTTATTCTCGCATATTTTGTGTTGTTGTGTATGACCGCAGCCAATTGAACTGCAGTATTGTGTTAAACAGTGACACGTTAAACAGATGTCCTTCAACTCATCAGCTTCTCTGTCTGTCTGTCTCTCAGCAGTGACAGCGTTGCCATGGCGTCGGGACCTTCGGACGTGTTGACCAATCAGGAGCCGGCTGAGAGCGTGGAGGAATGTTCAGGTAAAGATTCATAAAAAAATAATCATTGTTTATGTGTATTGTCTGTTTTGTCATTTTGTCTATCATTGTCCGAGTCTGTATGTATTTGTACTTATATGTGCTGTTTGTGCTTATATGTCATTTAAATGTTCCCAAATGCAAGACAAATTCCCCTTGGGGCAATAAAGGTTTATCTATAAAAAATAACTAAAAATATAAATTTGTAGGTTTTGGATTGTGATTTCTACGGTAGAGTAAGGGACATTTAGGGGTGAGATTTAAAAAAAAAAAATTTAAATTAAGATTTCCCTTATGAGTTGTTTTGGGGCGACTGTGGCTCAGGTGGTAGAGCGGGTCGGCCAATGATCAAAGGATTGGCGGTTCGATCCCCGCCCTGCCACTTGCATCATGGTTGTTGTGTCCTTGGGCAAGACACTTCACCCACCTTGCCTTGTGTGAATGTTGATAGTTAGCCTGCTATCGGTGTATGAATGTGTGTGTGAATGGTAACGTGTAAATGGGAACAGGTCTGCCTTGAAAAAGAGTCTCCGGTCTGCAATATCTACCCAGGACAAAGATAACAAACTATATTATTTTTCAGAGTGGACATCAGTTTGGGGTTCTGTACAAACACAAACAGTAGAGGATATCAGGCTGGCTTGTTGGCAGGAAATGAAGGAACATCGTCCTATCACACACACACACACACACACACACACACACACACACACACACACACACACACGTCTGTACAGATGGGAAGCACATATGCTGCTGATACGATGGGAACAAGGAAGAAGAAGAGGAGCACTGTGTGTGTGTGTGTGTGTGTGTGTGTGTGTGTGTGTGTGTGTGTGTGTGTGTGTGTGTGTGTGTGTGTGTGTGTGTGTGTGTGTGTGTGTGTGTGTGTGTGTGTGTGTGTGTGTGTGTGTGTGTGTGTGTGTGTGTGTGTGTGTGTGTGTGTGTGTGTGTGTGTGTGTGTGTGTGTGTGTGTGTGTGTGTGTGTGTGTGTGTGTGTGTGTGCTTGAAACCACATATGGAATTATATCTGAAGTGCTGTTGGAATTATTGCAAACCCACATCCACAGTCGGAAAAAAAGTTGCCGTTCATGCCTAAACATTCACAACATTATATTTGAAAGTACTGTAGATTGTTTGTAGGAAGCAGAGCATTAGTGCTAAGTTTGTTGAGTTACTTCTGTTTTGTGTTTGAGGTCATTTTAAAGGAGATACTCTTAGCTTTCTTGTATGTCGTGTTGTGAATCTTATGGACAAGTACATTGGAGATCTACAAACCATAAATCACACACATTTTCACACCATTTTAGCCTTAATTATATACTTTATATTAGTCCTGTAGCATCAAAGAATGTCATCAAAACAGAGTACTAAAACTTTAATACTCAAAGAAACTCTAGGGATTCATGAAATGGGTGTTAATACAAACGCACGTCCACAGTCGGAACAAAAGTGGACGGAAATCCATTGTGTGTAGGAGGCAAAGAATGAGTGATAAGATTGTTGTGTTATTTCTATTTGAGAGTGAGGAGTGACATCACAGATCATAGGTTGAGCCAGTCATGTCCGTCTCAGTCTGTCGGTGCCAGACGGACAGCTGACCTCTGATTGGCTCCTGACACAATGTGCTGAGTTCTTATTGGATTAAAGAGTTGAGAGGGTCCGGATTCTGTAAATAGAAATGACAATAACAAGTTTGTTGCCTTCTTTCCTAAAGTATACAGATTGTAATAACAGTGTATTTTAGTGGCATCGTATAGTGAGATTCTAGATTGCAAAGCTACTTTGTTACAACCTCTCTTTGGGAGAATTTACAGAAGCTACGGTGGCCTTCAAGGACAAGAAGCTAGGTACTAAAGATGGCATCATCCACCACTCTCAGTGGTGAGGTGAAGATGTATTTAGTTATTTATTCTAGTACTTTTTCTTCGTCTTCCAACAAGTGCATTTCCGGCATGCAGACGCCCTTTATATATAGTGTATAGAAACGCTTAAAGCCCTTACGTTTTTTAGTTACGTTCTGCAGTAGAAACTGATATTCATGACATTGTTTGCCCTGTTAAAGGTCGCCATCGTCTCATTGTTTAAGCTGAGGTCAATTCTGCCTCAATATTGACCTTCGCCTGCCGTGAAGTCCCTTGAAGTTATTTTAAATTTTGAATATGTGTGTGTGTGTGAGTGTGTGTTTGTGTGTGTGTGTGTGTGTGTGTGTGTGTGTGTGTGTGCGTGTAATGTGTGTGTGTGTGCGTGTGCGTGTAATGTGTGTGTGTCTCAGACCTACAATGGCCATACAGCTACAGTGACCTTCCATTGAATCAGTGGCCTTTTTACTATGAAGGTAGACCTTTAACTTTAATAGTGCATTGTGTCTAAGATAGCAGAATAATGGCACTTTAGATAATGGTGTTTCCCTAGATTTTTCACATGGACACAGTGCACACAGGCCTTTAAAGCATAATCAAAAAGCTTCTGGCTAAATATAACTTTAAGTTTTTAGTTGGAGACAAAAGAGGAGAATTTGCAGCCAATATTTCTCCACAGAAATCAGACAAAAAGTGAAGTTATCTTTTCTGTTGTTGGATAGCAACTCGTAAAAAAAAGTGTCGCAGTATGTGCTTTACTTACTTACACTCCACACATAATGGAACGTTTGTGTCTAAACTTCTGACTTTGTCGTGATGTTCATGGATGTATTTCATATTTTTAAAATCACACACAGGAACTCAAAAGAAAAAGCAAGCCATCTAAATAATAATATTTTTTTTTTTAAGAAGCCCAAAGTCCTTAACAAGATCAGATAAAAAAAATAGAAAGACATACAAATATAACTAGCAGCAAAACACTAGCAATAATAGTAAAAGTATGATATGATTGTACATCAAATGTATAAAGAATAAATATGCTCAAATCATTTTGTGATTCTTTGGTAAAACAAACCAGACATTCACAGTGTCCTTGGCCTCGGTGCAGGGTTCAGATTCCAGACATTTTTCATCTGCTGCAACAAGAAAAAAATGTGTTATTGGTGAAAAGACGAGCGACACATCCCCTCTCTCCTGAAGCATTTCCATCGCCCGGGGATCTACATTCTCTACATACTTAGATATACGTTGTTTTGCTTTCATCTTCACAGTTCCCTTATTCACTACAGTACGGTATATTGAGATAGTATATACAATATTGTCTCTGTTTCCTGAAGTTTACTTTGCTTCACCTCATCATATTTCCATTATTGTATTAATCTGACACAGTCAAATATAACTACATTATTACCTCATGGCCATGCATCCTGCCGTCTCTCTTTCACTCTCTTCCTAAACTAGAAAGCGAGCGTGCTGGCAGCGCTTGCATTTGCACGCACCGCCGGGACACGCGCTAGCAAAGATCTTTAGGACAGCAGGGATTGGTGTCATAAAAACACTACCGCTTTTGTCCACAGGGGGCGTTAGAATCAACACAATCGTAAGTTCCTCGTATATGGAAGAGTTTATTAGACTTTAATATCTGTGAAAGCAAAACAGTTTTGTAAAAGCACAGAAGACAATTGACAAGTGTGTATCATGATTCACACGTATTTCACTATCCACAAACCTGTAATTTTTGACTTGCAAATATGTAGAACTTACTCTGAAAATACAAAGTCATATTTACGCATTTACGGATCTGTTTCTGCTTGTGAAAAGGGGTTTGCATATTTGTGGATTGCCTCCTGTGAGTTTGTGAGCCACATTACATTTTTACATAATTTTGTCCAACTTCTACCACCGAGATCTGTAGAACAAGCGTTACAAATGTGAAGTGCAATAATTTGTATGTGTGTAATTGTGTTTTGTAAAGTTATATCCACACAAAGAAAAAGCGATTTGCAAATATGTAGAATTTAGTCTGTAAATGTGTATTTTAATTTTGCATAATTTTTTAATTTTTTTTTAATGCAAATAGTTTCACCACAAAAAAAGACATGTCAACTCTTATTTACACATTTACAGAACCATTTCTACATGTGAAACTGGCTCTGCGCATTTGTGGATCGCTTCCTGTGCGCTCACGGAATATTGTCCCATTCGTGCCGCAGGGATCTGCAAAACGCCACCTGTAAAATGAGACCTGTATTTTGAATTCTGTACTTTAGGTGCAGTTAGACAGGTCCACCAGCAGATGGCGCACTCGCGGCGCAGCCTTTATCTATCGGCGAACCACATGGTCCCCTTGACCAATCAAAAGAGCTTGTTTAGGGGCGGCCACCTCATTGGTTCATTTGGAGGCCTGTCACACGAACAGAGGAGGGAAAAAAAGCTGTCCACAGCTCAAGCTCATTCTCGAGTTCGTCGGACATTGTTCCTCGTGAATGAGCAGGAAAGCAGCTGGCTGCAGACTAGCGGAGCTGAGTATCGGTGATAAGAGAGGTATGTTGTTATGCTGACCCACCATTATACTATCATACAGTAGTTTGTGCGCTGGTCACCTGCGAGGGTAATCAGCATTTCTTGCTAGGCTATTTAGCGAGCTAGCTGACATGTTACACACTAAGCATGATTATTTGAGTTTGTCGCCATCATTTTTAGCACACAGACATGCCGCGACCCGCGACAGGCAAAGCTTCTCCCTTTCATATAATTAGGGGGCCAAGCCCGAGCAGGAGCTGGGACCGCGTTTTGCACAGCAACGCGGTTCCCAAGCCCTGCGGGGCAGGGAACCCTATTGTTTTTGTAAGGATTATTATTAGGGGGCCAAGCCCGAGCAGGAGCTGGGACCGCGTTTTGCACAGCAACGCGGTTCCCAAGCCCTGCGGGGCAGGGAACCCTATTGTTTTTGTAAGGATTATTATACTTACCCCCCTAAAACTGCGTGCACAGCCCAAACCATAAAGGGTGCAGACATGCCAATTGCATGACTAGATCCAGGTCCGTCCGGACTACGCAGACAAAAAAATTCAGACATGCCGGCCACTAGGTGGCGCTATATCAAGGAAGACGTCATAGCTCCCACACCGAACATCCCACAGTCAAAAACTTTATATCCACAGATGCACTGGAGTCAGCTGCATCATTTGGCATAGGCCACGCCCATTTGCGATATTATAGATTTTTCGCAAAATCGCGAAAACTGTAAAACTGACTTTTCGCTACTCCTCCCACAATTTTTGGACAATTGACACCAAAGTTTGCACAGAACATCTACCGACCCACACGGAAAGAAATCATGCTAAAGCATTTTGATCCGACCATCGATAACGAAACGGTAGCGTTTTAAATATTTGTTGATAGCTACGTTCTACGTAGAAATTCATAAATCCAAAATCATAAATCGGATCAAGTCCAAATTTTAGACATATGTTGGGGCTACCCTTAATTGCGTTCAATAAAAAATTGGGAAAATTTCGCCATAGGGGGGCGCCATAAATTAGGAAATTTTATATCTCCTAATTGACTTTTCGCTACTCCTCCCACAATTTTTGCACAATTGACACCCAACTTTGCACAGAACATCTACCGACCAACACGGAAAGAAATCATGTAAAATGATTTTGATCCGACCATGGATAACGAAACGGTAGCGTTTTAAATATTTGTTGATTAGCTACGTTTTACGTAGAAATTCATAAATCCAAAATCATAAGTCGGATCAAGTCCAAATTTTAGACATATGTTGGGGCTACCCTTAATTGCGTTCAATAAAAAAATTGGAAATTTTCGCCATAAGGGGGCGCCATAAATTAGGAAATTTTATATCTCCTAATTGGCCAGAGGAAAATTCTTAAAACTCACGGGAAACCATCAAGGGGCATACACGAGTCTATATAAAAAATATGGCCAAGAAATATTAATGTGTAAGGGACTTTTTAATAAAATTAGATATTTTTTTTTCCATCAAAGAAAAAAGGCGGGATGCTAATCTCAGCTAGCATGTCCATTGACATTACATTGTGCATGTAGCTCAGGCGGCCATTTTGGCAAGGCTGACAATCTGCTTTTGCTCATAACTCGCCAACCAAACATCGCACATTAAAAAACTTGACATCCACTTGTTCTGTGAATTGAGCTGCATCGTTCCACCGTGGCAGTTTTGCCAAATTCATCCATGAACAGCGATACCTATACAACTCCCGCACCGAACATCCCACGGTCAAAAACTTTACATCCACAGATTCTGCGAAGTGAGCGGCCGGCGCGGCGGTTGACGACGAGTTGCGTCGGAGGCTTGGCCCCCGGTAAAAACTGCTTGCAGTTCTAGTTATTAGGGGGCCAAGCCCGAGCAGGAGCTGGGACCGCGTTTTGCACAGCAACGCGGTTCCCAAGCCCTGCGGGGCAGGGAACCCTATTGTTTTTGTAAGGATTATTTTTATTAGGGGGCCAAGCCCGAGCAGGAGCTGGGACCGCGTTTTGCACAGCAACGCGGTTCCCAAGCCCTGCGGGGCATGGAACCCTATTGTTTTAGTGGCGATTATTATTCTTTTTATTTGTCTCGGAAAAACGGTGTAAAACTGGTGCTGCAGCCCAAACCGTAACGGGTTGGGACATGCCACTAGCATCATTAGTTCAGACCCCCGGCCTCTCAGCCTACAAAAAAATTCAGACATGCCGGCCACTAGGTGGCGCTACAACGAAGGAAAACGCGTTTGGGGTCATAACTCCCACACCGAACGTCCCACAGTCAAAAACTTTATATCCACATATGCACTGGAGTCAGCTGCATCATTTGGCATAGGCCACGCCCATTTGCGATATTATAGATTTTTCGCAAAATCGCAAAAACTGAAAAACATATTTTTCGCTACTCCTCCCACAATTTTTGGACAATTGACACCAAAGTTTGCACAGAACATCTACCGACCCACACGGTAAAAACTTGTGTAAAAGAATTTTGATCCGACCATGGATAACGAAACGGTAGCGTTTTAAATATTTGTTGATTAGCTACGTTTTACAAAAAAATTCATAAATCCAAAATCATAAGTCGGATCAAGTCCAAATTTTAGACATATGTTGGGGCTACCCTTAATTGCGTTCAATAAAAAAATTGGACATTTTCGCCATAAGGGGGCGCCATAAATTAGGAAATTTTATATCTCCTAATTGGCCAGAGGAATTTTCTTAAAACTCACGGTAAAACATCAAGGGGCAAACACGAGTCTATAGAAAAAATATGGCCAAGAAATAGTAATGTTTAAGGGACTTTTTAATAAAATTAGATTTTTTTTTTTCCGTCAAAGAAAAAAGGCGGGAATGTTAGCATGTCCATTGACATTACATTGTGCAATTAGCTCCGGCGGCCATTTTGTCAAGGCTGACAATCTACTTTTGCTCATAACTCGCCAACCACACATCGCACATTAAAAAACTTGACATCCACTTGTTCTGTGAATTGAGCTGCATCGTTCCACCGTGGCAGTTTCGCCAAATTCATCCATAAACAGCGATACCTATACAACTCCCGCACCGAACATCCCACGGTCAAAAACTTTACATCCGCAGATTCTGCGGAGTGAGCGGCCGGCGCGGCGCTTCACGACGAGTTGCGTCGGAGGCTTGGCCCCCGGTAAAAACTGCTTGCAGTTCTAGTTAGGGGGCCAAGCCCGAGCAGGAGCTGGGACCGCGTTTTGCACAGCAACGCGGTTCCCAAGCCCTGCGGGGCAGGGAACCCTATTGTTTTTGTAAGGATTATTATTAGGGGGCCAAGCCCGAGCAGGAGCTGGGACCGCGTTTTGCAGAGCAACGCGGTTCCCAAGCCCTGCGGGCAGGGAACCCTATTGTTTTTGTAAGGATTATTATTAGGGGGCCAAGCCCGAGCAGGAGCTGGGACCGCGTTTTGCACAGCAACGCGGTTCCCAAGCCCTGCGGGGCAGGGAACCCTATTGTTTTAGTGGCGATTATTATTCTTTTTATTTGTCTCGGAAAAACGGTGTAAAACTGGTGCTGCAGCCCAAACCGTAACGGGTTGGGACATGCCACTAGCATCATTAGTTCAGACCCCCGGCCTCTCAGCCTACAAAAAAATTCAGACATGCCGGCCACTAGGTGGCGCTACAATGAAGGAAAACGCGTTTGGGGTCATAACTCCCACACCGAACGTCCCACAGTCAAAAACTTTATATCCACATATGCACTGGAGTCAGCTGCATCATTTGGCATAGGCCACGCCCATTTGCGATATTATAGATTTTTCGCAAAATCGCAAAAACTGAAAAACATATTTTTCGCTACTCCTCCCACAATTTTTGGACAATTGACACCAAAGTTTGCACAGAACATCTACCGACCCACACGGTAAAAACTTGTGTAAAAGAATTTTGATCCGACCATCGATAACGAAACGGTAGCGTTTTAAATATTTGTTGATTAGCTACGTTTTACGAAAAAATTAATAAATCCAAAATCATAAGTCGGATCAAGTCCAAATTTTAGACATATGTTGGGGCTACCCTTAATTGCGTTCAATAAAAAAATTGGACATTTTCGCCATAAGGGGGCGCCATAAATTAGGAAATTTCATATCTCCTAATTGGCCAGAGGAAATTTCTTAAAACTCACGGGAAAGCATCAAGGGGCATACACGAGTCTATATAAAAAATATGGCCAAGAAATAGTAATGTTTAAGGGACTTTTTAATAAAATTAGATTTTTTTTTTTCCGTCAAAGAAAAAAGGCGGGAATGTTAGCATGTCCATTGACATTACATTGTGCAATTAGCTCCGGCAGCCATTTTGTCAAGGCTGACAATTTACTTTTGCTCATAACTCGCCAACCAAACATCGCACATTAAAAAACTTGACATCCACTTGTTCTGTGAATTGAGCTGCATCGTTCCACCGTGGCAGTTTCGCAAAATTCATCCATAAACAGCGATACCTATACAACTCCCGCACCGAACATCCCACGGTCAAAAACTTTACATCCACAGGTTCCGTGGAGTGAGCGGCAGGCACGGCGCTTGACGACGAGTTGCGTCGGAGGCTTGGCCCCCGGTAAAAACTGCTTGCAGTTCTAGTTATTATTCTTATTTGTCGCCGCTAGAACTGCGTCCACAGCCCAAACCGTAAAGGGTGCAGACATGCCAATTGCATGACTAGATCCAGGTCCGTGAAATCTCAGCATACAACAAAATTCAGACATGCCGGCCACTAGGTGGCGCTACAACGAAAGAAAACGCGTTTGGGGTCATAACTCCCACACCGAACGTCCCACAGTCAAAAACTTTATATCCACAGATGCACTGGAGTCAGTTGCATCATTTGGCATAGGCCACGCCCATTTGCGATATTATAGATTTTTCGCAAAATCGCGAAAACTGCAAAACTGACTTTTCGCTACTCCTCCCACAATTTTTGGACAATCGACACCAAAGTTTGCACAGAACATCTACCGACCCACACGGAAAGAAATCTTGCTAAAGCATTTTGATCCGACAATGGATAACGAAACGGTAGCGTTTTAAATATTTGTTGATTAGCTACGTTTTACGAAAAAATTCATAAATCCAAAATCATAAGTCGGATCAAGTCCAAATTTTAGACATATGTTGGGGCTACCCTTAATTGCGTTCAATAAAAAATTTGGAGAATTTCGCCATAAGGGGGCGCCATAAATTAGGAAATTTTATATCTCCTAATTGGCCAGAGGAATTTTATTAAAACTCACGGGAAACCATCAAGGGGCATACCCAAGTCTATATGAAAAATATGGCCAAGAAATAGTAATGTTTAAGGGACTTTTTAATAAAATTAGATTTTTTTTTTCCGTCAAAGAAAAAAGGCGGGAATGTTAGCATGTCCATTAACATTACATTGTGCAATTAGCTCCGGCGGCCATTTTGTCAAGGCTGACAATCTGCTTTTGCTCATAACTCGCCAACCACACATCGCACATTAAAAAACTTGACATCCACTTGTTCTGTGAATTGAGCTGCATCGTTCCACCGTGGCACTTTCGCGAAATTCATCCGTAAACAGCGATACCTATACAACTCCCGCACCGAACATCCCACGGTCAAAAACTTTACATCCGCAGATTCTGCGGAGTGAGCGGCCGGCGCGGCGGTTGACGACGAGTTGCGTCGGAGGCTTGGCCCCCGGTAAAAACTGCTTGCAGTTCTAGTTATTATTATTATTATTATTATTTGTCGCCGCTAGAACTGCGTGCACAGCCCAAACCGTAAAGGGTGCAGACATGCCAATTGCATGACTAGATCCAGGTCCGTGAATTTTCAGCATACAAAAAAATTCAGACATGCCGGCCACTAGGTGGCGCTACAACGAAGGAAAACGCGTTTGGGGTCATAACTCCCACACCGAACGTCCCACAGTCAAAAACTTTATATCCACATATGCACTGGAGTCAGCTGCATCATTTGGCATAGGCCACGCCCATTTGCGATATTATAGATTTTTTGCAAAATCGCGAAAACTGCAAAACATATTTTTCGCTACTCCTCCCACAATTTTTGGACAATTGACACCAAAGTTTGCACAGAACATCTACCGACCCACACGGAAAAAAAAATTGTAAAAGAATTTTGATCGGACCATGGATAACGAAACAATAGCGTTTTAAATATTTGTTGATTAGCTACGTTTTACGAAAAAATTCATAAATCCAAAATCATAAGTCGGATCAAGTCCAAATTTTAGACATATGTTGGGACTACCCTTAATTGCGTTCAATAAAAAAATTGGACATTTTCGCCATAAGGGGGCGCCATAAATTATGAAATTTCATATCTCCTAATTGGCCAGAGGAAATTTCTTAAAACTCACGGGAAACCATCAAGGGGCATACCCGAGTCTATATGAAAAATATGGCCAAGAAATAGTAATGTTTAAGGGACTTTTTAATAAAATTAGATTTTTTTTTCCGTCAAAGAAAAAAGGCGGGAATGTTAGCATGTCCATTGACATTACATTGTGCAATTAGCTCCGGCGGCCATTTTGTCAAGGCTGATAATCTACTTTTGCTCATAACTCGCCAACCACACATCGCACATTAAAAAACTTGACATGCACTTGTTCTGTGAATTGAGCTGCATCGTTCCACCGTGGCAGTTTCGCAAAATTCATCCATAAACAGCGATACCTGTACAACTCCCGCACCGAACATCCCACGGTCAAAAACTTTACATCCACAGGTTCTGCGGAGTGAGCGGCAGGCACGGCGCTTGACGACGAGTTGCGTCGGAGGCTTGGCCCCCGGTAAAAACTGCTTGCAGTTCTAGTTATTATTATTATTTGTCGCCGCTAGAACTGCGTCCACAGCCCAAACCGTAAAGGGTGCAGACATGCCAATTGCATGACTAGATCCAGGTCCGTGAAATCTCAGCATACAAAAAAATTCAGACATGCCGGCCACTAGGTGGCGCTACAACGAAGGAAAACGCGTTTGGGGTCATAACTCCCACACCGAACGTCCCACAGTCAAAAACTTTATATCCACAGATGCACTGGAGTCAGCTGCATCATTTGGCATAGGCCACGCCCATTTGCGATATTATACATTTTTCGCAAAATCGCGAAAACTGCAAAACATATTTTTCGCTACTCCTCCCATATTTCTTGGATAATTGACACCAAACTTTGCACAGAACATCTACCGACCCACACGGAAAAGATTTTTTTGAAAGAATTTTGATCCGACCATCGATAACGAAACGGTAGCGTTTTAAATATTTGTTGATTAGCTACGTTTTACGAAAAAATTCATAAATCCAAAATCATAAGTCGGATCAAGTCCAAATTTTAGACATATATTGGGGCTACCCTTAATTGCGTTCAATAAAAAAATTGGACATTTTCGCCATAAGGGGGCGCCATAAATTAGGAAATTTCATATCTCCTAATTGGCCAGAGGAAATGTCTTAAAACTCACGGGAAACCATCAAGGGGCATACACGACTCTATATAATTATTATTAGGGGGCCAAGCCCGAGCAGGAGCTGGGACCGCGTTTTGCACAGCAACGCGGTTCCCAAGCCCTGCGGGGCAGGGAACCCTATTGTTTTTGTAAGGATTATTAGGGGGCCAAGCCCGAGCAGGAGCTGGGACCGCGTTTTGCACAGCAACGCGGTTCCCAAGCCCTGCGGGGCAGGGAACCCTATTGTTTTTGTAAGGATTATTATTATTAGGGGGCCAAGCCCGAGCAGGAGCTGGGACCGCGTTTTGCACAGCAACGCGGTTCCCAAGCCCTGCGGGGCAGGGAACCCTATTGTTTTTGTGGCGATTATTATTATTATTATACTTACCTCCCTAAAACTGTGTCCACAGCCCAAACCGTAAAGGGTGCAGACATGCCAATTGCATGACTAGATCCAGGTCCGTCCGGACTACGCATACAAAAGAATTCAGACATGCCGGCCACTAGGTGGCGCTACACCAAAGAAAACGCGTTTGGGGTCATAACTCCCACACCGAACGTCCCACAGTCAAAAACTTTATATCCACAGATGCACTGGAGTCAGTTGCATCATTTGGCATAGGCCACGCCCATTTGCGATATTATAGATTTTTCGCAAAATCGCGAAGACTGCAAAACATATTTTTCGCTACTCCTCCCATATTTTTTGGACAATTGACACCAAACTTTGCACAGAACATCTACCGACCCACACGGAAAGAAATCATACGAAAGAATTTTGATCCGACCATGGATAACGAAACGGTAGCGTTTTAAATATTTGTTGATTAGCTACGTTTTACGAAAAAATTCATAAATCCAAAATCATAAGTCGGATCAAGTCCAAATTTTAGACATATGTTGGGGCTACCCTTAATTGCGTTCAATAAAAAAATTGGAGAATTTTGCCATAAGGGGGCGCCATAAATTAGGAAATTTTATATCTCCTAATTGGCCAGAGGAATTTTCTTAAAACTCACGGGAAACCATCAAGGGGCATACCCAAGTCTATATGAAAAATATGGCCAAGAAATAGTAATGTTTAAGGGACTTTTTAATAAAATTAGATTTTTTTTTTTCCGTCAAAGAAAAAAGGCGGGAATGTTAGCATGTCCATTGACATTACATTGTGCAATTAGCTCCGGCGGCCATTTTGTCAAGGCTGACAATCTGCTTTTGCTCATAACTCGCCAACCACACATCGCACATTAAAAAACTTGACATCCACTTGTTCTGTGAATTGAGCTGCATCGTTCCACCGTGGCACTTTCGCGAAATTCATCCGTAAACAGCGATACCTATACAACTCCCGCACCGAACATCCCACGGTCAAAAACTTTACATCCGCAGATTCTGCGGAGTCAGCGGCCGGCGCGGCGGTTGACGACGAGTTGCGTCGGAGGCTTGGCCCCCGGTAAAAACTGCTTGCAGTTCTAGTTAGGGGGCCAAGCCCGAGCAGGAGCTGGGACCGCGTTTTGCACAGCAACGCGGTTCCCAAGCCCTGCGGGGCAGGGAACCCTATTGTTTTTGTAAGGATTATTATTATTATTAGGGGGCCAAGCCCGAGCAGGAGCTGGGACCGCGTTTTGCACAGCAACGCGGTTCCCAAGCCCTGCGGGGCAGGGAACCCTATTGTTTTAGTGGCGATTATTATTATTATTCTTATTTGTCGCCGCTAGAACTGCGTGCACAGCCCAAACCGTAAAGGGTGCAGACATGCCAATTGCATGACTAGATCCAGGTCCGTGAAATCTCAGCATACAACAAAATTCAGACATGCCGGCCACTAGGTGGCGCTACAATGAAGGAAAACGCGTTTGGGGTCATAACTCCCACACCGAACGTCCCACAGTCAAAAACTTTATATCCACAGATGCACTGGAGTCAGCTGCATCATTTGGCATAGGCCACGCCCATTTGCGATATTATACATTTTTCGCAAAATCGCGAAAAATGCAAAACTGACTTTTCGTTACTCCTCCCACAATTTCTGGACAATTGACACCAAAGTTTGCACAGAACATCTACCGACCCACACGGAAATAAATCTTGCTAAAGCATTTTGATCCGACCATGGATAACGAAACGGTAGCGTTTTAAATATTTCTTGATTAGCTACGTTTTACGAAAAAATTCATAAATCCAAAATCATAAGTCGGATCAAGTCCAAATTTTAAACATATGTTGGGGCTACCCGTAATTGCGTTCAATAAAAAATTTGGAAATTTTCGCCATAAGGGGGCGCCATAAATTAGGAAATTTCATATCTCCTAATTGCCCAGAGGAAATTTCTTAAAACTCACGGGAAACCATCAAGGGGCATACACGAGTCTATATAAAAAATATGGCCAAGAAATATTAATGTGTAAGGGACTTTTTAATAAAATTAGATATTTTTTTTTCCCGTCAAAGAAAAAAGGCGGGAATGTTAGCATGTCCATTGACATTACATTGTGCAATTAGCTCCGGCGGCCATTTTGTCAAGGCTGACAATCTGCTTTTGCTCATAACTCGCCAACCACACATCGCACATTAAAAAACTTGACATCCACTTGTTCTGTGAATTGAGCTGCATCGTTCCACCGTGGCACTTTCGCCAAATTCATCCGTAAACAGCGATACCTATACAACTCCCGCACCGAACATCCCACGGTCAAAAACTTTACATCCGCAGATTCTGCGGAGTGAGCGGCCGGCGCGGCGGTTGACGACGAGTTGCGTCGGAGGCTTGGCCCCCGGTAAAAACTGCTTGCAGTTCTAGTTATTATTATTATTATTATTTGTCGCCGCTAGAACTGCGTGCACAGCCCAAACCGTAAAGGGTGCAGACATGCCAATTGCATGACTAGATCCAGGTCCGTGAATTTTCAGCATACAAAAAAATTCAGACATGCCGGCCACTAGGTGGCGCTACAACGAAGGAAAACGCGTTTGGGGTCATAACTCCCACACCGAACGTCCCACCGTCAAAAACTTTATATCCACAGATGCACTGGAGTCAGCTGCATCATTTGGCATAGGCCACGCCCATTTGCGATATTATACATTTTTCGCAAAATCACGAAAACTGCAAAACATATTTTTGGCTACTCCTCCCATATTTCTTGGACAATTGACACCAAACTTTGCACAGAACATCTACCGACCCACACGGAAAAGATTTTTTTGAAAGAATTTTGATCCGACCATCGATAACGAAACGGTAGCGCTTTGAATATTTAGTGATTAGCTACGTTTTACGTAGAAATTCATAAATCCAAAATCATAAGTCGGATCAAGTCCAAATTCTAGACATATGTTGGGGCTACCCTTAATTGCGTTCAATAAAAAATTTGGAAATTTTCGCCATAAGGGGGCGCCATAAATTAGGAAATTTTATATCTCCTAATTGGCCAGAGGAATTTTCTTAAAACTCACGGTAAACCATCAAGGGGCATACACGAGTCTATATAAAAAATATGGCCAAGAAATATTAATGTGTAAGGGACTTTTTAATAAAATGTTTAAAAAAAAATTCCGTCAAAGAAAAAAGGCGGGAATGTTAGCATGTCCATTGACATTACATTGTGCAATTAGCTCCGGCAGCCATTTTAATCTGCTTTTGCTCATAACTCGCCAACCAAACATCGCACATTAAAAAACTTGACATGCACTTGTTCTGTGAATTGAGCTGCATCGTTCCACCGTGGCAGTTTCGCCAAATTCATCCGTAAACAGCGATACCTATACAACTCCCGCACCGAACATCCCGCGGTCAAAAACTTTACATCCACGGATTCCGCGAAGTGAGCGGCAGGCGCGGCGCTTGACGACGAGTTGCGTCGGAGGCTTGGCCCCCGGTAAAAACTGCTTGCAGTTCTAGTTAGGGGGCCAAGCCCGAGCTGGCTGGGACCGCGTTTTGCACAGCAACGCGGTTCCCAAGCCCTGCGGGGCAGGGAACCCTATTGTTTTTGTGGCGATTATTATTAGGGGGCCAAGCCCGAGCAGGAGCTGGGACCGCGTTTTGCACAGCAACGCGGTTCCCAAGCCCTGCGGGGCAGGGAACCCTATTGTTTTTGTAAGGATTGTTATTATTATTATTTGTACCTCCCTAAAACTGCGTGCACAGCCCAAACCGTAAAGGGTGCAGACATGCGAATTGCATGACTAGATCCAGGTCCGTCCGGACTACGCATACAACAAAATTCAGACATGCCGGCCACTAGGTGGCGCTACACCAAAGAAAACGCGTTTGGGGTCATAACTCCCACACCGAACGTCCCACAGTCAAAAACTTTATATCCACATATGCACTGGAGTCAGCTGCATCATTTGGCATAGGCCACGCCCATTTGCGATATTATAGATTTTTCGCAAAATCGCGAAAACTGAAAAACCTATTTTTTGCTACTCCTCCCACAATTTTTGGACAATTGACACCAAAGTTTGCACAGAACATCTACCAACCCACACGGAAAGAAATCTTGCTAAAGCATTTTGATCCGACCATCGATAACGAAACGGTAGCGTTTTAAATATTTCTTGATTAGCTACGTTTTACGAAAAAATTCATAAATCCAAAATCATAAGTCGGATCAAGTCCAAATTTTAGAGATATGTTGGGGCTACCCTTAATTGCGTTCAATAAAAAAATTGGAAATTTTCGCCATAAGGGGGCGCCATAAATTAGGAAATTTTATATCTCCTAATTGGCCAGAGGAATTTTCTTAAAACTCACGGGAAACCATCAAGGGGCATACACGAGTCTATATGAAAAATATGGCCAAGAAATATTAATGTTTAAGGGACTTTTTAATAAAATTAGATTTTTTTTTTCCGTCAAAGAAAAAAGGCGGGAATGTTAGCATGTCCATTGACATTACATTGTGCAATTAGCTCCGGCGGCCATTTTGTCAAGGCTGACAATCTACTTTTGCTCATAACTCGCCAACCACACATCGCACATTAAAAAACTTGACATGCACTTGTTCTGTGAATTGAGCTGCATCGTTCCACCGTGGCAGTTTCGCAAAATTCATCCGTAAACAGCGATACCTATACAACTCCCGCACCGAACATCCCACGGTCAAAAACTTTACATCCACAGGTTCTGCGGAGTGAGCGGCAGGTACGGCGCTTGACGACGAGTCGCGTCGGAGGCTTGGCCCCCGGTAAAAACTGCTTGCAGTTCTAGTTATACTTACCCCCCTAAAACTGTGTGCACAGCCCAAACCGTAAAGGGTGCAGACATGCCAATTGCATGACTAGATCCAGGTCCGTCCGGACTACGCAGACAAAAAAAATCAGACATGCCGGCCACTAGGTGGCGCTATATCACGGAAAACGTCATAGCTCCCACACCGAACATCCCACAGTCAAAAACTTTATATGCACAGATTCACTGGAGTCAGCTGCATCTTTTGGCATAGGCCACGCCCATTTCCGTATATATAGATTTTTCGCAAAATCGCGAAAACTGCAAAACTGATTTTTCGCTACTCCTCCCACAATTTTTGGACAATTGACACCAAACTTTTCACAGAACATCTACCAACCCACACGGAAAAAAATCATTCAAAAGAATTTTGATACGACCTTCGATGACGAAACGGTAGCGCTTTGAATATTTGAAAATTAGCTAACTGTTACTTCCTTGTACGAACATATTCATAAATCCAAAACTATACATTGGATCAAGTCCACATTTTAGACATATGTTGGTGCTACCCTTAATTGCGTTCAATAAATAAATCGGAAAATTTCGCCATAAGGGGGCGCCAAAAACACAAAAAGTATATATCTCCTCATCCACTATAGCCTATTTCTATGCTATTTCTTTTTGCTCATTACTCCCCAACCGACCATCCCAGAGTCAAAAACTTTACATCCACAGATTCTGTGAAGTGAGCGGCCGGCGCGGCGGTTGACGACGAGTTGCGTCGGAGGCTTGGCCCCCGGTCAAAACTGCTTGCAGTTCTAGTTATTATTATTAGGGGGCCAAGCCCGAGCAGGAGCTGGGACCGCGTTTTGCACAGCAACGCGGTTCCCAAGCCCTGCGGGGCAGGGAACCCTATTGTTTTTGTGGCGATTATTATTATTATTATTATTATTATTATTATTTGTCGCCGCTAGAACTGCGTCCACAGCCCAAACCGTAAAGGGTGCAGACATGCCAATTGCATGACTAGATCCAGGTCCGTGAAATCTCAGCATACAAAGAAATTCAGACATGCCGGCCACTAGGTGGCGCTACAACGAAGGAAAACGCGTTTGGGGTCATAACTCCCACACCGAACGTCCCACAGTCAAAAACTTTATATCCACAGATGCACTGGAGTCAGCTGCATCATTTGGCATAGGCCACGCCCATTTGCGATATTACAGATTTTTCGCAAAATGGCGAAAACTGCAAAACTGACTTTTCGCTACTCCTCCCACAATTTTTGGACAATTGACACCAGACTTTGCACAGAACATCTACCGACCCACACGGAAAAGATTTTTTTGAAAGAATTTTGATCCGACTATTGATAACGAAACGGTAGCGTTTTAAATATTTGTTGATTAGCTACGTTTTACGTAGAAATTCATAAATCCGAAATCATAAGTCGGATCAAGTCCAAATTTTAGACATATGTTGGGGCTACCCTTAATTGCGTTCAATAAAAAAATTGGACATTTTCGCCATAAGGGGGCGCCATAAATTAGGAAATTTTATATCTCCTAATTGGCCAGAGGAATTTTCTTAAAACTCACGGGAAATCATCATGGGGCATACACGAGTCTATATAAAAAATATGGCCAAGAAATATTAATGTGTAAGGGACTTTTTAATAAAATGTTTAAAAAAAAATTCCGTCAAAGAAAAAAGGCGGGAATGTTAGCATGTCCATTGACATTACATTGTGCAATTAGCTCCGGCAGCCATTTTAATCTGCTTTTGCTCATAACTCGCCAACCAAACATCGCACATTAAAAAACTTGACATCCACTTGTTCTGTGAATTGAGCTGCATCGTTCCACCGTGGCACTTTCGCGAAATTCATCCGTAAACAGCGATACCTATACAACTCCCGCACCGAACATCCCACGGTCAAAAACTTTACATCCGCAGATTCTGCGGAGTGAGCGGCCGGCGCGGCGGTTGACGACGAGTCGCGTCGGAGGCTTGGCCCCCGGTCAAAACTGCTTGCAGTTCTAGTTATTTTTATTTTTCTCCGAGTAAAAGTGGTGCTGCAGCCCAAACCGTAAAGGGTTGGAACATGCCACTTGCATGACTAGTTCAGACCCCCGGCCTCCCGGCCTACAATAAAATTCAGACATGCCGGCCACTAGGTGGCGCTACAATGAAGGAAAACGCGTTTGGGGTCATAACTCCCACACCGAACGTCCCACAGTCAAAAACTTTATATCCACATATGCACTGGAGTCAGCTGCATCATTTGGCATAGGCCACGCCCATTTGCGATATTATAGATTTTTCGCAAAATCGCGAAAACTGTAAAACTGACTTTTCGTTACTCCTCCCACAATTTTTGGACAATTGACACCAGACTTTGCACAGAACATCTACCGACCCACACGGAAAGAAATCATTCAAAAGAATTGTGATCCGACCATGGATAACGAAACGGTAGCGTTTTAAATATTTGTTGATTAGCTACGTTTTACGAAAAAATTAATAAATCCAAAATCATAAGTCGGATCAAGTCCAAATTTTAGACATATGTTGGGGCTACCCTTAATTGCGTTCAATAAAAAATTCGGAGAATTTCGCCATAAGGGGGCGCCATAAATTAGGAAATTTTATATCTCCTAATTGGCCAGACGAATTTTCTTAAAACTCACGGTAAACCATCAAGGGGCAAACACGAGTCTATAGAAAAAATATGGCCAAGAAATAGTAATGTTTAAGGGACTTTTTAATAAAATTAGATTTTTTTTTTTCCGTCAAAGAAAAAAGGCGGGAATGTTAGCATGTCCATTGACATTACATTGTGCAATTAGCTCCGGCGGCCATTTTGTCAAGGCTGACAATCTACTTTTGCTCATAACTCGCCAACCACACATCGCACATTAAAAAACTTGACATCCACTTGTTCTGTGAATTGAGCTGCATCGTTCCACCGTGGCACTTTCGCGAAATTCATCCGTAAACAGCGATACCTATACATCTCCCGCACCGAACATCCCACGGTCAAAAACTTTACATCCGCAGATTCTGCGGAGTGAGCGGCCGGCGCGGCGGTTGACGGCGAGTTGCGTCGGAGGCTTGGCCCCCGTTAAAAACTGCTTGCAGTTCTAGTTATTTTTATTTTTCTCCGAGTAAAAGTGGTGCTGCAGCCCAAACCGTAAAGGGTTGGGACATGCCACTTGCATGACTATTTCAGACCCCCGGCCTCTCGGCTTACAAAAAAATTCAGACATGCCGGCCACTAGGTGGCGCTACACCAAAGAAAACGCGTTTGGGGCTATAACTCCCACACCGAACGTCCCACAGTCAAAAACTTTATATCCACATATTCACTGGAGTCAGCTGCATCATTTGGCATAGGCCACGCCCATTTGCGATATTATAGATTTTTCGCAAAATCGCGAAAACTGAAAAACATATTTTTCGTGACTCCTCCCACAATTTTTGGACAATTGACACCAAAGTTTGCACAGAACATCTACCGACCCACACGGAAAAAAGTTATTCGAAAGAATTTTGATCCGACCATGGATAACGAAACAATAGCGTTTTAAATATTTGTTGATTAGCTACGTTTTACGAAAAAATTCATAAATCCAAAATCATAAGTCGGATCAATTCCAAATTTTAGACATATGTTGGGGCTACCCTTAATTGCGTTCAATAAAATATTTGGAGAATTTTGCCATAAGGGGGCGCCATAAATTAGGAAATTTTATATCTCCTAATTGGCCTGAGGAATTTTCTTAAAACTCACGGTAAACCATCAAGGGGCATACACGAGTCTATATGAAAAATATGGCCACGAAATAGTAATGTTTAAGGGACTTTTTAATAAAATTAGATTTTTTTTTTTCCATCAAAGAAAAAAGGCGGGAATGTTAGCATGTCCATTGACATTGCATTGTGCAATTAGCTCCGGCGGCCATTTTGTCAAGGCTGACAATCTGCTTTTGCTCATAACTCGCCAACCACACATCGCACATTAAAAAACTTGACATCCACTTGTTCTGTGAATTGAGCTGCATCGTTCCACCGTGGCACTTTCGCGAAATTCATCCGTAAACAGCGATACCTATACAACTCCCGCACCGAACATCCCACGGTCAAAAACATTACCTCCACGGATTCCGCGAAGTGAGCGGCAGGCACGGCGCTTGACGACGAGTTGCGTCGGAGGCTTGGCCCCCGGTAAAAACTGCTTGCAGTTCTAGTATTTCAATTGTAATACAACAATATGCCAACTAATTAGATGGTCATTTAAATGCAGGCTATACATGTGTGGGGCATACCTCTAAAAAAAATTAACGTTTTACTCTTAGTAATATGTGTGTTGGTCACCTCCTGTGTATCTAGTAACTGGTGTTACAGGGTTAAAGTGATAGTATTGTGAGCTTGGTGTAGTTAAAGAATTGCAGTAACATTGCCAAAGTATTGTGATCAGATGAGTTTCATAATTATGCACTTCAGGGGAGATTGCCATTATAAGAATTTAGCATGGTAAAACATGATTAGCATCACCTTGTTTATTTTTATATTATCCATAGTTTACAACGTAACACATGCTGTCAAAGAAAGGTACTACAAGCCTCCCCCTGACTGTTATGGTGCTTTCAGCTAGACCTGATTTAAAATAAAATAATGCTAAGAATACCAAGAGCCAGTAGAAGTGTAATGAGATTGTTATTAAAACATGTATATTCGTGTCACATGATTGTGTAACCTATAAGGTTACTGTCATTCTTGTAACATATGGTATTTTTCCTCCTTTAGGAAATGCTGCTGAATCATTGACTGACTGCACTACGGACCAGCAAAGCTGTCACCATGGTGCACCTGTGGACCTAGACCATCTCCAGTTTATACTGTTACGGGACCAAACCAACTTCAGATCCCACATGCAAATCATTGGTTATGTGAAGGGTCATCTCTCTCATATCCCGGTTAAAATTACCCTATAGATATCACACTCAAGGACTAAAGGCAGTGCATTAACCCAATGCTCATTACTTGGTTACCCATGTACATTTTGCATTAGTCCATTGTATACAAGTTGGAAAATTACAGAAATAAAATAAACAAGTGAATGTATTTGAGCATATGGTTTCATGTTTTGCATGTTGATGAAGTGGGATGTTCCACTTGCTTCCACTCATGTCAGCCCTGGGAATCTCCCAGCCAATCCAGAATTTGACCATTTTAAAGCTTGTGGAAGTGCAAACGACTAAAGGACTGTACTAACAATTACCAAAGAACTGGAAACGGAGATAATTGAGTAACTGCATGCTTGACACAGACACATACGGCTAGTTTGAAAATGGTTAAGTGGTGAAAATATTGTATTTATACTGTACACATTTTATTTGTTTTAGGGGGTAATTGTTTTTTGCTGCTTGCCCTGTTCACAGGCGTTACATTGCTATGCTCGGGCACTCCTGCCTGCTTGTACAAACTGTGTGATGTCGACCACAATCTACTGCAGCTAAAACACAATGACTATGGATAACCAAATTCTGCAAATAATCTGAACTGAATCCAAACACTGTATCCTGAGGATGTATGTTTATTTGACATGTTTCTTTACTTTTTATGCATCGCTATGGACCCATTTGTGAATCTGAAATAAATTATGGATATCCCTTGAATGGCCACATAGTGTGTTGCTGTGAGTTCACTTTGTCCATGGGCCAGACCAGAAATCGGTACAATCTTGGTGCACCTCTCGAATATGTATTGATGCGATATACCTTTTATATTTTAAGCTTTATGGTGGTTTTCCCCTCTTACAGCAAAAGTAAGAGCTAGTCATTGAAGGTGAGACACTGCAGGGGAATAGGATATGTTATATTTGTAGATATCATCTTGAAACTTTTCCAGTTGATTACTAGCATTAAAACAATTCGTTTTTGTGTTACCATTTGTTCAGAAATGCTTTATAAATATTCTATTCTGACTGCAGAGATGCTAATTCACGGAAAGGGGTGCATAAAGGGCAACTAGTGAGCTCTTGTAAAGCTGTTGGGAAAGTCCTAAGCCCTCAATTAATTAACATGCTGAAAATTGCTTTTAATTTAAAGGCTCTATCCATCCTGGTTTTATCCAACATCTATATTTTGGTTTGATTTTGCTTTTGCAAATGTTCACAAAATAAGTCACTGTATCCTGAGGATGGATGTTTATTTGACATGTTTCTTTACTTTTTGGCATTGCTATGGACCTATTTGTGAATCTGAAATAATTGAATTGAAATCACATGAATTTACAATTTTGATTTTAAAGATAAGGGAGTCAAAAAGGAAGTAAACCATGTGAAGTCCAGACAAAGGACAGTGACATGGTTTGAGAGGAACTCAATGCTAAGGCTATACATTTTTCATTAACAAAACAATGTTGCCATGAAAGTATGCAATGATATTGGGAAAATGTTTTAAGTTGTTTTTCATCTTCAATCAATCTGTAGCTGTCCCACATTCGGAAAGGTGTTTCCAAGAGTGGGACAGCATGATTTGCCTAATCTGGGACAGTCATTTAAATTGGGGAAATACACATGCAGGAAAATCAAATGTGCAATATGAATTTTATTCAAGGTTTACAGGTCTAATACTCTTATAAAGAAAGCATCCCTGAAGCAAATAGAAATTAACTAAACCCTGTGCCTAGGAAATAGTAATTTTCTCATGTCCTATGTTAACTCAATGCAATGTATTACAGGTCAGGCTATAATGGCAAAGCGCAGAGTTGGGACATGAAGCCAGTGCAAGAAAAGTATTGTTCAAATTGAAACCATCAAACCTGAGTAATGTACCTAAGACCATGAGTGTTAGCAGATACGTTTGATTTGAATTAGTTAAGGGGATATTGTTTTTTTCTGCATAATACAGACTGTCCCAGATTAGAGCGACACACTGTCCCAGATTAAAGCAAACACCTTTTCTTGAGCAATTTTGCACATGGACCACTAATATACGTGCCATCACTTCTCTGAGTATGATATCTGAATTTTTTCTTCTCTTTTAATTAGCCAACATCTTGGGGATTTCAGAATGGTATCACGTATGGGTCAAATATATTGGCTTCATATGTTAATATCGTACATAAATTGAAATTGCAAAAAGTGTCCCACATTAGGGCAACTCACCCTACCAATCATTCTTTATTTCAGATTCACAAATAGGTCCATAGCAATGCCAAAAAGTAAAGAAACATGTCAAATAAACATCCATCCTCAGGATACAGTGACTTATTTTGTGAACATTTGCAAAAGCAAAATCAAACCAAAATATAGATGTTGGATAAAACCAGGATGGATAGAGCCTTTAAATTAAAAGCAATTTTCAGCATGTTAATTAATTGAGGGCTTAGGACTTTCCCAACAGCTTTACAAGAGCTCACTAGTTGCCGTTTATGCACCCCTTTCCGTGAATTAGCATCTCTGCAGTCAGAATAGAATATTTATAAAGCATTTCTGAACAAATGGTAACACAAAAACGAATTGTTTTAATGCTAGTAATCAACTGGAAAAGTTTCAAGATGATATCTACAAATATAACATATCCTATTCCCCTGCAGTGTCTCACCTTCAATGACTAGCTCTTACTTTTGCTGTAAGAGGGGAAAACCACCATAAAGCTTAAAATATAAAAGGTATATCGCATCAATACATATTCGAGAGGTGCACCAAGATTGTACCGATTTCTGGTCTGGCCCATGGACAAAGTGAACTCACAGCAACACACTATGTGGCCATTCAAGGGATATCCATAATTTATTTCAGATTCACAAATGGGTCCATAGCGATGCATAAAAAGTAAAGAAACGTGTCAAATAAACATACATCCTCAGGATACAGTGTTTGGATTCAGTTCAGATTATTTGCAGAATTTGGTTATCCATAGTCATTGTGTTTTAGCTGCAGTAGATTGTGGTCGACATCACACAGTTTGTACAAGCAGGCAGGAGTGCCCGAGCATAGCAATGTAACGCCTGTGAACAGGGCAAGCAGCAAAAAACAATTACCCCCTAAAACAAATAAAATGTGTACAGTATAAATACAATATTTTCACCACTTAACCATTTTCAAACTAGCCGTATGTGTCTGTGTCAAGCATGCAGTTACTCAATTATCTCCGTTTCCAGTTCTTTGGTAATTGTTAGTACAGTCCTTTAGTCGTTTGCACTTCCACAAGCTTTAAAATGGTCAAATTCTGGATTGGCTGGGAGATTCCCAGGGCTGACATGAGTGGAAGCAAGTGGAACATCCCACTTCATCAACATGCAAAACATGAAACCATATGCTCAAATACATTCACTTGTTTATTTTATTTCTGTAATTTTCCAACTTGTATACAATGGACTAATGCAAAATGTACATGGGTAACCAAGTAATGAGCATTGGGTTAATGCACTGCCTTTAGTCCTTGAGTGTGATATCTATAGGGTAATTTTAACCGGGATATGAGAGAGATGACCCTTCACATAACCAATGATTTGCATGTGGGATCTGAAGTTGGTTTGGTCCCGTAACAGTATAAACTGGAGATGGTCTAGGTCCACAGGTGCACCATGGTGACAGCTTTGCTGGTCCGTAGTGCAGTCAGTCAATGATTCAGCAGCATTTCCTAAAGGAGGAAAAATACCATATGTTACAAGAATGACAGTAACCTTATAGGTTACACAATCATGTGACACGAATATACATGTTTTAATAACAATCTCATTACACTTCTACTGGCTCTTGGTATTCTTAGCATTATTTTATTTTAAATCAGGTCTAGCTGAAAGCACCATAACAGTCAGGGGGAGGCTTGTAGTACCTTTCTTTGACAGCATGTGTTACGTTGTAAACTATGGATAATATAAAAATAAACAAGGTGATGCTAATCATGTTTTACCATGCTAAATTCTTATAATGGCAATCTCCCCTGAAGTGCATAATTATGAAACTCATCTGATCACAATACTTTGGCAATGTTACTGCAATTCTTTAACTACACCAAGCTCACAATACTATCACTTTAACCCTGTAACACCATTTACTAGATACACAGGAGGTGACCAACACACATATTACTAAGAGTAAAACGTTAATTTTTTTTAGAGGTATGCCCCACACATGTATAGCCTGCATTTAAATGACCATCTAATTAGTTGGCATATTGTTGTATTACAATTGAAATATTATATGAAAGGGAGAAGCTTTGCCTGTCGCGGGTCGCGGCATGTCTGTGTGCTAAAAATGATGGCGACAAACTCAAATAATCATGCTTAGTGTGTAACATGTCAGCTAGCTCGCTAAATAGCCTAGCAAGAAATGCTGATTACCCTCGCAGGTGACCAGCGCACAAACTACTGTATGATAGTATAATGGTGGGTCAGCATAACAACATACCTCTCTTATCACCGATACTCAGCTCCGCTAGTCTGCAGCCAGCTGCTTTCCTGCTCATTCACGAGGAACAATGTCCGACGAACTCGAGAATGAGCTTGAGCTGTGGACAGCTTTTTTTCCCTCCTCTGTTCGTGTGACAGGCCTCCAAATGAACCAATGAGGTGGCCGCCCCTAAACAAGCTCTTTTGATTGGTCAAGGGGACCATGTGGTTCGCCGATAGATAAAGGCTGCGCCGCGAGTGCGCCATCTGCTGGTGGACCTGTCTAACTGCACCTAAAGTACAGAATTCAAAATACAGGTCTCATTTTACAGGTGGCGTTTTGCAGATCCCTGCGGCACGAATGGGACAATATTCCGTGAGCGCACAGGAAGCGATCCACAAATGCGCAGAGCCAGTTTCACATGTAGAAATGGTTCTGTAAATGTGTAAATAAGAGTTGACATGTCTTTTTTTGTGGTGAAACTATTTGCATTAAAAAAAAATTAAAAAATTATGCAAAATTAAAATACACATTTACAGACTAAATTCTACATATTTGCAAATCGCTTTTTCTTTGTGTGGATATAACTTTACAAAACACAATTACACACATACAAATTATTGCACTTCACATTTGTAACGCTTGTTCTACAGATCTCGGTGGTAGAAGTTGGACAAAATTATGTAAAAATGTAATGTGGCTCACAAACTCACAGGAGGCAATCCACAAATATGCAAACCCCTTTTCACAAGCAGAAACAGATCCGTAAATGCGTAAATATGACTTTGTATTTTCAGAGTAAGTTCTACATATTTGCAAGTCAAAAATTACAGGTTTGTGGATAGTGAAATACGTGTGAATCATGATACACACTTGTCAATTGTCTTCTGTGCTTTTACAAAACTGTTTTGCTTTCACAGATATTAAAGTCTAATAAACTCTTCCATACTCGTAGTCAGGAGTCAATGTAAATGTATATCCTAAATCACTTTGTAATTTGAAATCACTTCATCATTCAACTCTGGTCTGAACGTGGCTTTGATTGTATAATTAAAATAGAAATAGAAATACATATATATACATACATACATACATACATACATACATATATATATTACGATATTGAGTATTTGACATGAATACAGCCCTGTTGAATTTGGGACAGAGAGAAACACCGTTAGGCATTTGAAGTCCTGGTCGAGCGCCTCTCTGACTGAAAGCAGTGAAAGCCGTGTGTAGCTGTTTAAGGAAGTTATAAAAGAGCTGTTGAGTTTTTCCACTGCGGTGCTAATGGAGGTGGACTCACCGGGAGGCCAGGTTTACAAGCACAAGACTGTGTGTGTGTGTGTGTGTGTGTGTGTGTGTGTGTGTGTGTGTGTGTGTGTGTGTGTGTGTGTGTGTGTGTGTGTGTGTGTGTGTGTGTGTGTGTGTGTGTGTGTGTGTGTGTGTGTGTGTGTGTGTGTGTGTGCACCTATAATTGCTCAAACTTAAGTTCACATGAGGGGCTAAGTGTAGAGATGGTGTGTGTGTAATTTTCTTATTAAAACATGACGGTTGGTCGTAATGACTCACTCTAGTGCTGTCAGGGGCAAGGCATGAGGACGGGTTTAAAGCTATATTGCGTAACCTCTGTTGCCCCCATGAGGAATTCTGAGTAATTACAACAACACTGAATATGCATCTACATGAGGTAAAGCCTTCAGTGACTGTGCATGGATTTGTATTCCTTCTGCTGTACGTCCAGGTTTTTTCTTAGCATTAGAATCAACAACTGAAACATTTCTTGGGCTCTTCTTGGAATATTTCTGAGCTCCTGCACCAGTGTCAGGGGGGGTGGGGTGTGGGGGGACACCAGTTTGTAAACGCTGCCATACTGAGAAATATAGAGAGTTTTGTGGAGTTGATAGGCTTAATCAACTTTGTGTCAACTCATTTAGCGACTTCTCTAATATAACCAACATTAATTTACATCAAAAAGTTACGCACTATAGCTTTAAAAATCCCCCTTTTTCTAAATTGTCTTCACAGGAAAGAAAAAGACAAAGTTCCAGACGTTTAGGAAGTTTTTCACGCGGAAGAAGAGAAAGGATCCGCCGGTGCCGGGCGAGGAGGCGGGGCTTAAGGCCAGCCAATCCAGCGGCAATGTCTCCAAAGCATCAGAGAACAACACACTCACCAGATCAGACAAAGAGAAGGGATCAGGGTAAGATCACACACACACGTACGCACGCACGCACGCACGCACGCACGCACGCACTCACTCACTCACTCACTCACTCACTCACTCACTCACTCACTCACTCACTCACTCACTCACTCACTCACTCACTCACTCACTCACTCACTCACTCAGTCACACACACACACACTCAGGGTTAGATGAATTTCTACCCTATTAAGAAAAAATTGTGGAAGTTTAAGCACAAGATACTGATTACGTAGGTGTATCTCTCAAATCTGGAGAAAAGACTTCTAAAGGTAAATAAATCAACTACGGGCCATTGAATGAAATCATTTCCAGTGGGTTGGTAGAGTAATATATTGCCATTATCAAAGATGGAGTCAGTGATTCTGGAGAATGCTTGTTGTCAAAATCCAGTGTTAATAGACAACCTAGGCTCTGTAAACTGCTATGTAAATAAAGGGTCAGTAAACAATGGTGGCTCGCTCGCAACATTCCCACTTACTGTGTATTAACAATTAATCTCAAAAGTGATTTGACAACAAGCAGTGGTTCGGTGACTCCGAGTTTAACCCTTCAAATTTGTATCCATCCACCACGTATTGTACAAAACATAACTACTGACGGTAAAAAAAACAAGTACTTTGTTTCTACTTAATTTCTTGGCTTTCCTTTGTCCTGTCAGACACATATCAACAATCAATCAACATGTATTTACAGTATAAAGCCCTTTGCAGCAACTTGCACCTTTCCAAAAGGGTTTCCAGATATCTCCGTCCCCTAATTTCTATTTCTAAGGAAAAGGACGCTCGTGTTTTAGCATCCATCTCCTGTTGGGTGTCCCGGCTTCCTGTTATTCCAAACGTGTGAGCGGATTGGTCTTCCTGTGGACAATCCTAATATCCTTTTGTTATTCTGAGCCGTGCCATGTCCTGCCAAGGCTATTTAGGAGTTTTTTTGTCCGTGTTACAGGATATATAACCTGTTACAGTGCTAGGGAAGCCATTGTTGTTGTTGTTTTGATTTTTTTAACCATGTTTCTATTTTTGGTTGATGGTATTTGGCGAGACACTACAGGCAAAAATATAGTTTTTTTTTTCAAGCACTGGTCAATTTTGCGATTTTTGGCTATTTTGCTTCCATAACATGTCTTCTTTCAAACTAGTATAAGTAAAAGATCCAAATTGTACACAAAGGTGTTTTATATGACTAAACCTTGTCTGTTTGAATCTGTATATTTCTCATATTCAACCATCTTTAACAGACATTATCTCAACATTAGTTTTTTTTTTCAATATTCTGAACCACGAATCTCAACTTTTAAAGCACCTACATCAACTTTAACTTTCCATAATAATTCTTAGCATTATTCTGATCATCACACAGTTTTAAAATAAGGACATAAGGAAGTCTATATTTGAATTGCTACAATGAAATATGTGTTGGCAGTCTCACAAGAACAGCAATACACAAGGTTATAATCACACCAACATGAGACAAAGACAGGCAAACACTCTGTCAAACACTTTATTCTGTGTTGATATATTTCATCTCCTGTCTCTCTGCAGGTCAAAGGTCAGCCTGGGCACCAAGGCTTTGTCCCACGACTCTGTCTTTGTGTCTGACTCGTCCACCGAGGCTCTGGGGGCGTCCCAGGACAGCATCCACGGGAAAGTCAAAAACCTACAGGTAAGAGTACACATAGAAAGCTATAACTGGGCTTTAAGTGTGAGTATTTAAAGGTGTAGTCAGCGATTCTGGTTAGAGTATACAAACATATTTCGAACATGTTGTTACAATTATCAATTATTTGTCATTCATGTCTCAAATGATGCTTTCTATTTTGTGAACCATCATTATTTTTCAATCAAATCAAATCAAATCATATAGAGCTATAACTGGGCTTTAAGTTTGAGTATTTAAAGGTGTAGTCAGCGATTCTGGAGAATGCTTGTTGTCCAGAAATCAGTGAATATCTCCTCACGATCCGCTACCTGTCCATACTGTGTGTGCGCTGAAAAAATCTGATGTTAATACACAGCCTAGGCTCTATAAACAGGCATGTGGCTGGGTACGGTGGGCCCCCTTTGTTTGCATACCCTATTGTTTTCATACCCGTTTACAGAGCCTAGGCTGAGTATTAACACTGTTTTTTTAGTATACACACAGCATGGGACAGGTAGCGAATCATGAAGAGATATTCACTGATTTTGAACAAAAAGTGAAGTGTTCTCCAGAATGGTTGATGGTAAAATGGTAAATATACTTGTCTTATATAGCGCTTTTAGCAGATTTTCTCAGCCCCAAAGCTCTTTACATTTCTTACCACATTCACCCTTTCATACACACAGTCATACACCGATGGCAGTAGCTACCATGCACTGACTACACCTTTAAAGGCTGGTCCTTCGAGGGACATATGTCTAGGAGTCTTATTGACCCTGATCCCCCGACCTGCATCTGGAGAGAGAGGGAGAGAGAGAGAGAGAGAGAGAGAGAGAGAGAGAGAGAGAGAGAGAGAGAGAGAGAGAGAGAGAGAGAGAGAGAGAGAGAGAGAGAGAGAGAGAGAGAGAGAGAGAGAGAGAGAGAGAGAGAGAGAGAGAGAGAGAGAGAGAGAGAGAGAGAGAGAGGCAGACAGAGATAGAGAGAGAGAGAGAGACAGAGAGAGACAGAGATAGAGAGAGAGACAGAGACAGAGAGATAGACAGACAGACAGACAGACAGACAGAGAGTGTGAGAGAGGGAGAGGGAGAGAGAGAGACAGAGAGAGAGAGAGGGAGAGAGAGAGGGAGAGAGAGAGACAGACAGAGAGAGAGAGAGGGAAAGAGAGAGAGAGAG
>NC_137214.1:28511178-28526178 GCF_949987685.1 Ammodytes marinus | reverse complement strand
TGTGTGTGTGTGTGTGTGTGTGTGTGTGTGTGTGTGTGTGTGTGTGTGTGTGTGTGTGTGTGTGTGTGTGTGTGTGTGTGTGGCAAAGGCATGCTCACAGAAACCCGAAAATATCCCTTTTCTGAACACATTCCACACAGAGGAGGAACTGAGGCAACTTTGAAAATGGATTGCAGTCGCAGTAAAAAAAAAAATTGAAGCTTTTCCATTCACTAGGGAACTCAGGACAGACTTTCCGGAGACACAGAATATAGTTGTTTTGATTGTTGTTGAGATGTTATGCTGAAAGGGAACTTGGATTTTATTGAATTACTTAGACAACGTTGTTATGACATGTCTAAAATCACCATGGGTACAGTAGTTCGAGGGTTCGGGTCAGTCTGTCTTTTTGTTGACAAGTATTTAATTTTATTTTAAATTTTTTGGTGAAAATATCCAAATTGAAAGGGGAAAATGATCAACTTTAGGGTGTTCAAGCTGCGATAATCACTATGTGTACACTAGCAATAGATCCAAGGACTATATATGATGTGAGAGGTATTGTTTATTTAGTGAATTAACCCCCAAATTCGCCACTTTTAGCTTGTCGTTTTTGTTTAACGGACATTTTCGGTTCACTCGTACTGCTCTCGTCAGTGTTGTTTTGAACTGTTTTCAGTCAGTGCGTTTCCATGGCACAACTAGATTGGATTATCACATATATCGAACAAGACACTCGAACGGACCGTGTCACTTGTCTGAGTATACATGGCCTTTCAGAAATCGGATAAATGTCCGATGCATGGCTGTCTCCACTATGCTAGGTGGCGCTGTAGCCCTTTCAACCATGCTTTCAACAAGTGGTTTTAGAGCCACGTCCGCTTCTCTTCCGTCAATAACCCATGGTGTAGCCTATCACGCGCAGGCACACAAGCACAAGCACAGAACGAGAAGTCCGATATGCGAAATCCGATCCCTGTATACATGCAGAGAGAAAGCCGACAATGAACGAATTATCTAGGTGTTCTTATCCGACTTCTCTTGTCCGTTATTGTGCCGATTTGTGTCCGAAGTAGATTGCATAAAGGTGTTTACATGCAGTTTAAAAGTCCTGTTGAGGTCTTATTCGTTTAGTTATCCGATTATAAGTCTGCATGTAAACGCACTGAGTGACAAAGCTCCAAAAAATACACCATACGTTTGCCTGATCAGCATTTTAACATCACACAGACACACAGAGCGATTATCTAGTGGAGAATGTAGCAGTTAAAGAGAGGAATATTCCTCTCAAGAGTTGTTGGAGGCCAAAAACAGAGTTGATATAAGTAAATATTGGTCTTGTTTTCATTTCAATAAATGCCAGTGTCTCTACAACCAAAAATGCAAACTGTAACAGCTGTCATGCTCTGTGCATGATTCTTGGAGATGGATCTGTGTGTGTGTGTGTGTGTGTGTGTGTGTGTGTGTGTGTGTGTGTGTGTGTGTGTGTGTGTGTGTGTGTGTGTGTGTGTGTGTGTGTGTGTGTGTGTGTGTGTGTGTGTGTGTGTGTGTGTGTGTGTGTGTGTGTGTGTGTGTGTGTGTGTGTGTTCAGAGTGCATTCCAATGGTTTCTCTGGCGGTCGGCGTGTCTGCTTGTAGTTATAGAGTTTAAATTCTGCCTCAACCCGTCGCTCTTGCCCTCTCCCTCTCTCTCACACACACACACACACACACACACACACACACACACAGACCTGAATCAACTTCACAAACAAAAATCTACATGTGTAAACGAAGAACTGGGATCATATCCCACTTAATGTTACACAATCTCTCAGTCAAGTTGAGTTAAGTTTTGCTCAAAACACACAACACAGAAACACACACATCCACAATAAGTCCCAACTCCCAAGACTATTTGGTTTCTTAAAAATCATTATGTTGGAACTGAGATTGGGATGTTGGCTTTTTAATATGTTGCCCTCACAATTAGACAAGCTAATCCCTTACAATATAAAACTATTTTGGCCGACAGAGCACAGTACAATGACTGCATGTGTTTTTGAATTATATTGTCCCATGTGTTGATATTGAGGTTTTGTAATCAGTCGGTGTTGAGCTTCCAATATACACACCAGTATTTCATGTTTTGCTTTTGTTGGTTTTTAATATGTATTGTAATCAGGGCATCATTGTGAAAGAGATCTTGCTCTCAATGGCCTTTCCTTGTTTAAATAAAGGTTAGAATTATGTACTCCATATGGATTTACATGTGAAGTATTTATTGTAGGCTAGCTAATGTATTTTGAATCCTGGACTATTCATGGTCTCCCAAAAAAAAATAACGTACTGTAAATAATAAAAAGAGGAAAAAGTCAAAATGTGAATTTGTCAGAGTAGAGAGAGAGAAAGACAGGAATGGAGAGAGAGAGAGAGAGAGAGAGAGAGAGAGAGCAGATACTTCCCAAGTGTTGGTCGTGCAGATAAGGACAGCTAATATTTATTCAGCTGGACTCTCTCTCTCTCACCCTCTCAAACATCGGACTGTTTCGTTGTTTAGTTTCTCAAAGCAGGAACAAGATTCAACCCATTGACTCAAATCTGTGACGTGATCGCCCCTGTCTGGTTTGAATGTGCGGAGAAAAACTTAGATAGGACATCCCAGAGACGTTTATTTAATGAGTTACTTTACCTGTTATCTATCTCATTCCATTCTTTTAAATTTTAAGGGACAGTGTTCATAATTAACATTCTTTAGAGGGAAAACAAATGAAAATGCACCCTAGCTGTCCTATGCCTCCTCCAGTAGTACTGAAAAAGTATCAAATAAAAACTAAAAAACACCCCAAAGATATCTGTTAGAAAAAAAACTCTCTTACTTCACCTTTAATCTCAAATCCATGTGGAGTATTCCCTCTGTAAAGAAGTTATATGTGTAACTGCATAGTGCACCTTTAATAAGTTATTAATGAATCTCAATGCAACAGTTAGCTTAAAAAACAGTTTTCAGGGGTCGCTCGTGTTGTAGTGGTTAATGCGTCCCCCCCCCCCCCCCCCAATAAAGGCTCAGTCCTCTTCACAGCAGACCCGGGTTAGAATCCAGCCCGTGGTCGTTCTCTGCATGTCATTCCCCTCTCTGCCCCATTTCATCTATGTATTTCCAAACTGTCTTATAAAGCATAAATATAAAATAAAAAAAACAATCTAATTAATGCACATTACATCACTCAAAACCTTGTGCAGTGTATCCTCTGTTTAGAAGTTATATGAATCTCTCTCACCCTTCCCAGCTGTCATGTGTACTGAAAAAAAGGAATAAAAAATAAAAACAAAAAATGAATAACTTGTATGTGAGTTACTTCACATTAAGACGTTATATGTGAAGGGAACTGATTTTTACGCATAACTCAAAATGTAAATGTCCCTGAGAAACACAATAAACAAAGTAAAAATATACATTTAAAAAAATAAGTTATGGGGCGCTAGTGGATAGAGAGCGTACCATATTGGCTCCGGCCTTCGCTGCAGTGGTCGCGGGTTCAAATCCGACCCGTGGACCTTTATTGCAGGTCATCCCCCCTCTCTCTGTCTGTCTCCCCATTTCAACTCTGTACTGTCTAATAAAGATTGAAAATAACAAAAAAATTAAAATAAAAGGTTATTCATGATTCTCCCCCCCCCCTTCCCAGCTGTCCTGTGGCCCCTCTAGTAGAGCCGTCAGCCCCCTGGTTGTTCCCGGAGACTTCAGTTTACCGGCGAGTCCGTTTGGAGTTCTGGATAACTCGGCCGCCAAACACAAGCTGGGGCTCAGACACAAGGCTGGAAACAGGAGGAAACCTGGCAACGTGAGACATACACACACACACACGCACACACACACACACACGCACACACACACACACAGACGCAAGCACATGCACTCACTCACTCACTGCACTCACTCTCACACACACACACTCTTAACATGAACGTATGAATTCATTTTAGCTATTTTTTGTATATTATTTATCCTACAATTGAACTAATCAATCAACATAATAATACATTTTAATCATGGGTGCCATTTAAGACACTCAATGAGACCGTACATATAGGCCTACAAATACAAAATATAAATTAAAAACAGACACAACAGTAAATGAGTGAGTGAGCCATTCAAAATAGCTACAATGGTCTCACTGGTTTCATACATAATTATGACCATCACTGCTAACTGTTGCTATTGTCTTGTTCAGAGGTCGGAGGGTAAAACAGAGAGAGACTCCGACATGGACAACACACTGAACTCTTCCATCACTGAAGCTTTGGTGGAGGGAGAACCACACAAGGCACCAGAAGGTCAGTTTATCCTTATTGTGTCTTGTTTAGTTTTGTAGTATTTATTCTTCTTAACTGCCCAAGGGACTACAGGTGGAAAAATAGCAGTTTGCTAAAACCTGGTACAATGCATCTCTCCTTGCTCTAAACAAGGTTAATGTTTCTACTGTACATTGGCCCTGTTTAAATAAAGTTACATTGCATTACAACATAACGCTGACATAAAAGTGTCTGAAATGTATTCTTAATTTTCACATTTTCAACCCTGAACTTGAAAATAAATGTACTCTAATTCAACTTTGTCCTCATATTATTGATTGATTGATTATTCAACTTTTATGTGGTGAAATTACTGCATTTTAACATCGACAGCCTCAAAACTTCCATAGTCTTTCTACCACTGTATTAAATACATATGATCTTTTTCTGTGCGTTATCCAGTTGTAAGCCGCGTCGCACTGATGCCAAATATAAAGAGTGCAGAGGCTGAACAAGACTCGGAGCAGAGTTTGCGACCGTTGGGAGAGAGAGAAGAGAGAGAGGGGAGAGAGGGAGAGATAGAAGCGGAAGTGTCTCACGCCCCTGACGCGTCCTGTGTGTCTCGGCTGAGTCTCTCTGAGGAGGACGGAGCTCCAGAGGTCCCTCCTCGACCCTCCGCTAAGCCCAGGACCGGAGCCTCATCTCTGGACACTCCCCGGTGATTACACAGCCTTTACTGCTCTCACAATCTCACTTCGGTAACACTTTACAATAAGGTTACATTAATTAAATTGTTAATAAATGCTTAGTAAATGCTTAAAGGTGAAGTAAGCGGCTTATTTATATTAATATAAGTGTTAAATCGCTCTTTATTCATACAGTAATCACTTACACGATGTGCGCGTTTCATAAAGCCAATCTCTTAGTAAACTGATCTGCATGTAATAAGCAATTAAACTTTATGTAGTATCCCGAAATTTTATCCAATCACAAGAGGGAACGCTACAAAGCGACACCCGTCCGCACCCGTCTCACTGCCGGTGCACGCCAGAGCGACACATGGGTGAATGTTTATGCGTCTACAATGGCGGAGCAGGTAAAAATCCTTCCCAATGTCTGTTTTGATGGTTTTTATCATGTTTTATCACACTTATGGATCTGAGATGATGCTAGATAACTCGCTGCTTGAAGACCGCAGTGCATTAATGTGGTGACGTAGGGAGGAGCGAGGGGACTGCTAACTGCAGTAACTGACGGGAAGTTAGCTAAAAGAACCATTCCGCTTACAGCACCTTTTAATAAACCTAATGATCATTAAAGGTGCTGTAAGCGGAATGGTTCTTTTAGCTAACTTCCAGTCAGTTACTGCAGTTAGCCGTCCCCTCACTCGTCCCTACGTCACCAAATTAATGCACTGCGGTCTTCAAGCAGCAAGTTATCTAGCATCATCTCAGAGAAGTAATTGTGATAAAACATGATAAAAACAGACATTGGGAAGGATTTTTACCTGCTCCGCCATTGTAGGCACATAAATCACCCATCTGTCCTCTGGCGTGCACCGGCAGTGAGACCATGAGTGATAACATTCCCCGGTGAATACACAGCCTTTACTACTCTTACAATCTCACTTACCCAGCATTCCAAATCACATATGTTTTCGTTTTACTATTTCACATACTACAACTGACCATACAAAGTGTGTAGTTAGCATGCAGTAGGCACATGATTGGGATATACTTTTACTGATTTATTTCTTCTTATTATTGTCTCTGGACAGTCTCCCCCATGATTATAAGGGGACCCCCTGCAATTACTACTCTTCCGATCTAACTAGTTTCTTGTTTTTCGTTGCATAAATCTGACCACAACAATATAATTATGTTGAGTCTCAACATCAACCTGTTTGTACTGTGTGAACTTAAAAAAAATGCCTAGGTTCTGTAAACTCGTATATAAACAAAGGGGTCCAGTAGCCAGCAACATACCCGTTTACAGAGCCTTGGCTGTAACACAAAAAAAAATTCCAGCACAAACACAGTACGTACAGGCAGCTGATAGTGAGAAGCTATTCACTGATTTTGACAAAAAAAAAGAGTTCTCCAGAATCACTGACTCCACCTTTAATATCTGCTTTTCTAGAGAAACACCAGAGCTCCCTAGTGGCCCGAGGGAGTATCTCATGGACCCGCCAGGCATTTCCTACGGACACGAGGAAAAAGAGTTTGAGCGTGATTTGGCGATGAGTGGAGAAGAAGACGACGATTTAGACAAAGAAAACATAGAAGAAGAAGAAGAGAGTTCGTTCTTACAGGAAGTGCTGAGTTCCCTGAAGACTCCACTGGCTTCCTGTTCACTCAGTACAGACACTGAGGGGGGCAAGGGGTCCATGTAAGTACTCAAGCAAATGAGAAAAAGTTCATTTTTACAAAAATAAATTCAATTGTAATAAATAAATTCTTACTTACTTTAATGTGCAATATGACTTTTAAAAAGACGATCTATCCATCTGTCTGTCTGTCTGTCTGTCTGTCTGTCTGTCTGTCTGTCTGTCTGTCTGTCTGTCTATCTGTCTGTCTGTCCGTCCGTCCGTCCGTCCGTCCGTCCGTCTGTCTGTCTGTCTGTCTGTCTGTCCGTCCGTCCGTCCGTCCGTCCGTCTGTCTGTCTGTCTGTCTGTCTGTCTGTCCGTCTGTCTGTCTGTCTGTCCGTCCGTCTGTCTTGTTCTATAAGGCACTGTTTCTATGCATTTACCTTGTACTTTATTTAAACTTTTTTTCATTTATCACTTAAATTGTATTCTTAGATTTGTGTCTGTAAAATGTTGAGAAACAATCAACAACAATACTAAATTCTCATATAGATTGGTTGCAAGCTGAACATTTTTTAATTAAGCTACATTTGTTTAACTTTTACTTTAATTTTCTCTAGAGCAACACTGGAGCCCCCTGCTGGCCCGCTCCGTCCGGACACTGACGGGATCGTCCTGGAGATAGCAGAGGATGAGGAAGTGGAAAAGGAAGTGAAGGAAAGAGAGAGAGAAGATGGAGAGATAGAAGAAGGACAGGAAGTTATGGAAGAGGAGATAGAGCAAGACCATCATCAAGTATGTATCTAGATTAATTTCTTTTTTTCACTCTGTCTCTGTCTCTGTGTGTCTCTCTCTCTCTCTCTCTCACTCTCTCTCTCTCTCACTCTCTCTCTCTCTCTCTCTGTCTCTCTCTCTCTCTCTCTCACTCTCTCTCTCTCTCTCTCTCTATTGTTTGAATACAGGCGTTAAGGTTTTCAATCAGAGAGGTAAACTTCTGTAAACAAGTCAAAAAGCAACAAATGCCAGGGGATAATTATCTACATTCAGTAGTGAGGAAGACGAAGACCAATTTAATTAGTTTTTTAATATTATGTATGTTGGGAGAACTGGATTAAACTGCACCAGTTAATAAATAAAGTTATTCCGCTATAGGAAAAATACTAATATTTAAAGCTCAGCCTAGAACTCATTTGAATTTTAAAAAATGTGCTCTTGTCAAGAGTGAGAATACATTACACTCTTAACCCGTCCACCTATATCTATACTGTAAGTTCTTGCACTATCTATATAAATATTAAAATGTAAAACTTCTATTTATTTTAATGTTTTTATTTGAACAGGAGGAGCCTGTCTGTGATCAGGCTGCTGTTGCGTCTGGCTCTGTACTGTCAAAGCAAAGCACAGAGGAAGAGGCTGAGGACCAGGAGGCCATTTTGAGCCCGATCACTACTTCTTATGAACATGTAGAAGAAGAGAATAAAGTTGAAAATGCGGAAAAAGCTGCAGCAGAGGAAGAAGAAGAAGAAGAAGAAGAAGAAGAAATAGTGGTGGAACGATTCATTGATCATCATGTAAGTATCTTTGAGTCTTTGAGCCAGTATGTATTTACCTGCCTGTACTTCAAATCTCACTTTTCCTTGAACTATTTAGATTTTTCATTGGAAAAAACTAGACTAAACACACTCGACATGCGGTAGAACCGTAATTACTTAACCAGCTGACATGGAGCAACCTTATCATTCATCTTGAGATGTGTTTCTGTCAACTTGATGAATGTAAATCCAGTAGTCAGTGCAGTTGGAGAAAAAATAAATTATGAAATCCCGTTTTTTTTTATTTCATTATTTCTTCTCTGATTCCAGGAAAATAAAGCTGAGGAAGTCCAACCCGAGCAACAACAGGATATCGTCACAACAGGTTTGTGTTTGTTCAATGATTCTTTAAATTATTAATCAATGACATTGTTTTACAACCTTTGAGGTGAGATTTCCTTTACAAGCCTCTAGGGTTTTTTTTTTAATTCACTTTCACAATTTGTTCCTTTTAAAATCTTCCTTTTTATATGTATATTTCTACATGTTATATTTGTCTTTCCTAGGTTTTCTGTTGCTTTTATTGTGCAAATAAATACATCTAAATCAAATTTAAAATCATTGTTACAGGAAATACCGTGGACCAGGAAATAGTAGATAGTGAGGGAGATGAGGAGGAGAAAGAGCCGGAAGTGGAGGAGGAAGGACGCGAGAAAACTGAAGAAGATCTTTGTAAAGATTCTGATGTAGATTACAGTCATTTAGTCTTTAAGGAAGTGAAGGAACGAGTGGAGGAGGCACAGGAAGCAACGGAGGAAGAGATGGACGTCGCCATCGCAACTACCGACATTTCTACTCATGAAGAAGAAGTTAAAATCAACACAACACTGCAAGAAGGTTCGGATGATTACGTCATAGTTGGAGATGACACACAACAACACACACAGGACACATTTGATGAGGTAATCCCTAAAGAAGTGCCCGGTATGGTGTTCGAATCGGTACACGAAAGGCAAGGCTTATTAGACGAAGAAGAAGAAGATGAAGAAGAAATTGGACAAGAAAGAGTGGTGGAACGCCTAGATATCGAAAATAAATTGGAGCAAAAATCAGACCAGCAAGAAAATGACTATTACGTTGATGAAATGCACCAATCGGATGATGATATTCAAGCTGAACAGGATCCCGTGCAGGACACTGTTGAAGAAATATCCCATGTAGAGTTAAAACAAGTGGAAAAAGATCAAAACGAAGCAAACGAACAAGCTAACGTCACAGCCAAGCCCATTCCTATGACTTTGACTATTGAGGATAACCATCACGAAATGCCGTCACATGAAATCGAGAGCCCAAGTACTCCTAGTAAAAGCAGCGGTACAACCACTCTCCTTATTAACCTGCTCTCTCCAAGCCTTGAGAAAGTCGCACCATTCTTCGCACAGTCCCCAACATCACCCAAAGGAAATGAGACAACAGAAAAATTAGCCCTAGAAAAAAGGATGCCATTGGATGTTCTGGAATCCACGGAAAAGGCAGCTGAAGAAGGTGAGAAATCATTGATGCTTATTTTATGGTCTTACTATTTTAAAGGTGGAGTCTGTGATTCTGGAGAACGCTTGTTGTCAAAATCACTTTTTGTCAAAAACTGTGAATGTCTCCTCATGATCCGCTACCTGTAGTAACGTGCCCTTTTACAGAGACTATGCTGTGTATTAACACTGGGGGACAGGGGACGGGGGGTGGGGGGCGTCTCCAGCACACATACTATACAGTACGGACAGGTAACAGATCATGAGGAGATATTCCCAGATTTTGACAAAAAGTAAATTGACAAATAGTGTTTTTCCACTCACTTAAATGTCTATTATGTCACATACTGTATGACCCATGCAGAATGATATCTCCCTTCCAATTATGCTGCATGTGTATTATGGCAGTGACAATAAAACCGATTCGGACCACTGTATGTTTTTGACATCCACAGAAAAAGACGAAGACGAAGAAGAAGAAGAAGAACCGGCCGCCATAGTGGAATCCATTGAAGAAGAAGAAAAACAAAAGTCGCCCATTCTAGAACACACAACTCCTTCTCCTGTGTCCATGGCAACATCCATCAGTCTAGACCAAAAGAGAGTCAGATTCAACATCACTCCGGCCTGGCAGAGATCGCTCTCTTCGGAAGACTTCAAAGAGAGTTTGAGCCCACCGGCAACTGTTTCCATCCCCATAGCAACTTCCACGGTTCCAGAATCGGAATCAATGACGTCGCCCAATGTTGAGCTGGTGTCGAGTCCCACGAGAGTTAGGAACGTCGGGAATACAGTCGATGCCAAACCACAAAGCGATGCAACGCCGCCACAGTCTCCTGTTAAACCGCTAATGTCGCCTTCTGCTGCAAACACAGAAGGTAAAACACGTAGCATATTAGGGTTTATTTTTATAAGGGATATTGTGTCCACTTTTGGTAGTATCCTATAACTTTAATTGTGTCGTGATACAGACAGCAGGTCTATGCAACGCTTACAAGGTATAGGAAATAGCTATCCCAAACAGCAATAAAAAAATATGATTTATTAGTTTTACAAAGTGGAGGTTACTTACTGCTTTTCCTAAAACATTTTTTCCTTTTTTGAACAATGGAGTCAATATTTGGAAATATTTGGAAACAATTTTTCAAAACAATTTACAACACAGCAAATATATTCCTACACAATAATCTTTCTGGATGTGTACCATTTGCCTGTATTCATATTAATAACTCGATACAAAAATAATAATTGCTTAATTTAAGTTAAGATAAAGCCAACAAACCGTCACTTTTCCACTTGTCCCCCCATAGAAAGCCCTGTCATTGGCGGTAACCCTGACAACCCGTTTGGAGTAAAGCTGAGAAAGACAACGGTTCTTTATCGATTTGGATCGGACGAGGAAAACACAGAGGTGATCACCACAACTTTACTTTGTTGTTTATGTTTGATGTTAGTGGCATTATTAAAATAGCCATGATTATGTGAAATGTTGACAATTTTCTGCAGGAATCTGAGGTTTTCTTACCATTTGGAAGTTTTGGAAATGAGTCAAAAGAAAAGTAACTTCTACAGCAATATTTCAAAGTATGTGATTCCCTGCATAGGAGTGGAATGTCCGTTTACCGTTTACATTTCACACTTCCACATATCCGGACAATCAGACGGATATTTCAGGCCCTCAGAAAATGTATGTTTTTATTTGGTCCGACTTTATATTTGCACCTTGAAACCGTACCAGACTATTGTAGAAAACAAACCAACATTTTTTATTTTACTCAGATTCAGACCCAATGCGTTATCTCGGTGGAATAGTGCTAAGAGAGTGTTTGAATGGGAAGTTCTGTATTTATAATGTTATTTTTTAATTATTGTTTTCCTCTTCAGCCTCCCTCTGCTCAGCCAACCAGCTGTAAGGTCGACTCACCGCAGCCAATCGGTGCGAAGCCGCCGATAATCCAACCAATCAGCATCAAGCCCGTCCTCCCCAGGAAACCAGACGTACAGGGAGACACCGGAGGGAAAAACAAACGCACCTCAGGTTTGTATACTATACGCACATAATTAAGCAATAGCTCGCGACAGGCTGTGGAATGTGCTCATTATACCACAGTTAAGGGGCGTTGTTCTGCCCGACGCGAAGCACAATTATAGTCTTCCAAATTAGATGCACAAGGCTTACAGCTTTCTTAAAGGTGGGGTCAGCGATTCTGGAGAACGTTTTGTCAAAATCAGTGAAAATCTCCTCACGATCCGTTACCTGTCTGTCCATACTTTGTTCATAAACAGCCTCTGTAAACGTGCATGCTGCTAGCTACAGTGGGCCTCCTTTGTTTACATACCCTTTGTTAACATACCATACAAAGCCTAGGCTGTGGATGAACACTGGATTTTTTTTCATAGCAAACACAGTGCGTACAGGTAGCGGATCGTGAGGTGATAGTCACTGATTTTGACAAAGTGATTTTGACAACAACCGTTCTCCAGAATCACCTACTACAGTGTGATCCTTGAAAACTAGACAATAGAAAATAATAAATAAACCAATGTGTGACAGAGTGTTGTATGTTATTGTTATTGCTCCAGACGCGGCAGCAGTTCGTGGCGTTTCCAGTGAACCAGATTCTCCCAGCTGGATCTCAGTGGCCAAACAGAAACACAAGATCTACAAAGAAAGCTCGCTGGATGAGGGCGGTGTCAAGAAGGTAAACTGTGTGTGTGTGTGTGTGTGTGTGTGTGTGTGTGTGTGTGTGTGTGTGTGTGTGTGTGTGTGTGTGTGTGTGTGTGTGTGTGTGTGTGTGTGTGTGTGTGTGTGTGTGTGTGTGTGTGTGTGTGTGTGTGTGTGTGTGTGTGTGTCTTTTAAGTGTTAGTTTCATCATCACAACAAATGAGTAGCTGTTTGCAGTAGCTTACTGGCTGTGTGTAGTTAACAAGTAAAACTGCAAACCGTTTTGGGCCATAGTAGGAAAGGAATGAATTGTTATTGTTGTTTTGTAATTGCTTCTCTACTTGTCTCAGTGCCCCCTAGATAGTAGAAAAATTGAGAATTGTTTACAGCACAAATTTGACATTCCTCGCAATTTAGTCCTTGTGATGAGTCCAGATTGGAGTGTTTAACATAGAACACTGACACATAATATATAATTATTAATATACTGTTTATAACTGACTGTGCAATTCTCTGTCATCAGGAGGAAAAAGAGAGGAAGAATTCACTGCCAGGTTATGTCACCTCAGCTGCAAGCAAAGAGCACAAAGGTCAGCGCGTGCACACACACACACACACACACACACACACACGCACACACACACACACACACACACACACACACACACACACAAGCACACACACACACACACACACACACACACACACACACACACACACACACACACACACACACAGACACACACACATTAAGGCACATATTAACACACACACAAAACATATTATCTGCCAAAAAAAGACACATGAGTTGAAGCATGGAAGTATTGCTAAAATGCTTTAATTTGTCTAGTCTTTCTGAAATTTTAATTTGAAAATCAAACCTTCTGTATGGTTTGACCCTTTATATACAGTCTGCACCTCAACATGTTGCATGTTAGTGAAGCGTTTCTCTGATGCAACGCTGCCCCCGTCTGGACAAACTGTGCTACTGCAGCTCACATTTTAACATCAGTACTTTCTGTTCTCTGAGGAACTTTACATTTAAAAAAAGGAAACCTATATATCAAAGTATGAAGATAGGGCTGTTTCAAAACAAGCATACAGGACATAAGCACAGAAACAGTAGAAATAAATGAATAAGATCAGAAATAAAATAGGGATACAAAACTGAATAATAATTAATAAATCCACAACTCATACTTTACCAAATGCTTTCACAAATAAAAAAAGTTTTAAGAAGGAACTATTCTGTTAATTTTTTATTTATTTTTTAAAGATTTTTTTGGGGCATTTTCTAGCTTTATTAGATAGTACAGGGTTGAAATGGGGAGACAGAGAGAGAGAGAGAGGGGGGATGACCTGCAGTAAAGGTCCACTGGTCGGATTTGAACCCGCGACCACTGCAACGAAGGCCGGAGCCGATATGGTACGCGCTCTATCCACTACGCCACCGGAGCGCCCCGTGTTAATTTTTAAGAATGGAAATCTGCATTAATACACAGAAAATGCTTCTTTATTGTTTGTTGACATTTGTATTTTTCTATATTTTCTCTCACAGTGATGCCAGAGATCAGTAAATCTACTGCGCCTGTAGAGAAGGAGACCAAGAAATCTCTCCCTCCTCCCACTCCTGTGCCATCTCAACCTCCTAAAACCCACTCCCTCCCCTGCCCCGTCCCTCCTAAACCCCTGGCCTTCCATCCTACTCCTACCCCTACCACTACCAAACCTCTTGCCCCCCTTACCTCCACAAAACCCCCTCCTCAAAAATCCCTATCACCCCCTACACCTGTTCCCGTTGTCCCAAAAACTCCTTCAAATTCGCTGTCCCTGTCCAAAAATACTGCCACTTCTACCACCAAAACGCCCGAAGCTACGCGAACCTCTCCGGCTAACGTTTCATCGCTTCGAATCGCCCCCGAAAAGTCTGTTTCTAGAGCACCAGGGGTCCCGAGCTCACCCAGGGGCCTGCCTCCGCCTGCCCTGCCCCAGGACGAGCCTCCGTGGATGGCCCTCGCCAAGAAGAAGGCCAAAGCCTGGAGCGAGATGCCACAAATCGTCCAGTGATGGAGGCAGTATAGTGAGGTTCACGGGCCCCAAAAAATGATCTGAAAGTCGGAGTCGAAAGTGGGCCGAGAGACCCTGCATGGACCAGAATGCATTTGCACACAAATAATTTGTGTTTTCTGTTGTTTTATACTTCCTGGCTTAAAGGTGGAGTCAGTGATTCAGGCGAAAGCTTGTTGACAATCACTTTTTTTTTGGTAAAAATCAGTGAATATCTCCTCACAAACCGCTACTTGTTCGTACTATGTGTGCGCTGAAAAATACACCTGATGTCAATACACAGCCTAGGCTCTGTAAATGGGTATGTTGCTAGCTACGGTTGGACGCCTTTGTTTACATACCCTTTTTCTACAGAGCCTAGGCTGTGTATTAACACCAGATTTTTTTCAGTAAACACACAGTACAGACAGGGAGGAGATCGTGAGGAGATATTCACTGATTTTGACAAATTGATTTAAACAACAAGCGTTCTCCAGAATCACTGACTGCACCTTTAAGGTCTTTGGATTGGCACAAACCGACCAATCACGGCTAAGGATTGGCTCGGTTACTTTATGTTACAAAAACCCCCAAACATCAACGCGTCTTACTTGAAGTGGATCCACATCATTCAAACAGTCTTAGTTTGTTAAACGGTGCCTGAATACAA
>NC_137214.1:28488678-28506178 GCF_949987685.1 Ammodytes marinus | reverse complement strand
TAATGATAGAACGCTGGTTCCATATGGGTGAAGTATTCCTTTAAACAACTGACACTCATGAATGGATGTAATTTCTTACCTGTAAGCATTTCTTGCTATAACAAGTCTAAATGTCCAAATTGAGAAAAGTTCAGTTGATCCTAGTAAATGTAAAGGTGCTACGAGAAACTTTTAAATATTCCTGAAATAGTCACATTTTTTCTGTAATGTAACAGCAAACGAGACCCTCAGTGCAAAGAATGCTATTGTTATATGGTTTTTCTTAATGCCTTTGTCATGGGTATACGCTCACCCATGAACAACAGCTGGCGTAGTAAAAACACTACCACTTTTGTCCAAAGGGGGGCGCTAGAATTAACACAAACTGAAAGTTCCTCAGAGCAACTTTTAAAGAGAACTGTAAAAATAGCAAACGCTAATTGATTTAGGTTTGAATTGTCACACCCAATAATCTAGCCAGAAAAATAGTTCATTATATTCCATGATATTTTTTTCTTCCATTGAAGGTGTAGTGTATAACATCATAACACATTGAAATGTTTATTGTTTAACTAAGAAATACTATTGAAATTAAATGTCAAACTTCTGTTGTAACATAACTAAGAAGGCCTGTCTTTTTCCAAGCAACTAGACTGGTGTGTGTGTGTGCCTGTGTCTGCTGGCAGGATATACTGTATGTCCTGCTGCACCTTGTACTTTCCGGATGTGCTGAGCATAACAGGATGAGATGTATAGGCATACAGCACACGCCAAAGATAGTGTGAAGCACAACACAATAGTTTACACAATAGCTTACACGTTTTAGATCCAATATGTGTGTTATTCTACACGTGAGACAAATTCTAGGAAAGTACGTTGACCAATCAGATCATCCCATTTTTGAGGTACAACTAAGACACGCTGTTGCTAACATGCTACTCGTACTAAAAGCCCTACTAACGCCCTACTCATACTAAAAGCCCTACTAACGCCCTACTCATAGGCTACTAAAAGCCCTGCTAACGTCCTGCTCATACTAAAAGCCCTACTAACGCCCTACTCATACTGAAAGCCCTACTAACGCCCTAATCATACTAAAAGCCATACTAACGTCCTACTCATACTAAAAGCCCTGCTAACGTCCTGCTCATCCTAAAAGCCATACTAACGTCCTACTCGTACTAAAAGCCCTGCTAACGTCCTGCTCATACTGAAAGCCCTACTAACGCCCTAATCATACTGAAAGCCCTACTAACTCATTAACCACCACTTATAGAGGTCGTGAACTACATGGTAAGCATTGTCGTATTTTGCAAGGTGTTCACAGGTTAGACAGAGGGGGTGGAGATGTCTGCCTGCCATGGCCGGATCATGAGGAGTGACTGTGTAGAACTCCCTCCACTCAAAGTAACGCATGTACTCGTCATCCTTCTTGTCCAGGTCCAGTAGAAACTCAGCCAGTGACCTCACATCGGGGAAATCATTTACGTGAACGAAAGAGTCAGGGGTATAGAACTGACAATTTTATAAAATTGTATAAAGACTCACTCATTTCACCAATTACACATTTGCTTAAAGGGGACATATTATGAAAAACCAAACATTGCCGGTGTTTGGGCACACTTTTTAGGTTATTGGGGTCCCTACCCAACCCTACCAGCACACACAAGCTTCAAAAAGACAAATATGTCAGTTTCTTCTGGGATGCTTATTTCGAAAAAGGGGGGATTTGAAGGTCTGTTCCAAAAAACACTGACTGATGACGAAATTGGTCGGTTTTCATTAACATAAATACTCCCACGGGAAAGCTTACCAGAAACTCGGCAGTTGATTGGCAAATCAAGACGCCCCGTTGGTAACCACACACACCTGGAACTGCACCTGCTAATGCAACAACAGAGCAGAAGCAAGCTGCAGTGTGAGCTCATCCTCAAGCTACCATCACACCCCAGCCTCGAAGCAGCCCGGGGCTGAATGGATTTACTTCATTTTTTGTTAGGCTATGCCCAGCAAAGGTTGGCAATCTAGTTTGATCTGCTGTTATACTGGAGTGTGGAGGAGATTGTGCCTTCAATGTGTGTAATGTGCTTTGATTTATCCTTCCTATAATAACCAACGCCGACTGAAACGAGATAATGCCACTGGGTTAAGTAGTTAGCGTTAGCGTCCGCTAGCTTAACCGTTAGCTTTATGCTAACGTTTAGATCTGTGAGTCTGTCCGTGACAGCCCCTGTGTGAAAAACAGACGGGGAAACTGTACGGTGTGTTGGAAACTGAATAGTATTTGTTTGTTGTTGACAGTGTGTAGTTATGCAAGCAGTCGTTGTACATGCAGCAGTAGGCCTATTACATCTCCAGTGTTTATGTACACTATAATAGACAGGAAGAATAGCCTACTGTAAGTTGCCTCTGCTGCTGTTTGTTTCCAGTCCATTATATTTCATAAAGCACACAGTATCACTCAGAACTCGTTGCTTCTTGAGCAGGGTTATACTGAACTTATTAGTAGCCTATCTTATTTAATAATCGAAGAAAAAATATATTTTCATTAGTTAGTAGCTTTGCCATAACTACAGATGTATGATGTATATTTCAGCTAGGCTACATGATATAACATTGAATGTGTCATGTTTTACAGATATGAGTGACCTGACGGACCACACTATCTGTTCCATCAGAGGAGACTGTTCACTGGGTGGGACAGGTGGTCTTCTTCAGAGCCCACCAGCAACAACTGGACAGTTACATACAAGTTATGGCTTTGCTTCTGTTTGATATGTACACTTTATATTTCCATTTCAATGGCTATGAATAAACTGCTTTATTTTTAAGTATGGTTTTGGTCTTTTTAAAATGTAATGATACTGTTTTATAAGAAATATTCAGAGAGATAAAGGGTTGAATTAAAAATCGTATAAGTCAATGCATGTAGATCGGTCTGAAAACTAGTCCAACATCCTGACTATGAAAATGTGAGTTTCAAGTAATCCTTTACTACACGAAGCAAACAGTGACAGTTAGCAACACAATACATTTTTTAACAGTAAAACTTTATTATAAATGAGTGATCACAATACAAATGATACATTATCTACTAGATATTGAAAGGGTGTCAGATAATTTGCAGCTCTGACTAATTATTTCTATACTTTTTTTTTTACAAAAGATAATGCCTTTCCAGTGAATCTTGACATTACATAAGCCCTACTAACGTCCTACTCGTAATAAAAGCCCTACTAACGCCCTACTCGTAATAAAAGCCCTACTAACGCCCTACTCATACTAAAAGCCATACTAACGTCCTACTCATACTGAAAGCCCTACTAATGCCCTAATCATACTGAAAGCCCTACTAACGCCCTAATCATACTGAAAGCCCTACTAACTCATTAACCACCACTTATAGAGGTCGTGAACTACATGGTAAGCATTGTCGTATTTTGCAAGGTGTTCACAGGTTAGACAGAGGGGGTGGAGGTGTCTGCCTGCCATGGCCGGATCATGAGGAGTGACTGTGTAGAACTCCCTCCACTCAAAGTAACGCATGTACTCGTCATCCTTCTTGTCCAGGTCCAGCAGAAACTCAGCCAGTGACTTCACATCGGGGAAATCATTTACGTGAATGAAAGAGTCAGGGGTATAGAACTGATGGTAGTTTTCTCTTGGTGGACCCAAAACTATTGGGACCGTCCCGGCCACAAAGGCCCCGTTTGGCTTCTCAGTGATGTAGTCTCTGTGGATCGAGTTCTCAAATGCGAGGTAGAACTTACAGCTGGCAATAGTTGGGTAATATAAATCATCGTTTAAGAAGCTATTTCCCCCACCTCCGAAGAGATGGACCTTAACGTGTTTGGACAGTTCCGCATAATATCTTTCTCTCGTAACTGTCCCAGGCCGGTGTCTGTCAGTGACTATCCAACACACCAGTTTGTCTTTCTTGGGCAGAACAAAGTCATTTTTCACTCCTCCTGGGTCCTTGATAGTGAACTCCTGCCGAACCACAATGTCAGAATCTCTCCTGTAGGTGGCAGTCAAGTTAAACAGGTTCTCCAGGCCTGGTGGATACTTAGTGCCCGTTGGGGGTTCAACATGAAACCAAATCCACTTCTGAAAAACTGGTCGCGGACCCTGAGGCAAATTCCCCAAATCCTGATCTATATCAGCATGGTAAATGACGACTCCCTTAGCTTTGCTGTAGAGGGACCGGTTAGCGGTAATGACACAGCTATTTATTTTGAAGTTTTGAGGACAAAGTGTCAAATCAAACTTGAGAGCTACAGGCCAGAACCACAGCAGTACTATGGGCTTTTCATTTGAAGCATTGCCATCATCATCATTTTGCTCCTCATCAGCTACTGTAGAAGGGCAACCGGGAGACAGATGCGCAAAATCAGGAGACAGATGGAGCTCAAAATACAGACAGAATGCAAGAACAAAGAACAACAGCAGGGCGAAAGCCGCTATCTTGTTATTGGAAACCATCTTCATCACCTGTGGAGGCAGAAAAAAGGAAAACTGATTTGATCACTTTGAAAACTACATCATGAGTTGTGTATTCAAAAATATACAGCTCCGGAAAAAATGAAGAGACCAGTCTGGATTTTTCTTAAAAATCTTCGTCTCTATATAACTTATTGAAAATGCTCTTAATGAAAAAAAAAAAAAGTATTGGAATTTGGTGGAAATGTTGTCAGTAGTTTATATTATAAAACCAAAACGTTCATTCTACTCAAACATGTGCCTATAGTAAAACGAGAGACACTGAACATTTGGAGTGGTCTCTATAATTGTTTCTCTGAGCTGTAGTTCAGTGATCGTGAAGAGACACAGCAGCCTGCAGTGTCCACATGCTAGAGTTTGCAAATATCTTTTTATCTTTGTCAACTGCAAATGCTAACAAGGCTTCTGTGGGTGAATGGAAAGTTTGACAGGTGCAGGAGCAGTAACTAGATGTGAGGTGGGCAAAATAACCTTTATAAGAACAACAATCACTAATAGACTATACATTGAAGTCAATATGCTCAGTCTTTTGAGGGATTAAGTTTAGTTTATTTATTTAGCACACATTAAGGCTAACAAATACACTTTCGAAAATAAGGAGACAGAGTATTACATAAATAATCAAAATATCATTATTAGATGGAAAATGATGTGATAAATGGGTCAATGACGTGACGCCCATTTTTTTGGGTCCCCAAGGTTAAATTAAATTTTAAAATGTGGAAATAAAAAAAAAGCTTACACATTACTTTAACACATTCATTTCCAGAGACCCTATTCGAAAGTTTTTGGTTTTATTCAATTTTGAGAGAATATTTGGAGATAAAAGGCAAAAATGTCTAACGCCTCGTTTCCACATACGTATGTTTTTCGTATACGTGCTTCCGTAAATGTACGGAAGGGGTCGCTAGTGTTCTACGCAAGGACATTAATTTATTTACGGACAGCAAAAAAGATGGGGGAACGCCTGATAATGTCAGTGTTTAGGAGACCGGTCCTGTGGAATATAAAAATACTCACAGTTTGTCTTTTAATTCATTCAAACTGACAGTATTTAGTTATAAAAGCGAATGATCAAACTGATATACTGTTATTTATGTAAAACATATGATATATTAAACTGATCAAATAAGCTATAACCAAGTATAGAGGAAAGGAAAATAAAAATACTCACAATTTGTCTTTTTATTCACTCAAACTGACAATCAAAAGCAAGCGAGCTAGCAAAACTTTCATACGGTATCTCCGTAAAACCACGGCGAAAGTTCAATTTTTTGAACGTATATTACGGACATACCGGACAGAAATATTACGGAGGGGAGGAGTTTCGGACGCAAAACGGACATTACGGAGACTCACATAGGAATGAATGGACTTTCGGTCGGAGACGGTTGGATCGCATACGAGAATGTACGTATGTGGAAACGAGGCGTAAGTGGTGTAACCGTCAAAACTTTGTACCAATTTTTTTTACTTGCTTAAATACAGTGAATTTCTCAATATAACATCCTATAAACTATGTTGGCATTATCCTAACATGGAGGTCATTATGAGTACAGTATATAAATTATATTTAAATATAACTTTCACATTTGTTCTAATAATTTGGGGAATCTCATCAGACGAGCGAACATCCTGAATTGTCAAGTGGTGTAACCATCATTCAAGGTGCCATTTTGTTCAAATCTTTAAGAACAGTAAAGGACCCCTGATGAACATGACTGCTGCATTCCAAAGCTCTCCAAGGAATATAAGATATTTGCACTTTTAGGGTATGTCAAGTATCATTTGGGTTACATGTCAAATGGTGTAACCCAAATAAAACGTTGAAAAAATATTTTATTCATGAATAGTAGTATTTGTTTTAAGAATTATATTTGATTTATTCACACCAAGACCATGTCCTCAGATATGAGTCCATGATAATTCCTGTCAAAATACATTTTTAGTCTAAATGTCAAATGGTGTAACCGGTTACACCATTTGACTAATTTGACAAACATCTCGGTTTTTGTCCAATTTTCTCAAAATTCACTAGTTTATGATACTGGTTTAAAATGAAATATGAGCTCAATTACTTTTCTAAACCAGTTTTAGGTTATTATTGTTTGCATCTTCTAAAACAGTTCATATTTCCACAACTGTATCACCAAAGCTAGGTCCGGCTAGGATAAAATCATTAAGTGGCATGATTTTGTGATTTTTCAATTCATGCTTAGCTTCAATGCATATTTGTATATAATTCCTTTTCATTTTAATGTCACATAATTTCATAATACATGAATAAATTATATAAATGAAGCATGTGAACAGTGACACCTACAGGGTTCGTACAGCTTTTTAAGAGTAAAATTCAAGCACTTTTCCAGCACTATCAAGATAACATGTCAACTTTTTCAAGGAAGACAAAGCTTTAAATATACAGTATATAAATAAATGCTTATGATTTCATACATTGCCTTATCTGTAAAATGGGAGTGTTCATATAATGTATATGGACAATCACCAATTTGCAGTATGGCCCTAAGGAGACCTTTATCAGTTTAGTTCATATGCCCAAAATGACCATCAATCAGGTTAATAACAACATGACTATACAGGTGATACTCATATTATTAGAATATCATGGAAAATTAATTGGAATTCATTCAAAAGGGGCCCAAACCACGTACTGAGTACATATCGATGATTATACTTTATTTAGGGCCGACATTTCTGTATTTAAAATCCCTTTTTTATTGATTTTTATGTAATATTAAAATGCTCAGAGATTTTGAACTTGGGGTTTTCATAAGCTGTAAACCATAATAAATACAAGTATAACAAATGAAGGCTTGAAATATCTCACTTTACATGTAATGAGTATATAATATTTTAGTTTCACCTTTTAAGTTGAATTACTGAAATAAATGAACTTTTGCACGATATTCAAATTTTTCGAGTTTCATCTGTAGGCCTACTTGAGCAATATCACATGAGATGGAGCATATTGTCACTATATCAGTGCTGCTGTGATTCAGTTGAAAATGCCATAATGATAATCAATAGGTCTAGATGTAGGAAATGGTTACTAATTAATAACTTATTTCACACACACACACACACACACACACACACAGGCCCGCCGACACAAATGGCTGGGCCCCTGAAAACCTCCTGTCAATGGGCCCCCCTTACTCATACTTCACTTGTATCAATGTGTGTGTGTGTGTGTGTGTGTGTGTGTGTGTGTGTGTGTGTGTGTGTGTGTGTGTGTGCGCTCATCCCTAAATAAACACATACATGTATTTGTAGATAGACTAACTATCTTATCTACTAGGGACATGCAGCGAGAGTTTGGGGAACAGTAGCTCAAGTGAGAAAAAGGACTCTTTTGTGATTATTATACTATATATGTTTTTAAAAATAGTAGCACATTTCTGACTTACTTACCAATTTATTGTAATACCCTAAAACTCACTGCTTATTGCTTAATATTCAACAGATTTTTACAAAATAACATTGGTTTTCTTGAGTATTCACTAGGTTTATCACAGGAGCAGGCAACAACAAAGGACACTATTACAGACATTGCCTATGCTGCGGGCCGCCCCTGAGGTGCAGTAAAGAACTGGTCAGACATCCTTATGGTGTGACACCTGGGTCTGGTTGTCTATGCAGTATGTTCAGTATGTGACATGAAACTCATGGAACATTTTTCAAATTGTACCTGGCTGCTGGCGTCAACCTGAAGACATAGATCAAAGACTTTGGACCTTATTGTCCCCAAAGGGAAATTCTTTGACACAAAAATGTACGTTAAGACATTTAAACCTGTTAGTAGACTCAGGAAAACAACAAAGTAATTACCTTGTCAACTTTATAAGAATGTTTTCTGTTTTACCTGAGGGGTCCAAATACTTTTCACAATTCATAGAATAACACCCAGACACAAGTAGCAGGACGACTCAGGTAAAATAATCCAGCCAAAACTGTACAACAATATATCAAAACCAAATTTTGTAACCATATGGCACAAAAAAGTAAAGGAAATGAATACATTAAAGAACTACATTTATCTGATATGGAGACACCTGAATTAATCAAGGAAATAATTTTACTGTAGCTTAAACTTAAAAAAGCTCTTCAAGACTAGATTATTTTTTGAGAGTTCAAATTAAATGGAGGCTGGGCTGAAAGATTCTAAAATTCCTGGGAGAACAAATGTATATTTATTTTGTGATTAACACATTACTACAACTAGGTGGGAAGCCAACAAGGCTTATACTGTATAAGGGGTCAAATTATAAATTATACAAGTTCCCTGGCCAGCCTCCATTCCCCCTCAGCTCAGTTTTGTGGTACCCAGCCCACCTGCCCTGGGTAAGGGTGGGGGAGTATGTTATGATGTCTAAAAGGCTAAGCTAATCTCTAGCGAACACTTGGCGAATGTTTGTTTATGTTTACTAACCACGTTAATGTGTCTCTCAGAGCCAGTGCCCCGCCTAGCCCGTTCCCCGAAATGTCAAAATCGTAAATAAATATAAACAGCTAATGGCTCTGAGCCAGGCTTTTTAAAATTGGTGTTAGCGACTTTTTTTCAGCGTGCCGTGCACACAGGACGGACATGAAGCAGAGGGTAGCAGAGGAATAGATATTGGCATTTTACCTAAGTTACAATATTTAAAATGTTTGTTTTATCGTTATGGTTGTGCAAGTTTTAAATGGTTATAGTGAATATTTCTGTTAAAAATAATGTTAGGCTCAGTTAGGTTCTTGGCCTCTGAAGACCATGGGCCCCCCAAGGGCTGGGCCCAAGAAAGCTTTCCCACTTTCTACCCCTTATGGTCGGCCCTGCACACACACACACACACACACACACACACACACACACACACACACACACACACACACACGTAAGAATAACAAAGGGCAAATACAGCCTTTGCACCCCTTTTTTCCCCGGGCTGAATTATAACAATATGTATAAATGTATGCCTGGATATTATATATTTAAATACATCCTTGAGCTTGTGTATGACCAGACATTTTCAATATTGCTAGGTTTCCAGATTACAGTTTGTGTATGTTGGTGTGTTGCCAAAAAGTGATCCTCCCAAAAAGGGCTTTCAGTCAAATAAAATAAAGGTATTTAAGCCAATATATGTCCATGATTTCAGAACGTAAATGGGACTAAGTGGGCTCTGGTCCAATAAAGCATCAGTACAAATATGGCGACATAGCGTTAACATGCTGAGACTGTGGACTGAAATCACTTGACAGCAAAGACCGTTCTCGACTTCGACAACTTCACAAAATTAAAATGTCGGATCTTGGTTCTGTAACTAATCTCACTACAGTGTGACTAATGGATTAGGTTATAGGCCTACAACTTGTTATGGGAGCTGCATCGAGCTAACCCCGCTGAGTGTAACATCACGTTACAATGAAGTAACCCCCAAGCTTACGTTATCTAGCTAACAACATGGATTTGGAGCAATACACTATTGAGAACTAGCTGGTCAGCTAATTGCTAACGGTGTTGAGCATCAATTTAGCATGCTATTTATTTGTATCAACAAGTCAATAACACATACAAACTCGGGATTTGGTGCAACTTACAAAAAAGAACACGAATGAACAGTCATCCAGAGTGACATTGTCCGATAAGTTTTAACAAAAAAAAATTCTAAACTGATTTACCTTTTGCATGACTTCTAAGTGCCGATTCCCCCATTGTGTAGCCTGCTACAGCTGGAGGTACTTTTTGCAGCCGTACAGTAGCCTATGCCTGCCGGTTATTAGGGCCTCGTCATAACCAAATGGAAACAGATATCTGGTATGGTAATCGGGAGCAATAGGTCCATGAGCAGCGACTCGTGGTTCTGGATAATTCCTGGAGCGATCGCCAGGTGTGGCGCGTGCGCCAGGAAAGAAAACACGGGGAGCAACTGCACTCGTGCATACAAGACGGTGGCGAAGAAAACATTGCGAAAGATTTTTTTTAAATTTACATAATAAAAAAATTTGTTGAATTACGACACTGGTCAATAGAGAAAATCCAGCATTTTCCAGCACAGTGTTCAGATTTCAAGCACATTTCAAACCTTGAAAACACTCGATTGAAAATCAAGCATTTTCCAGACTTTCAAGCATCTGTACGAACCCTGCACCTAATGTGGAAGGATGAACAGCAGCTTTAAATACCTAGAACTCCATCAATTTGTGAATAGTAAAACATGTTAAGCCAATTACCTTGCAAAAAGAGGACAGGAAAGGTAGTTTTCATGAACAGAAACAAGCGTGCACTCACACTCACATGTGCTGCTGCAAGCTTTTTTCTTAAATGTAATCACATCACAAGGCATAACGTCAACCAAATAATACCTTGCTTTTAGACAGATATAACTAAATATGAATTCACTGTTTAAAAGGGCATGCAGGAGCAGGACCCTTAACATACATGAATCTCCTAGTCTCTATACCCATCCACCTACCTCTTTACTATGGGCAGAGATATGTGTCAGTAGAACTTGAATTCGAATTGATCGACTTGAATATGAATTGATCAACTTGCATTTGAATTATTGATACTTGAATTCGAATTTATACACTTAATTTATAACTCAGACATTAAGCATTTTATGTAAATGCACCCAACCCTCTGGAACTCCCTCCCTCCAAACATCAGCATCGCAGACTAAATAAACTCATTCAAAAGTCAACTCAAAACTCACCTCTTTCAGAAAGCATAATTACACCGGACTCAACTCCAAACCTTATCTTTAATTTGTCTGTATTTTGTTTTCTTTTTCTATAAGTATGATTTTCTAAATGTTTGATGTAAAGTGTCTTTGAATGATCTCCAATAAAGCACTATATAAATTCTATATAATAACTATAGTAATATCAACTACTATTAACAGTCAAGAGTTGACCAATGACTCTGCTATTGGTGTCAGGGGGAACTGTCAAGTGTGAATTAATCCAATGTATTACAACACACCTGCTGCTGCTGTTAATATGCTATAAGCAGCAATGCATCTCACTCAACATGATTGCTGGAATATAAAAAACTTAACTTTTTTTTTTCTTTTTTTTATCCTCGAGAGACCAATTGAGGGGTGACCCTCATTTACAATGACGTCGAGTTCAAAACAAATTCAAAGGAAAAACAACAATACATAAACAATATTCAATGCAAAAACATCAAATACACAACAACAGGTGAAGAGAAAAAAAACAATTTAAACATTTACATATTGGTGAAGAGTGGCAGCAATTAAAATTAAATTCGCCGCATTCCAAACCTATAAAGAAGTTCTTATACAACTACTGCAGTGTCTTAAACCTGTCAATCTGTGGAGTAACTAGAGTGTACACTGTAGAGCAACACATACACAGCCCGGATGTTAGGCAAGGCAAGGCAATATTATTTATCTAGCACAATTCAGACACAAGGCCACTCAAAGTGCTTTACAGGGGCAAGATTAAAATATATAATACACATTAGAAAAGCGATAAAAATAGAAATAAAATATTTAAAAGCGAATGAGTAGAAATAGAGCATTTAAATAAAATAAAAATGACAGGTTATAATGGGAATAGTAAGGGGAGAACGGGTTATATTACGTTTGTAATGTCGATAATGACTTTGGTCTAGTTTTAGTTTTGTAAGTTTTCTGATTCACAAACGGACTGACTGACCTACATTTACGCCGGTTACGTAAACTTTTTTTTCTTTTCTATTTGTATTCAACTGCCACTCTCTCTCTCTCGCTCTCTCTCTCACCCTCTCTCCCTCTCTCTCTCTTTCTCTCTCTCCCTCTTTCTCTCCCTCTGTCTCTCTCTCTCTGTCTTTCTCTTTCTCTCTCTCTCTCTCTCTCTCTCTTTGAGACACACACACACACACACACACACACACACACACACACACACACACAAACACGGAAACTGACATACCAACAGAGATGTAATACTCGATACTGATTCCAAGGAAGTTCCACGATTGTCTTTCTGTGTGATTGATGACACACTAACATGACAGACAGACTACTGTAACATTTTATTTTCATTTAAAAAAAAAAATGACTGTTTTATTCAAAATATGCATAAGAAAATGGGAAAGGAGACAAACAGAAAATATAAAAAATGTGCATTTTAATTTTTGAAGTTCCAAATAATTATTTATATTACAGTAATCAGCGGGCTAACGTGTCCCACTGCCACAATGACACAAGATATGTGCGGCCAGCGTCTTGATGGCTTTGACACGGAAACTGACATAGGCTATTAAATCATTTTTAACACTTTTAACACGATTGGTCAACAATTATTTCGAAAACAAGATTTCCAGGTTACGTCCCACTCAAAATTGCAAAAAACGCATACAATTTAGATTTAGGGGTTATCCAAATAAAATCTTTTTTCATGTGATATTTTGAAATGGAAGTTATTATTCTCACGAGTTACACTCACACAAAATAATGAATATTTCTTATTCTTTTGTGGTTACACCATTTGACATTGTCAGGTCAGTTTGGGCCTACAGTACTTTTAGTAGAAAATTGTGTAAATCCCATTTCCCATGAAATAAAACTAACAGAAACACGAAATATATATTTTAACTTGATTCAAGGATGCTTTTAAAATATATTTTTGAAAGAGGATTAAGATTACCACCACCACATTGAATGTGCTTTTTCTCACCTTTTCTGAGAGTGCTTGCTGTTATCCAGTAGCTCAACAGTGGAAGTCTTTTCCTTTTGGTGCAAATATAGATGATAGAACATAGATAGGCGGGACATCTGCTTTGCCAAACAAGACAAACTGGTTCCCACACACACACACACACACACACACACACACAAACCTGGTTCTGTTCAGCCTGTGACATGCAGCTGAAGTATGTAGCAGGTGTCACACCATCGGGAGGTCTGACGCCGCTGTAGCGATTACAGGTGGTTCAGATTAATCCTGCAATTAGAAATTAATCTGAAGATTAATAATACCTTAATAATTTATTAAAGTTCAAAGGGGCACCACCATTCATTTAAGAAATGGAAAAATAATAGCAAATTGTCTCGTTTAATCAATGATTTATTCTCAAATGTTGATTACTTTAATGTTCAGTTAAATAAATCAATATTAATAAATCCTAGTCTCAATGATCATTTCCATAAAATAATGTAATCAAATAATTACTATTATAAATTTGGTAATATCATCTTAACACTGAAGGCTACAGAGTTCTTGTACTTGTTGGTTGCGGACTTCCCAATAATATTCACACAAATGAATGACAGAAACTTCTAGTTACAAAAGAAAATAGAAAATGCATGTAATTTATTAACATAAGGTAAATAAAATCACATTTAAAAACCACTAAAACTAAAGCACACAGAGTGTGTGTGTGTGTGTGTGTGTGTGTGTGTGTGTGTGTGTGTGTGTGTGTGTGTGTGTGTGTGTGTGTGTGTGTCTGTGTCTGTGTCTGTGTCTGTGTCTGTGTCTGTGACCCCGTTTCCACCTGGCATTAACATGTGGTTTTTGTGATCCGATCACATGAATAACTACAGGTGAGAACACTCTCAAGACGCATTGAGATCGGATCACAAAAACCACATTCGGAGGTGGTTTACGTCGCTTGTGTCGCTTGTATCTGCATTCATTTTGTAGTGGAAACACCTATGTGGTTTTTGGTCACATTAGGGACAGCCTACTTAACTGCTGCCCCCTGCCTGAGCGGAAGTACGTTGAAAATGCATCACTGGCGTTCATGCAGCTTTTATAGAAGCCTCATGAACGAGTTGCAAATGACAAGCTTACTCCTCTGTTTTCATTTCACTGCGTACATCTGAAAACACGGAAATCGCTGCTATTGACTGGAGAGCTGCAAGGCAACTACTTCCTGTTCTTATCTGCTTAAGAATAAAAGTCAACTCGCGTTTGGGTAGTAACAGGCTTTTAATGTGAAGGCGCACAGGAAATATTCTGTTCGCATACAGTATCTTAACTTCATACAGAAAGCCGCCCGTGTAGCCTACTGGTGGTGACAAGAGTGTAGCAGACGTTAGAAAAGGCGCCCCGCAAACACACATCTTTCACCAGCCAAAGAGGCGTAATAACTTACTCGCCTAAGAGTTTTTACTTTTATATACTATCTATTATATTTCCCGCATTTGGCGAGAGCCCTCTGAGCAGTGTTGTGCATCGCGCCTCCTTGTCTAAATGAGACAGTAGCATATCTCGTCAACCTAGACTGGTAATTATCTTCACATGTAATGCATTTTAATAGCAAATGCGATTAAAACTGTGGCACTGTACAGCCCTGTATGTTTACTTGTTTGAACCCCACCGGTTAAAAACACCAATGCAAACGGAAATGATGAACGTGTTGATTTAAATACAGCGCGGGTAAATGGAATCCGATCACAAGTAGACAGAGAAGTCACATTTGAAAATACAAGTGGGAACACACGGACTGAGAGCTGTCCACTTGTAACCAGATTCAAAAAGTCAGATGTTAATGCCAGTTGGAAACAGGGTCTGTGAGTGCATGTATGTGTAGATGCAAATTAGCCGGTCTTTCACACCTTCCTCCCTGTGGTGGGGGAAGAGAGGGAAGAGAAACAAAAGGAGCCTTTGTCCAAAGGTTCCTTTAAAGGTAATTCAAATCAACATAAATGTTTGGGTATCTAACCAATAAGTTCAATGTAATATCACAGTATTGTAAACCCAATTACAAAGTAACAATGAATAGTTCAAATCAGTACACATACATTTCCAAGTTAACAGTCTTTCAAGCCATGTGTTCTTGCTAAGCTAAGCTAACTGCCCAGTGGTTCATACGATACCAGATGATGATACACAGCGTTTGTTGCAGTGTGAGAGGTTCTGGATCCTTTGGCATGAAACAGGGGTTTTGCTTCGCGGGTCGGTCTTGATGCAGTTCGGATGAACTGGTGCTTTCTGGATCTTCAGTAGCAGCATGCTAACTGGCGTTGTTGCCTCTGGGCTACGGTTGTAGCTCTTAGCTTGATTCTTAGCTTCTTCGTCTTAAGGGTCTGGCCTTGGTGGGAGCTTGGTTCGTTCCCTTGTTCTTCTGGTTCTTCTTTGGGTTGCTTGGAGCAGCCGGTTGGATCCTTGTTCCTCTTTGGTTGAGAGGACCTTCACGGCTGTTTGGACAGGCCGTGGTGGATCAGGGAGAGCAGAGAACAACGGGCCTTGCCCGGGTCCAGGAGTTGGAGAGTCCCCCTTCCAGTATGGAAGTTGGGGCAGGAGAGAGCGTGCTAGCCCCCTTTTTGGTAGGCCAAGCGTGAGCGTTCCACCACCTCCGAGGGTGGTTGAAGAGGAGAGAGCACCGAGCACCTCGGATGGTGCTTGAAGAAGAGGCTGGCTGCTGCACCACTCCGTTCGGAGATGCAGAGACAAAGAGAAAGAGCTGTATCAGCTCACTAGCTGTTATCAGAAACAGCATAAGACTTCTGACCAATGGCAGAAGAGACAGGGGGGGGGGGGGACATCCTGGCTTGGGCTGGCTAGGACAGAGGAACTGATAGGTGTGAAAACACAGATAAAAGCCTTGGCTTCAACCAGAGGAATGTTGGGGGTTGTGACACCAACATTTTGCTGTAGAGTCAGAAACAAAGTCTTAATTCACTTTAGAGTCAAAAGTCTTAATGAATGAATGAACCCATGTACATATTCACTACACCGCCCTACCTACTGAGCTGACCAGTTTTGACAAATAAATAGGGCTGTCAAATTAACGCGTTAATTTCGATTAATTAATCACAGAAAAATTAACGCGATTAAAAAAATTAACGCAGATTAATCGCACTTCTATAATGCCCTTTGACCCGGTGCAAAAGTGGTGCGCAGCTGCACCGAGCTGCACCTGTAGCTTGCATACATGGCCCGCACGGGTGAAAGGGAGAAAAGTAAAGAGAGAAGCAGGGGAAAGGGAGGGCTCTATGGACGGTTTATGGGATGCTTCGGGCAAATAAGCATGAAGGTAGGAAGACATCTTACTTTATTCTCCGCAGTGTCTGTGCATTGATTTAGTGGGTGCAACAATGTAGGCTTGGGGCGACTGTGGCTCAGGTGGTTAAGCTGGTTGGCCAATGATCCTAGGGTTGGCGGTTCGATCCCAGCCCGGCCACTTGTGTCATGGTCGTTGTGTCCCTGGGCAAGACACTTCACCCACCTTGCCTCGTGTGAATGTGTATGACTGCTGTATGTTTGAGGTGGTGGTCGGAGGGGCCGATGGCGCTGAATGGCAGCCTCGCTTCTGTCAGTCTGCCCCAGGGCAGCTGTGGCTACTATGGTAGTTTACCACCACCGGTATGGCTGTGTGTGAACGAATTGTCTGGAACCCTGTAAAGCGCTTTGAGTATCATGAAAGGCGCTATATAAATCCAAGCAATTAAAAAAATTATTAAATTAGGCTAGGTTCCAAACAGGATCTCTTCCTCCGTGTGTCTCAATTTTGTTTGCTAGCTGTCTCGTCTCCCGCGTAAACGGACACCCGCTCCGTGTGTGTGTGTGTGTGTGTGTGTGTCAATATTTTTGCCTAAGAGTACGACGATGGTGAATGAATCGGCATAGGCATCTGTGGCAGTGCAGCGCTGTCTGTTGTGGAGACAGAAGTTACGAGAGACGGAGAGCAGAGAGAGAGAGAGAGAGAGAGAGAAACAAACTGTAGCAGGCTATACAGCTGTTTATAAACAGGTATAAAAGTGTCATAAAAGTATGCGATTAATTTAGATTAATTAACCACAGAGCCTGTAATTAATTAGATTAATTTTTTTAATTGCTTGACAAATAAACAAAAAAATAAATAACAAAACAGTTTTTCAGAAATTCATTTATTAAGAATCCATTTTGCATTTTCAATTCAAATGATCATTGTGTCTGATTTGAAAAAGAGAGAATTTAATAAAGAATCTTAGAAAATGTATTTTTTTCATTTTAATTTTTTTACCAGAATCACTGTCTGTCTGTGTGTGTGTGTGTGTGTGTGTGTGTGTGTGTGTGTGTGTGT
>NC_137214.1:28318678-28486178 GCF_949987685.1 Ammodytes marinus | reverse complement strand
ACGGTAGCCTACTTGAATGCGATCTGTGGTCTCATTAGGCACACACACACACACACACACACACACACACACACACACACACACACACACACACAAACACGTTCATAAAAAAACATTTTACACTATGATAGTTTAGCATTTATCTGGCACTCACCAAGGTTAAAATAACAAGGCAAGTTTATTTATATAGCACAATTCAGACACAAGACCATTCAAAGTGCTTTACAGGGGCATGACATACATCAAGATTAGACATTAGAAATTGCATTTAAGAGACAGAAAAAACAAAGGAAATACATCAAGATTCAAGATTAGACATTAAACATTTAGACAGCGATGTAGAATGGCTTGCAATGAAATTTACATGGCTGACAATACAGTTATTTTCTATACAGCCTATTTATCTTAATCACTCTTTCATAGTTTCGAACTAATTTAAAAAATATTGGGGAATCTCTATTCACAAATATGATTTGGAGGCATTCTTGGCCTACATTAGACCTCATGTAGGCCGATCACATCCGTGTCTGTTGGGACGTTAAAGGAGTGCCTCTATACTTAGCTTACACACACACACACACACACACACACACACACACACACACACGCACACACACACACACACACACACACACACACAGCTCTGGGATTGACATACCGTAAGTAAGTAGGGCCGCATTCCAAACCTATAAAGAAGTTCTTATACAACTACTGCAGTGTCTTAAACCTGTCAATCTGTGGAGTAACTACAGTGTAGAGCAACACATACACAGCCCGGATGTTAGGCAAGGCAAGGCAATATTATTTATCTAGCACAATTCAGACACAAGGCCACTCAAAGTGCTTTACAGGGGCAAGATTAAAATATATAATACACATTAGAAAAGCGATAAAAATAGAAATAAAATATTTAAAAGCGAATGAGTAGAAATAGAGCATTTAAATAAAATAAAAATGACAGGTTATAATGGGAATGGTAAGGGTAGAACGGGTTATATTGTGTTTGCCCTCCGGCTCTATGTCGATAATGACCTTTGGTCTAGTTTTAGTTTTGTAAGTTTTCTGACTCACAAACTGACTGACTGACCTACATTTACGCCGGTTACGTAAACTTTTTTTTCTTTTCTATTTGTATTCAACTGCCACTCTCTCTCTCTCGCTCTCTCTCATCCTCTCTCTCTCTTTCTCTCTTTCTCTCTCTCCCTCTTTCTCTCCCTCTGCCTCTCTCTCTCTGTCTTTCTCTCTCCATCTCTCTCTCTCTCTCTCTCTCTCTTCTCTCTCTCTCTCTCTCTCTCTCTCTCTCTCTCTCCTTGTGTTTACTTCCATATTCAGCTGCACACTTAAACAATGTGTGTGCAAATACGGCCAACAAGGAAAATGCTTTTTGCTTTGGGTATGGGTTAAGGATGATAATGGTCGGTGTTTGGAAATTTGGAAATTTAAGATACATTGCATTTATTTATTTTGTCCTTAAACCTGCAGTGTGTAGAATTTTGGGTTTTATTTCCTAGCAGATTTTGTAGAAAGTAATTATAATATCCATAAGTACATTTAATTTAGTGCATAATAGCTGAAAAGAATGTTTTGAATTATTATCTTTTCCCTTAGAAAGGGTCTCATATATGTCCATATTTCGGCATATTTTGGACCAAGGCCTAGTGCCGCCATCTTGAAAGTGTCATAGTTGGAATGTCATCAGGTGCATTGTTTAAAATTTAGAATTGTTCTTGTCCTTGAAGGCCACTGTAGCTTCTGTTATTATTCTAAAGGGTTGGGGTTACCCAGGGAGCGTTGCATTCTAGAACTTTGTAGAACTTTCTTGATGATGTCATATTACACACTGCACCTTTAAGGCAACTTTTTGTTTGCTAGCATCACATTCAATTGTGTTAACCAAATGTTGGTGAATTAAAAAACGATGACCTTTCATTTGACAGTAAAACTGAAATGTCATGTTGATGGCTGTGTGCTGAAGTCTTTTCTGCATAGTTCTTGTGTTTGTAAAAAAATTAATTTGAAAAAACTTTGGATTTTTGCAGATCAATCATAACATATTGGAGACGTACTGTATACAGCCCCGGAAAAAATTCAGAGACCAGTCTGGAATTTCTTAAATCTTCATCTCTACATTACTTATTGAATTATTGCTCTCAATGACAATATTTTTATTGTGAATTTGGTAGAAATGTTGTCAGTAGTTTATATTATAAAATCAAAATGTTCATTCTACTCAAACATATGCCTCTAAAGAGTAAAACAAGAGACACTGAAAATTTGGAGTGGTCTCTTAATTTTTTCCGCAGCTGTATGTGTGAAAAACTAACACTGTCACTTTGCCTCTACACATCCACATGAAACTTTTCTTTCACACATCTTCTTGTAAACCTGATTTTGTCTAGTCTATTTCTTGGCTTCCACCTGCCACCCTCTTTCTATATAAACTGTTCATTGAATCTGTCCAACGCTGGTTCGTAGACTTTCTCTCTTGAGACTCTTAACTTCTGAAGAATGTTTTCTTGACCCAATTTTGTTTCATAAGCAATAAACTGTAGATTTAATACAGTTACTATTGAATGTCTGTCAGTACTCATGCTGCTCTTTGAGAGTTTTACCTTATCCGATTCGACGGTCTATTAAAAACCTACTTCACCAGTGGGAATATGAAGGCGTGTTGAACTCTGAGATGGCTGGATGGAAATTTTAAATGTAATTCATATAGCATCAATTAAGAGTTATAATGACCTTTGAAACATAAAGCTATAGGGTAAATTACAGTAAGATATAATGGATGTTAGGAGGTTGGAACTATTGGCTGAAAATTCATAATTGATGGTTAAAAAATCAAATAAACATGAGAGTGCTATCAATCTTTTTATGGACCATGTGAAAGTAAACCTTAATGTTTTGTCTAGTTGCATGAATGCCTCTAAGAGTTCAAATGTTTCTTGAACCTCCCACATCTTTCTCCTTAAAAGGCGAGTGTGCTTTTAAAGAAATCAGATAAGACATTACAAGGGTTTGATTCATCTGATGAATTATTGAGCTATGACTCAGTGATGTGATGTAACCTGTAATCCGACCACTGTAACTTTCTAACAATCTCAGTCGAGTTGAGACAAACAAAAAACCGTCAAGACGTTTTGTCCAGTCCAGTGTGTTCAGGAACACAAAACCTTTCAGTTTATACACAAGTTGTAGTTTCAGATTGTACTTCTGCAAACGTAATGCGTACTAAATGTTTAAAGATGTTACTAGCAAAAACAGACAGAAAAGTACAGAAAACATAGTAGTCGAGAGATATATGGACATTCATCTGACATCTTGTGTGAACTCAACAAAAGAGTATGATAGAAAATGTACAGTGTGTGTGTGTGTGTGTGTGTGTGTGTGTGTGTGTGTGTGTGTGCGTGCGTGCGTGCGTGTGTGTGTGCGTGCGTGCGTGTGTGTGTGCGTGCGTGCGTGTGTGTACGTGTGCGTGTGTGTACGTGTGCGTGTGTGTGTGCGTATATGACCCAGTGTGTGTGCGTGTATGACCCAGACTTAAACCTTTTGAAAGAACATAGTAAAGTAGTCGTTGAAGTCATTTGAAACGTTTAAAAATGAGTGGGAGATCTTGGCAATGCTTTTTAACTTTTAAAGAGGCCAAACAGTTTTGTAAGGGTGTTATATCAGAGAAATCATTCCTCGAGACCAGAGCTGTAAAAATGTGAAACTGGAGACGAAACAGTTGGTTTACGGGAATCTGTTTCATTGTTCGGTTTGCCTGGAAAGATAAATAAACCTTGTGCTCTTTCAAAAAACTCCATATATTTGGGATCGGTATCTAATACTTTACAGGGAAGAAAACTGTAACATTTAATTTACAGCTTTCGATAATGTCTGTGTGTGAGGTGAAGTTTTGTATTTTAACATGGGCACAAATTTGATGGTACGGAAGCCACGAATGGCCATATTTGCAATTATTTTAATGATTAATGCCTTGATCTCATGATAACAGGATCATTATGTCACATGATTTTGAATAAACAAAAGGTATATTTTTGAAAGATAACAAAATAATAGACACAAGAGGAAACAACCTCTGGTGACAACAGGTAGATTTTTTTTTTTGCCATTTTCAAGCTTTATCAGACAGTACAGAGTTGAAATGGGGAGACAGAGAGAGAGGGGGGAGAGAGGGGGGATGACCTGCAGTAAAGGTCCACGGGTCGGATTTGAACCCGCGACCACTGCAACGAAGGCCTGAGCTAATATGGTACTACACGCTCTATCCACTACGCCACCGTGACCAGAGTGCCCCAACTGGTTGATTTATTGAACTATAGATTATCAATTTGTGATCTTGACATAACAGCATTTATATGAGTAATAGGAGGAAATAAGCTTTTGTTTCCTTGATAACAATTACATTAATCTTTGTTTTATTGAGATCACAAGATAGTGAACATAAGAGTAAAACATTATTGTGATAACAGTTTGATTAAACGCACTTCAGATAATGTAGGTCAAGATATTAATCGTTAGATAATAATGCCACCACCCTCTACTTTAAAAAAATAAATAAAAAAATTGCATGACTAAAGATCCCAAAACATATCCCACCTTTTTCTACATCTGTGTTTTACCGTTAATGTTTTTTTATGGCAATTTGACACTAAAAAAGCACCAGTAAAATGTCTGTGTCACTTTAAGATATTTCTTTTATGAGTCTGTAGATTTTATAACATCCTGAACTTTATGAATTGAATACTTAGTCTCCGACAAATGTCACTGTCTTCATGTCCCATCTGGGTGTTAGCTCATAACCTGCACTGCTATAGTCAACACCTTTCTCTGCTGGAATAATCTGTCTGATAACAAAAGCATATCGTTAGCCATAGCATAATTGCCTAAATCATATTTACTCTCTACATCTACTCTATTCTACATCTACTCTACTCTACATCTACTTTACCCTACTCTATAACCCTTAAAGTATGACTCAGGCAATTATGCTATTAGGCTAACGAAAAGTAGATGTAGAGTAGAGTACATGTAGAATAGAGTAGATGTAGAGTAAAAGTAGAGTAAATATGATTTGGGCAATTATGCTATGAGGCTAACGATATGGAATATTAATATTGAGTGGAAAAAACATTTAGTTTAGTTCTGCAATGTCTTTAACCCTTTGATTTGAGACCATTTTACATTGAGAAAATGTTTAGGATATGATAAAAGCGTTAATATAATCATGTGACCAATTCATTTTTATTACTATTTCATATTTTAGTTTTTCTGTTGTATGTGTTTTATTTAGTTTTTTTTGTTTTGTTTGACTGTCACAATGTAAAAGTGCAGAAAACCCACGAGAGACCAGAGATTGTTGCATGAAAATTATTGTTCATTGTATTGTATTCCTCCCCGTGGGAAGAAAACCAAATACTGTTGGTTACTGTGGGCAGCTGTGGCGAAGAGGGTCGGGAGGTCGTCCATTGGGTTACAGGGTCGGTGGTTCGATCCCCCGTCTCCCCATCACATGTCGAAGTGTCCCTGGGCAAAGAGACACTGAACCCCGAATTGCTCCCGGTAGTTAGCCTGCACCCTGCGTGGTAGCTGCTGCTATCGGTATGAATATGTGTGTGATTGGGTGAATGTGTACAAAACAATGTAAAGTGCTTTGAGTCTGTGAAATACCAGGGGAAAGCGTTAAATAAGTGGAGTCCTTTCACAAATGAAGAGATGAAGTCAAACTCATTACTACTGTTGTCCTGGAAGAGTATTAAACATGTTTTGGATGATGTCAATGTAGCTGTTTCAGAGATAATAGGATAAAAACCAAAGATGTATTAAAATAATTGGGATGCTATTTAGGTAGTTTCCGTTTATACATTGAATTGAAAAATGGAAGAATTCTAAACTTAAGGCACTAGAACTGCTCTAACAGATAAACAAGAGTTCCCATATGTAAGTTTTAAGCCAGTAACATATTTTGTCATTTTTCAACTATATAGTTTTTTATTCACTCATTCCCTTCACCCCTACCTCTTCAAGCCTTTCAGAAAATACATTTCTGAATCCAAAATAATATATACTGTGCTTTTATATACTGTATAACCCAATGTTCAATTTGTCATGCCCAGTTTAAATCCCCTTAGCTTCTTAGTGGTTTTGTTTAGATATATACCAGTTAAGATATGATATGATATCCTTTACTAGGAAACATAGTGTAGAGAAACCTTAGCAAATATCAAATGAACAATTATGGTGCATAATAACTTGATATAATGTTATAATAGGGAAAATATGAATTAACAAAATCATTGTTGTATATCATTTTTTATATAATGTTTCACCATTTTGCAGCATTACATGGCTTTGGCCCTTTCAATACAAAATAAAATAAAAGTAAAAAACTGGATGATTTGACAGGACGTTACCTGTGCTGTTTACGCACCAAACAAGGAGAGAATGAAAACATATCGTTGACTAAAATAAAAATTATAAAATACAAAGCACCCGATTGAAATCAAAACACTTGACATCAGATGACAAATCAAAAACACATTTAATATGTAAAATAAAATATTTGCAGATTTTTCCAATGTAAAAAAACAACAACTCGTTAGACAAGGCCTCGATATTTTTTTTTCAAACAACATTTTTTTTTCCAGAAATGTGTTTATGGGTTTTCTCTCTTGCTTTATAGCCATTTCCTTTTTGTGAAAAAATAAAAATGTTAATAAAATTAAATAACATTTAAAAAAAATAACTGGACAAATTTCAAAATAAAATGAAAATTATTAACTTTAAAATGTAGCTTTTAATTGCTTGTTAGCTTCCACACCCCTGTTATTCTATAATGGAAGGCACTGGCCTTTTAACTCGTCAATCAAACTCATATGAATGGATACACAGATAGGGATACACACATAGGGACCGTTTGACTGTTTTAAGCACCAGCAGATTTATTTATTTATTATGTGGTAATTCAAATACACTTCCTAAAGGCCTGTCTGTCTGCAGCACCATGTTCTTTCCCTTACATATAAAATGGAAGTGCAAAATAAGTCAGAATAAATACTGAATAAATACACTTTAGGACACAATGGTATCACACAACCAGATGTAAATGCATTAGAGTGTATCTCTGTAGCTATAAAAAAAAAGAAGAAGAAAAAGGAATTCAAATTGAAGTATGTTTCTAGTAGCTCAGATTGTGACAGGCCAATTAAAATACCACAGATCTGGGTCGTCACACTTACACTGTGTGTGTGTGTGTGTGTGTGCGGCACGTGCGTGCGTGCGTGTGTGCGTGTGTGTGTGTGTGCGTGTGCGTGTGTGTGTGTGTGTCACACATGGATGATATTGCAAATGTTTGAGTGTCAATAAAATATTTTGTTTAAAAAAAATTAAATAAAAAAGAACTTTGGAAAATATGAGCAGCTCGGCATCTCCTTCTATGAAATGTAAACAATGTCACTGCATGCTTAAATAATGACAACATAATAAATAAAAAATAACAAAAATTGGATGAATAATAAAGACAAAAAGAACAAGAAGAACAAGAGTCGTAAAGCACCAATGTTGATGTAAAAATGTTCAGTCTTGTTGCTTCAAGATTTTGGGACAGTGATGAAATGATAGTTATAAGGAAGAAAGGAAGACTAGAATAGTTGTTGTGAGGTAAAATACTCTATCTAACATGTGGTTGTGTACACCTTGTAATGAGGCAAACCATTTACTAAACAGTAAGTGAGCAGAAAGCTTAAACCACTGAATGAAGTATATCTAAAACAGGTATTATTAAGGTTATTCACTTAGCTGACACAGAAAAAGGCAAACGTATAAATAGGTTTCTTGTAGATTCTGAAGACACATAGTACACAAAGGGAGGCGGGAGAGGTGGGGGACACTGATTGGTTGAATTAAAGGCAGTTGCCACGTTACAGTAGATGAGATTTGAATGTTCCAGTATTTGCTTGAAAAGTTCAGATAGGCAGAAAAAAGTCATTCATATCAGAATGCGATTTTTTTTTGCAGTTTTTTGTTTTGCGAGAGAAAGTACGTAGAACTACAAAATGGAGGACAGCCATAAAAGGCAACAATTGAAGACATGTTGTGAGCTTGTGCGCTTCAGCGTTGTTGCTACAGTCACTGTTCAAAAAAGGTAGAAGATTATTCAAGTCTCTCAATCTGTATCGGGGAAAAAAAATGCCTTTGAATGGAAGATATCTTTTCATTCGGATCTATAATGTCGTCGTCACTGCTTTAGTTTCAAAGTCCTTTTTAAAATTTTAAGTTTCAACATTTTCTGTTGATGTGTAGACGGAGAGAGAGTCCAGCCAGCGCTGCTACAAGGTGCAAATTCAAAAGCAACGTTTTGAAGTTATTTGTGCATCAAAAAAAAAAAAGAAGAAGAACAAACAACAGATCAACTGCTGTGTTAGAAGGAGGGCCGTTTTGTAGTTTGCAGCCAGGAGGAGCGATAAGGTTTTACTGCATTTTGATTCCCATAGTTGTAGTTTTTCATTACAGTTGTAGTTCTTTTACACCAGTGGTTTGAGGGGGTGTCCTCGCTGCCGGCTGTGAGCCATGAAGAGTAGCACCTTGCGGATCCCACTGAGGCGATCCTTCAGCGAGGTGAGGGCCAGGAAGGGCAGCTGAGCCCGGCCCTCTAGAGGCAGGACGGCCAGCAGCCACCAGCACCAAGACGGGCCGTTAGGACTGGCCTATAGGTGGGAGAGAGAGAGGGGGGGAGGGGGTTAGTATATGAAGGTGGACAATGTTTACAATATATAAGATGTTAAAATCCACTCCAATGCAGATTCTGTACTTGTTTGCACAACATGAACACACCATTTTTTTTACTTTATTTAAAAAATACTAAAAATTATTTTCTAATAATAGGAATATTGTATATTTTACTACAACCTGTAAAATTATGAATGCTGTTCATAATTTGAGCAACTTATATATATGTTTTTACTTTGAGAAGTATTCTGTATTGTATGCGTCAGTGTTAGTGATGAAAAACAGTAGTTATATAAAGTTTTTTTTTAAATTAATTTAAAAAAAAGTGTGAATTGTAAGTTGCGTGTGTGTGTTTACCTGTAGTAGGGAGTCTTTTTCGGGCATGGGTCCAAAGTGTCCCTCTATGCGTTGCTTCATCTCCGGCTTCAGAGAGTTGACCCAAACCAGCGCCTGGTCGTACACCGTGTCATGGAGAGACTGAAGCGCCAAGGTGTCTGCTGCTCCCTCAACCTACACCCACACACAATCACACAAACACATTTTAGATATCAAGCTATTACTTCTTCATTCTACTATTATCCCTCTCTGGCTAACTATATGATTCTTTGAAATGTAAAAATTAAAAAGCTAAGAAAAAACGAAATTTCAAGGCAACAGTAGAACTTTAAAGTTTTTTTATATACAGTAAATGAATTGGGAGTTAACTCAATAAAATATTATTATTTGGCTCAAATGTGTGCAGGTCTCCATAAAACTTTCTCAAAAGTCAAAAATCTAGTGAAGAAAATTGCCTTGTTTTTTTCGTAACTTTTTCCATTTGTACATTGTGCTTATCTCTCTCTTTTCTTACCTTAACATCCTCCAGATACTCTATGTCGGCGGTGTTGTACCCGTCTCTCTCTCTGTGCTGAAGGACTTTGAACCGCCGCTTGCCGACCGTGTCCACGACTGACCGGCCGTCTGAGAAAAGCTTCACATCACTGATTTCCAGCAAGACGCCGTACTCTGCAAACCTGGAGGTATAAGAGGACGCAATGTTAAAAACTGTTTTAGCCAAATAGCCATTATCTAACATTAATAATATTTTACTCTGGCTTTATGCAACATTAAGATTTTTGATTTGATATGCTACATGGGTTCGATTTGATTATAAAGAGATTCAAATATATATATAATTAGTTAGATATTGCCACATTTGCATATTTATTCAAACATTTAAAATATATATATATAATACCCTACAAAGAATTATTCCTAAAAGTAATCAACTGGCAAAGTTTCATGATGATATCTGTACGTTAAAAATGCCATCCTATTCACCTGCAGTGTCTCTACATACTGAAACATAAGCAAGCACACACACAATTAATGTCCTAACACTCACCCTTTAAGGTTGTCCCCCAGACACATGCCAAAGCAGTTGGTTCCCGTCTCGATACATCTGCGAATCATCAACCGGTAGCACGGCTCGAAGATATGGAGCGGACAGGGCACGGTGGGGAAGGCCATAGTGCACACGAATATAGGCACATTCTTGTTCAGACTAAACAAGGGAAAGAGAAAAGAGAATTTGTTTAAAAGCAGGAAATATAAAATGTATTTACTGTTTTAAGGCTCAAGAATCAACTTTCAATCTCAACTTTTAGGCAAATTTTTTTTTTAAATGCTCAAGAGAAATAGCTAATGTATCAAAGATTCTACAATGGATCTTTAAACAAAATGCCTAATAGCCTAAAATAACATTCATATTCTGTTTTTTAAGCTCAAAAATCCACTTAAAATCCCAAATATGATGCCAAAATATTATGAAAAATCCTTAAAATTCTCAGAAAAATGGAAAATGTAACTATTTAAAAAGAAAGTACTTCTCGATAAAATTATAAAAAAAAAATCCAATGGCTACTGTAAGAGTGAATCCCCTTGGCTCCAGTTTCAGAGAGGTGATTTCACGGGGAAAATTAAACCTGACTCCTGACACACTGACCCTTGTTAGCCTTAAGCTAACAAGGGTCAGTGTGTCAGAGGAAGTGGGTCGTCTATTTTAGGTCGGTGGGTCAAATCAGACAGAACTACGTCACACACACATTCCAATACACAGGCCGTAACTAATGACAAGATAAGATTGGAAATGATTAAGTTGACCATTTCGGGCCGGTTTCACAGACATGTACTATAAGCCCAGTCCTGGACTAGATGACATTTTGAATGGAGATTGTCCATTGAAAGTACAATTTCGGGTTTTCCACACACACACACACACACACACACACACACACAGACACACACACACACACACACACACACACACACACACACACACACACACACACACACACACACACACACACACACACACACACACACACAAACTTATTTTAAGACATGAACTTACTTTGATAGCTCAGCCATTTCATCCTGGTGGATTTTCTGTCTTTCGCTGAGCTCCGAGGGAAGATACGTAGATATGAGATTCTCCATTAAGACTGTCTTAGAGAACTGCCTCTGGAACAAGAACTGTAGAGACACACACAGACAATGTGTTAGAAAATATGGCAAGAATATAGGCAAAAAAACATATATGGTAGAAATAAAGACAGAAGCATATAGCTCTGGAAAAAAATTAAGAGACCACTCCAAATATTTAGTGTCTCTCGTTTTTACTATTTATAGGCATATGTTTGAGTAGAATGAACATGTTGTTTTTATAATATAAACTACTGACAACATTTCAACCAAATTCCAATACATTTTTTGTCATTAAGACCATTTGCAATAAGTAATGTAGAGATGAAGATTGAAGAAAAATCCAGACTGGTCTCTTAATTTTTTCCGGAGCTGTTTATACTGTATAGATAGAGGGGGAGTTTAACTATGTTTGCATCCACTTGTCAATCCAATGATCTACTATCAATACACTTGCATTCTGTCGTTTGAAAATTCAGCAGTATCGGTTACAAATACTGTCTATAGTTCCGTAGCAATCCATTCCGTGATCAGGTTACATTACGTATACAGTAGACGACCCAAATACCTTTAGTCCACACTGAGATACACAGAGTTTAAATTGGGAAAAACAAGATCCGGTATTATAGCATTACGACCGGGACCAATTTAGATCCTACTTAATGAAGCCGTTATAGGCCAATGTACTGTATGTACCAGCATCAAAATGGACTATACGTAAGGGCGTTTTTTTATTATTTTTATAGTTATTTTTTTTTGTTTAAAGACCTGGCTGGGTATGAAAATATGCACACACAGCTAACTCTGGCTTATTTACAGCATCCTCTAGTCCTCTAGTCAGTTGATGAGCATTGTCCCTAATATAAGTGATATGGAACTCTGCAAACTGATTGGACGTCATAGCAGTTATGTATACGCCCATAATTACAACAGTTAGGACACAATCAGATGGCTTGATTTAAGCCACCCATTTTATAAGAATAAATAAATGGAATAAAATAGTGAAGTATTGAGACTACGTACCTCAGTGAGCCCTTCTTTGCAGAGCGGACACTTCGGGTTGTGGTCAAGACATCTCTCCAGACACTGCAGACAGAAGGTGTGGCCGCACGGCGTGGTCACCGGCTCGTAGTAAAGCCTGGGCGCAGAAACACACAAAGATACGACGCTTTAAAAACATGGACAATTTAAAAAGCACAGCTGCAACTTATATTTATTTTCATTATCCGTTAATTAAGAATTCAATTCTTAATTTCAATTAATTCATTATTATTTCATTAGTCAGATAAATAGCTTCAAACAGCCTAGGGTGGTGTTTTCACTGTATTTTTTAAGGCCAAACTACAGTGCAATATGATCTAGTTAATTAAGTAAAGCAAAGACTCACCTCATGCACAGAGAACAATCCAGATCTGTCGGGTCCAAGACTTCACTGACCGCAGTCGATTCAGTCACTTCTGATGACTCTGGAGAATGTAAATAAAACATTTGAATAAGACATAAATACGCAAAGGGTGTGTGTGTGTGTGTGCGTGTGTGTGTGTGCGTGTGTGTGTGTGTATGTGTGCGTGTGTGCGTGCACAAAAAAATCTCCAAATAAACTCACCAGACTTGGATCTCTTGCGATCGCAGCATCCGTCCTCCGACTCCTCTGAGCTCCGTCTCCGGCGCTTCAGGAGGAAGCAGTGAGCCAGGCGACTGACCTCACTGCCACGGGACGTCCCAGACGCAGGAGGGGGGGATGAGGCTTCAAAGCTGAACTCTGACGATAGCAGGCTGGGACTGTAGGTCTAAAGGGTAAAGAGGGACACACACAGGATTAATGTCAAGCCTTTAATCTGGAACGCTGAAAAGGGTTGGGTGGTAATTTAGGTAATGGTGTATACCTGGTTATTTTAGAAATAGCAATGTGTGTGTGTGTGTGTGTGTGTGTGTGTGTGTGTGTGTGTGTGTGTGTGTGTGTGTGTGTGTGTCTACAAGTCAATGACATGAAGTGATATTATTTGTTTCCTTCGTTTGGAACATAGGTTGTATTCGTCTTTATTCTTGACATTTCTCGACATAAGGAAAGAAAATCTTCCTTATCTGATTTTTGTTTCTCTCCTGTGGCCCTAAAACTCTTCTGTACTTTAGTATGTAGTGTAGAAAAAAGAAAAAGTATGTGATTTGGAACGCAGGGAGAGAGTAGCACAGGTGGAGGCTGGTGTTACCTGTGAGGGCGAGTTGATGCTGCTCTTGATGTGCGTTCTGAAGGAGCAGTCTGAGATGTGTTCAGGGACCTGATCTGCCATGGGAGCAAGCAGATCAATAAGGAGCTGAGGGGAGAGAAAAGACAAAACCATTTTGATTATTATTTCAAAATTGTAATTATCTTCACATACATTCATAGAGGCAGTATGCAGTAACATTATCACTTATTATCACAGGTCTGAGCTTAGTGAAAAATAAAAAATCAAGTGCAAAGTATATTAATTTTTTCTTTATTCTTATAATTCTGCATAACCTCTTAAATTTGCCCTCAATGTCTAACCAGATTGATGCATTTCATTTGAGGATATACACACTTTTCCCCCTATAGGAGTGAGGTCCACCAGCCATAAATCCTATGTGAAACACAGCTATAACAACTCCCAAACATAAAAATGGTAAATGGTTTACCTTGAATACCTCTGTTTTAGCGACCTTGTAGTCTGGTTCTATGGACAGACACACCAGGTATTCCTTCAAAGCTTCCTCCGTCCTGCCTAGTGACACCAGAGCCTGGGCTTTACGGACATGGCCCTGAAGAATGGAGGAGAAAAAAGATATATTACTTATCCAACATTTACATGACAGATAAAAAAAATTAAATAAAAAATTAATCAATAAAATGTTTACTTAAATTTTTTTTATTGATTTTTTATTGATTTTTCGAGCATAAATAGATTGTTGCATACATATTATTTACTGCTGTATATTATGTACCATACCTTGGACCAGCGAGGCATGAGTGTGCAGGTTGTCTCTGCGTCTCTCAAAGCCTTTTCATAGTGTTTCAGACACGAGTGGATCTGGGAGCGATTACTGAACAGAATGTGGTCCATGGGAGCTGAGGAGGAGAGAGAGAGAGAGAGAGGAGTCATTGTTAGCGTTATAATATAACAATAAAACATTTATTCATTTATTAGCCGTTATTCATCAGTAAATTGTGAAAAAATTTAATTTCCACAAACCCGGGAGACATCGTCATATTGTGTGTTTTATTTAATAATCTAAAAGCCAAATATATTAAATTTACAATGATATAAAACAGAAAAAAGCAGCAGATTCTCAAATTTGAAAAGGCTCACACCAGAGAATCTTTTGCATTTTTTGCTCAATAAATGACAATTAATAAACAATTTATAAACGATTAATCCAATCAATCAGAATATTTCTAAGTAGGTACCTGTCAATCAATTATTCACGATAAATCAAATTCTTCCAGCGCTCTTTCCTTTAAACATTTACATAAACCGTAGTATAGGATCCCTAACCCCGATACTGAAGCAACTGTTTCACAACACTACAGAATCCAAAATATAGACTCACACAACTTATTCATTCCCTTAACGTCTTAAAAACACTAAATTCACTGTCGGCAATAAGGTCTCAACCCCCATTCAAATGAGGAAGGTTTAAATTGGATCATTTTCCACGTTACAAAACATGTTGGAAAGAGGGGGGGGGGGGGGGGCTGCCTTACAAAACCACAATCAGGGTCACCCACATTCCTGGTTTCATAACTACAAAAAAAAGGAGTTGTATAAATGTCGCAGTTGGCCCAGTTGGGGATGAGGAGGAGTTTTTACTTGGCTAAATACTGTCGGTTGTAAATCACTCAATAAATAAAACTGAAATGTAGTTATAAGAGCTACATAATAGTAAGATTATATAATTTAGAAGATTTTTTGGAGAACCACTGCTGTTAAGAGCATGGGCACACACACACACACACACACACACACACACACGCTAATTATAATACTGATGACATTTTACTAACGTGCATTATGTCCCTGAACGCTTACCCTTACATTAACCATACATCCTGCATGTCTGAACACAATCTAAACCGTGATTTAAAACCTAAATTTAACTTAACCTTAAAATAAGAGGTTAACACTGATGGGAGTATATCTTTAGCGCCAGCCCCACATCAGAGGGTGAGAACTGATTTACTTTCTCTGCACACACACACACACACACACACACACACACACACACACACACACACACACGCACACGCACACACACACCCTTGTACAAATACCATACAAAAAATGTAAATTGGGCAGACCGAAAAAAAAAACGCTTTTTTTCTGCTCTCCTGACAGCTCACAAATGTATTCAAAAAAACTCTCAATAGTAAACCATAAATTACCAGTAAATGCGTCTGAATGACGTAGTTGATACAGCAGCCTTTTATCTCACTTTCACCACGATCAAAGAACAACACTGATTACTCACTGTACCAGTCTGAAACTATGCCAACCAATCCAACAGTTATGTCATTCTTCGTCAATCATTATTTATCTATGAAACATCTATGCCAACTAACCCACCGTGCAAAATGACTGTGAAACCTTCAGAACACTTGGAATCGGCCCAAAGGGGGAATCCCATTCTGATAAGGGTGGGAGCGATGCACCAGCTCAACAACCATGTCCAGTGCCCCACTGTTTGAGCAGATATATACAGCTCTGGAAAAAATTAAGAGACCACTCCAAATGTTCAGTGTCTCTCGTTTTACTATTTATATGCCTATATTATTGAGTAGAATGAACATTTTGGTTTTATAATATAAACTACTGACAACATTTCTACCAAATTCCAATACATGTTTTGTCATTAAGAGCATTTTCAAAAAGTTATCTAGAGATGAATATTTGAGAAAAATCCAGACAGGGCTCTCAATTTTTTTCTGGAGCTGTACAACACAACTGCAGTTACTGGAAGGCAGACAGAGACAGTGTGCGGAGATGTCGGTGTAGCTAATAAATCCTGCCAAAATGAAAAGGTTTATGAAACTGTCTTCACTAGATTTTGTAATTTTTTAGGCCGACTAAAATTAAGCTTAAAGAAAACTGCCTACATTTGAGCCTAATGCATTTTGTTGAGATAGTTACAAATTGTACCAACTGTGTATTTTACCAAGAACATTCTTCAGATGAAAAAAGCACCTGCCTTCAACAATTTTGGTTATCTTAACTTCTGCATTTTTTCAGTGCGTAGTTTCTGTAGTGTAGTGTAGTTAATGTAAAGTGCTTTGAGTCTGTGAAAAACCAGGGAAAAGCGCTATATAAGTGGAGTCCATTTACCATTTACCATTCCAACACTCGATAAATAGAATAGAACAGGATAGGAGGGGAGAATGTTGAGTGCATTTCTCCAATCGGATTCAAGCGTCAGTGAAACCAGAGACTTACACGACCGGAGTGTTGAAGTGACGGTGGAGCTGCAGCAGAAAAGTCAAATGATTTCAGTCCGAGTGACGTCTATGAGACTCTGATATCAGTTTGTCCTGTGCAATGCATGTCTTATTGTGGGACATAAACTGTAGATATCGAACGAAAAAGAACATTTTAACCCTCCTCCTGTTATCCTAAAATGTACCAACATTGTTTGTCCTTGAAGTCAATTTGGCCCGAGCAATTCAAACCTCCACCAAATGATTATAATCCAAAATATGTATATATGTCCGATATTCTTATGTTTTGGGATCTTCATTACTTACATAGCCTTTTTAAATGTAACATACTCATCTTTATACATCAGGAATACCTATTGTGGTACTACAGAAATAATTTTTTCTTAATACAATTTTTGGTTATTTATAAAAACAAAATTGAAATATTTTTTAGCGTTAACAACCACTGGTATATAAATGCGTACAGGACATTGAAAACTTAAATGATCATGGTCATTTTACGTTTACAGTTGTCCCCACAAAATAAGGAAAAGTAATTTTAAAAAATGCAAAAAAAAAAAAAAAAAACACATTAACCACACCACTTGTGCCTTACATGAAACCTCTGGTACCTGTGTGAGCGTCAATGTCCCAAGTGGTGACACGTATTAATGCCCTTGACCCACATACGGTCGATTGTTTGAGTTATACAATGAGTGAGCTGAAGGAGAGATGCAGGGAGAAGGAGGGAGGGAGGGGGGGCTGTTACGTGCATCTTACGCAATGTTTGGTCCACAGCATACATAACGTTAGGTTACCCAACACATGGTCGCGCGAGCCCTAGATGCCAGCACAGACAGACAGCTATGCATTGCAAAGTGGGCCACTGCCATAAAGAGTGGAGGCTATATAACAGGCTTATGAAACTATGGAATATGTAATAGGCTATTAGTTGTTATTTCAACTAAAAAACACACAATTGTGGATGAGCAATAAGAATGCATTCACTTAAATATACAATAAATACTCTTACAATAGCAGCCTACATCTCTGATTAGTGTCCAAATCACCCAAACGTAAAGGCCTACAGTCCCAAAGACCAAAATGCACTGTCCCCAACACCCAAATGTAACAGAATTGGGCCTGCTTACGCAAAAGGGGTAACCTATGCCACACCCCTTTGGAATATGATATAACCTATTGTCCTCCTCAAATGGATATGTAACATCTTCAGTATTCCAGAAATGTATTGTAGGCAGCACTATGTGTAATAAGACATGTTTTATAGTATGGCTAATTGATGTCTACAAAGCTTACACAATGCGTAAATTCAAAAGTTGTCCCAATCACGCAATTAATTCATTCTAGACATGAAATTAAAGTGGCACCAAAATGTGCATCAGAAGAAACATGTGCCATTCAATGCGTAAAGTTCTCAGATAGATAGATAGATAGATAGATAGATAGATAGATAGATAGATAGATAGATAGATAGATAGATAGATAGATAGATAGATAGATAGATAGATAGATAGATAGATAGATAGATAGATAGATAGACAGACAGACAGACAGACAGACAGACAGACAGACAGACAGACAGACAGACAGTTGAGTGTCCTACCTATCAGTATGGCTTGGTCGTATTTCTCCAGGGCTGCTTCCATCTTCTTGTCGGCGTAGAGTCCGTTGCCCTCGCGCCTCAGCCGGCCGGCCTGGTGTAACGTTGGGAACCATTTGGCGAGCAGGTTGCTAAGCACCACATTGACCCGGTAACCCTGTACATCAGCCACTTTGGAGCTATCCATACACTCCTTACAAGACACCGGCTGCTGCTCGCGCTCAAGACACTTCTTACAAACACTATGCCCGCACGGCAAAGTCACTGGCTCGAATAGAAAACTCAGGCAAAATCGGCAAGTGATTTCCTCCAGTCCACACTTTGCTTTAGGGGTGTTGGTGGCTGTTTGGGCAGTGGGCTCCGTGCGCCCAATTGGTGCTACAACCGCCCCTGCTGCATTGTCTAACCCTTTCTTCGCAGTCTTCTCTTGCCTGTCTTGCCTCCTGATACTGTCCGATAGATATTTTATAAGGTTGACTAAATGAACCGGTCTTAGTCTTTCTATTTCTGAAGCCTGGCGGTACAAGGTGAACGCTTCGGGGAATTTACCCCCAAAGGCGAGCGCGTCTGCCCGCTTTACCATCAGCTCGAGCCGGTGTCCCATCACGTCTCCAGGAGCCGCTAGTTGGCACTCGTAAATGTCCGCTGCCAAGTCGAAGTTTTTGGATTGGAAAGCCTCGTCCGCGAGCTGCAGCATGCTCTCTGTCTCGGTCCCCATCGCGTTAAGCAGTGGAAGTGATGTTCAAATTTAAAAGTCTATATAGGCTAGTTCTCCTCACTCACTTAACTCACCTATGTGGTAAAACAATCACTGAAGCCATCCGTGTAAACTGATGCTGCTACTGTTATAGGCGAGGCGCAATGAGTGACCGCAGGCTCATGCTGTGGTTTGTAGTCCTAGGAACGGGCGAGATTATTCTCAATGGACCAGCAGCGGTGGGCATAGAAAAAAAGAAAAGAAAAAAATACTTATGTAAAAGTTGTGTCACGTGACGAAGGCCAGCTGTTCTGATTGGTCGAGGAGCTTAGAAGGAAAAAAAAACGGTTACCGAACAAATCGGCCATGTAACAGTTTCTGTGACGAGGGCAGCAGCCTGTCTGACCTGCATGCTGCCCGACTACAGCTATAAATCAGTGGCGGGCTGGGCCAGTGTGTGTGTGTGTGTGTGTGTGTGTGTGTCTGTGTGTGTGTGCGCGTGTGTGTGCGCGTGGTCGGGGCCAGCCAGGTGGCGTGAGGGGATCATCAGAGGTGAATAGATGTGGTAGAGAGTCCACATCCAAATAATGCATAGGCTTTTAGTTAGACTATTACAAATAATTAAATAATAATAATAATAGCATGAGATAAAAAAAATAAAAATCAAGGCAAAAGTCTTCACAATATTTTTGAGTTTTGAGGCGAACTATCTTTTCAGGAAAACTGCCTTGAACACACAAATTATCTTTAGTTACAGTTTTTCTCAGTCGCTTTGGTGCTTTTCTCAGATCAGAATGAAAATTCTCATGACTATTAGTTCAACCTCCGCAACATTTAGTCATTTGAGCACATCATAGTAGCAATTTCTCCTTCCTCTGAACAAATTGCAAATGCTTCTGGACATGTATCAGTTGCTTTCATACAATTCTCTGCTGTTTAATAACATTGTCATTTGCTCATGTCATGTCAGTCAAAATTAACTATACTTATGGATGCTGAATAGTCGTTCCCAATAAAACTAATAGTCTTCATTTCATTACTTGAGTCATTACATACAAAATTGTTGAACTAGTTATCAAATTCTGTCAAGCAAATGTTATACCTTTTCTTTATCATAGATACTTTCCTCGCTGCATTGCAAGAGATAATATCCGTTGTGATGTAGATGAAAATATGTGGCCAGACGGACAGGAACGTCTGGATGTGCCAGAATGATTTACCTATATATGTTCAGTTACAATATTTCCTGTTATATTGTTCACATTTGTGCACAGCTCTACCAAAAGGGTGTTTGTTTATGTTTGTTCTAAATAAGTGACTGAAGTGTATTTTTCTTTTGCACAATGCTGTAGAATTGCAAAGAACATATACAGTAAAAATGTGAAACATACATATTCAGTGTCTTGTACTCACTTACTCCCCTAACTACAGCAATGTGTAACTTTACTGTAGTTTTCAAATGGCTGTACAAGTAGTGTATAGTGCTGTCTTGAGCATTTTCAGGTAGTGTCAGCGAGTTCTGACCTTTTTTTTTGCATTGGAAAACACTGAGAGAATAAACTGTCATAATGAAAACATGACAAAGCCATTTGACTATCTTGTTCATAAACGATGGTGTCAAGACTTCTCATTTTGATGACACTGGCAGTTTCATTGACATGAATACTTGCTTTTGAGGAATAGACTATCCATTTTGAGCAAGTGACGTACTTTTGCAGGTTATCCACTAGGTTTTGCAGTTTGCACTAATTGTTATGAGAAATGCACTAACTGCTGTGCAAATGTTAATAGCGATGTGAGAAAAGCACCAAAGCGACTGAGAAAAACTGTAATTAACTTTAGTCTGTGAAAGCTAAACAAGTGACTAAACAGCTCTCTTTGACTCAGCTGCTCTGATGTAGAAAGGGAGTTTGTTCCAGAGCTGAATAAGGAGTTAAATGGACATCTGTGTCATGAGCCAGCACATTAACATCTGTAATGTGAAATAGATAGATAGATAGATAGATAGATAGATAGATAGATAGATAGATAGATAGATAGATAGATAGATAGATAGATAGATAGATAGATAGATAGATAGATAGATAGATAGATAGATAGATAGATAGATAGATAGATAGATAGATAGATAGATAGATAGAGATAGATAGATAGATAGATAGATAGATAGATAGATAGATAGATAGATAGATAGATAGATAGATAGATAGATAGATAGATAGATAGATAGATAGAGATAGATAGAGATAGATAGATAGATAGATAGATAGATAGATAGATAGATAGATAGATAGATAGATAGATAGATAGATAGATAGATAGATAGATAGATAGATAGATAGATAGATAGATAGATAGATAGATAGATAGATAGATAGATAGATAGATAGATAGAGATAGATAGATAGATAGATAGATAGATAGATAGATAGATAGATAGATAGATAGATAGATAGATAGATAGATAGATAGATAGATAGATAGATAGATAGATAGATAGATAGATAGATAGATAGATAGATAGATAGATAGATAGATAGATTCTTTATTGTCATCGGATGTTACACAACTAAACTAAGAACTGTTTTTTAAATCATACTGTAAATAATAAGCATTTTTTTTAAATACAATACTTTATTATAAGTTATTTTTATGTCCACTGGAATAGACAAAGGTTAATAACGCGAGACATCACCCAATAGTAAAACATTTAGATCAATTGTCTGTTTAGACCTTTAGAACAAAAACATGAGTTTATTTGTTTTATCTTATCAAAGGATAACTCATTTCAATAACAAGTGATGCTTTAACCACATTGCATGTATGTTTTGTATTCTAAAAGACATATTTATTGATAGGCCTAAATAAAAAAGCAGGCGATCAGTCCACTATCTTTTTTTCTATTATTATTTTTCTATATTCAGTTTATTGGCTTAATGTCTCTGTAGTATTACACCTTATTAACGTCGACACAATGTCACTTTTGGGCGATATGTTGGAATATCAAATTGCAACCTCTCCAATTCCCTTCTTCTCCTCTGTCTAGATCCTGTAAAAATATCTTCCATTTGAATTAATTGGGTATGAGGACGTGTTAATTTACATTTTAGGGCGGTAAATGTAATGACATAGTTTGCACATCCAGCCCCTGCAGTTATGAAAACGTGGATAGCTGTGCCAAAAAAATACATACAGCAGAAGGTATAAAATCCATATGTGATCACCGAAAGGCTTTACCTCATGTAGATGCACCGACTGTGTTGTTGTAATAGTAATATTTATTTGGTGACCAACCAAGGTAATTATGACCCCAATAAGAAATAACTTAAATAAAAATTAGGGCCCATGGGAAACATGAACTTGCTAAATACTTTGATCTATTAAACCTACATAGACCTGCATCAAAATTACCCAAATACATATAATAGAATAGAATATGTGTATTGCCATTTGCACAGGTACAAGACAGTAAAGGTGCATTGGGATTCTTATTCAAATCAAGTCAGCTTCTTCAATAAAAACAATTGTATATATATATAAAGATATACATCGGTAGTACATTGGTCCTTACAAAATAACTCATTATTAAAAGAGAACTGCAGAGAAGGATGTTATAACATCAGCCAGCACATCACATAACTTTTCTGGGTGAGTCCACTCTCCACTTATCAAACCGTGACACAGGACACTGTTTGTTAACTGGGACAGGCCATTCTGTGTTGCATCATTTTTTTTTTTTTTTTGCGTAAGGCGAAAAAAATCTTACAAAACAACCCCAAATTGAGGTAAAGTGACAGCAGATGTGAAATAACCTCCTGGACAATTATGGCATATTTTTGGATTTAATTTTCATAAATAAGTGTGTATTTTCCTTGCTAAATAAACCTGGAAATTAAAAAGATTATCCTAGAGTTAAATGCACAAAGGTGTCACCTACCAATATTCGTCACTAGTGAGTATTTTAAAAGCCATTACTGGTTGTGATATATTACATTATACTTTATGCATTTCACAAGTACAGCATATTATGTACATACCATGTTTTGGTTCATGGTTACTGCAGACACATGGCATGGTGCTTGTAGAATTACTTCAGGCGAGACACTGCAAGAAAAAAAGAAAAGTGTCTTTTTTCACACTATAAATAAAAGGTCCAACATGTATATTTGCATGTTAAGTTTACTAAACCTTGTCTGCTTGCATCTGTGCAAACTACTGGCAAAGTTTCCTGATGATATATATAAGTTTAAAGTGTACCCTATTCACCTGCTGTGTCTTGCCTGATATGAAGCAAGAAGACTATACAGCTCTGGAAAAAATTAAGAGACCACTCCAAATGTTCAGTGTCTCTCGTTTTACTATTTATAGGCAAATGTTTGAGTAGAATGAACATTTTGGTTTTAAAATATGAACTACTGACCACATTTCTACCAAATTCCAATACATTTTTTGTCATTAAGAGCATTTTCAATAAGTTATGTAGAGAAGAAGATTTAAGAAAAATCCAGACTGGTCTCTTTATTTTTTCCGGAGCTGTATAAGTATTGAAAAATGAATACAAATTCTAGGTCAGATTTTTATAACTCTATATCTCTTCTATTCCTTTGACGCAGTTTTGTCATTTGCCAACATCCTGTGATTGTGACGTAGCGGCCGGTGGCCTACGCAAACGTTACGTCAGACTGGAAGTAGAAATAGGTTACGGTCAAAGTTTAATTACTGTTGGTTAAGGGATTGGAAGTGTGTGTGTGTGTGTGTGTGTGTGTGTGTGTGTGTGTGTGTGTGTGTGTGTGTGTGTGTGTGCGTGTGTGTGTGTGTGTGTGTGGGTGGTATTATTAGCATTGCCTGAAGTAGCATATCCTGCATCCTCGAAATAAAACCTGTTTGCTGTGTGTGTGTGTGTGTGTGTGTGTTTGTGTGTGCGTTCGTGCCTGCATGTGTGTGTTTGTGTGTGTATTTTGGCAAATTCTTGTTGAATATAGAAAGATTGCTAAAGCATCATTTTCAAATGTGTTTACCATGTGTGCCCCCCCCAGTACCATAACTCTTGGTGATTAAAAAAAGAATGACCTATCATTTTAAACACTGTTATATTACAGCAGTGGGCAAGAGATTAGAGATTAGCTTCTGATATGAAAAGAAATAATGATAAACATTGCTTTGTTTTCTTTCCTTTTTAAAGCACTACTTCATGTTAAAAGTACACTAATTACTGCAAATGAGGTGTGTGTGTGTGTGTGTGTGTGTGTGTGCGCGTGCTTGTCTGTATGTGTGTGTGTGTGTGTGTGTGGATGAGGGATTACTGTCAGCTGATCAGTAGTAGTGTTGAATACTAATATAGGTCAAGCGGTCTGGCCCGTGGACTCAATCTCACTATCAGGCTAGAGAACTGGTGTTACCACGACGACAGCAGTGACGGACAGATTGACACACATATGCAAATGAGGACACTCCTTTAGTTAGATCTGGATTTCCTAAATAGGCCGGCTTGGATCAGCACTTATCCTCAAGGCATCTCTCACACACTAAGGTCTTAAGACACCGGAAACATTGATTGATATACGCTATGTATTATCAACACTGGATTTTTTTTCCCCTAGTACACACACAGTACAGTAAGGACAGGTAGCGGATTGTGAGGAGATACTCACTGATTTTGACAAAAAGCGGTCTCCAGAATCACCGACTACACCTTCAAATAATAGTACATTCATTTGTGATCTAGTCAAATATTAAAATATTGTTGGTTCAACCATAAAGCTAATATGGGGCCACTGATGAAAAAGTATGTAACAGAGCTAAATAAAACTTTTAGACGTTGCCTTTCTGTTTCAGTTTATTTCTCATTATGTGAACGAAGGCTTTGTTGATTACGATCTTTTGAAACATTTCTACAGTGTTGTATTGGTGCAAACACACACACACACACACACACACACACACACACACACACACACACACACAATTATTAGAGAAATGTGAATTAAGAGGTAATTACACATTCAACATAACAGTGCAATCATCGTTTTTATATTTTATATAACAGCGTTTGTTCTTTCAATGGCTTGGACCACGTGTAAAAACATGAGTGGAAAATTAAAAACTGTTTGATCCTCATGATTCAGACGCACTCAAACAAAACATTCACTCTCAAACAACATGGTAGATTACAGGACATTGAAGAACTATCCCTGCGTTCCAAATCACATACTCTTTCTTTTTACTACACTACATACTAAAGTACAGAAGAGTTTTAGGGCCACAGGAGAGAAAAAAAAATCAGATAAGGAAGATTTATTTTCATTGTGTTGAGAAATGTCAAGAGTAAAGACGAATACTTCAAAATGCTATTGGAGTTAGTGGGGTATCTAGGTATTTTTGGCATACTGCAATTGACATGCATGTATTGGGACATCCTAAATCTTTTTCTGGCATACTGAATAGAAGGGAAGTATGGGGATTGGAACGCAGGGTGTATTTGGGCTCAATGGAGGTTTTGCAGCTGTTTTAAATCTCCAAACAGCCTCTGGAATGACCAATGCTTATAGTATGTACAGTTTATAACACAGGGAGAGAGAAGAGTGATACAGTCTGCTTCAATAGATCTGTGTTTGAAAATAAAGAAATTGGAGTCCTTATCGTTTTGTCTTCGTTCTTCAAAATTTTGTGAAAAATAAAAATAAAAATAATAATCAAATACATTTCAAAAGCGACATGAAGTACACAGGGCAGTGATAGAGTGTTTCAGTCTTGTATTTGCAGAATGCTTTTCTTCTCCAGATCGTTCATCTCTTTGAGGATCAGAGCCACGTTGTAACGCAGCTCCTGGAATTTAGACACGGGCACCTGAATGAGAAAGAAAATAAAAATAATAATTCAAAAGGTATCAACAATGCTCTTTTTTATAATATATGGCAACCCCAGTTCAATTATCTTCTTAGTGATCTTGCTGATCTATAGTTATAGACACTATCATCTCTTAATTGAAAAACTGTGCAGGAATTCTAACTTTATTTTCAATTATCAAATTGTCCAGGGTTACCACACCTTCTTAAACAGAACATTCAAGGACTTCAACAAACACAAATTGCCTAAATTTTTATAAAAAAATGTATTGTCCATTTTCTTCAATGTCATAGTAACTGAAAAAACGTATTAATAAATATTCTTAACTGCTGCTTTATTAGTTGTCATAGCAGCAGCAGCAGCAGTGAGGGACATATCGTGATGTGAGGTGTGTGGAATGAACCATCGGATGTTGTCGTTACTAATCTTATAATTCTGATCTAATCTTGTTACGTAAAAGGCACGTCATGTTCACCGACAGCGTCACTTTGTTTGCTTCCGTCCACATTATATTAACCCACTTTCACAGCCGCGTCATCACTCATCATGAGCAGCGGCCGTCCTGCTGTTATAACGGAGGGGGTGGAGTATGGCGCCCTCTAGTGACCAAAATAACGATTTTTTTTTTAAAGATTTGAGCATTTTGGTCCTGAGTTTCTAAAGTTTATTGGTGAGCTTTTATTCATCACTATTTCAATATCTTTTTTTATGCACCACATGTGTCTCAAAATACAACTTAATGACTAAAACTAATGTTATAGTAATATGCAAATGTGTTTGTTGGGTCAAGCAAGCAGCAAAGTCAAAATAAATAAATAATTAAAACCATCTTGTTTAATTTAAAGTCACATTTTTTTAACTGACAAAATTACAAGAGAAGAATACACAATTGTATATTCTCATGTAATTTTTTAATAATTTATATTTTTTATTTTATTTGTGTTCTATATAGTTTCACAGCCGCGTCATGAGCAGCGGCCGTCCTGCTGTTATAACGGAGGGGGTGGAGTATGGCGCCCTCTAGTGACCAAAATATATATATATATATTTTTTTTAGCATTTTGCTGCTAAGTCTCTAAAGTTGGTTTGTGAGCTTTTATTAATCACTATTTCAATAAAAAAAATGTATGCACCACATATGTATTCTTAAAATACAACTTGATAACTAAAACTAATGTTATAGTAATATAAAACATGTGTTTTATCCTGAATCATGCAGGCAGAAAGGTCACCATTCTTAGCAAAGTAAAACTATATTTTGTTTAATTTAAAGTGACTATGTTTTATTTTAAACTTATTTTAGAACTGACGATTGCATCTTTTATCTTAAAATGTAATCTAGTTTTCTGTTTTAATTTTTTCATATAGCTATATTTTTAATTTTTTCTTAAATCTTATATTGATTCTTTTGTATTATCAGAAAGAAGTTTGTTTAAATACCTCAAAGCGGTGAAAGTTCCCGTCCGATAGTTTCATCTGCATCAGAACCGAAGGATGCAGCGCTCTGGACAAAGAGCTGAGGAGACAGAGAACACACTTCACTCAGTAAACAAATATGAGAGAATGGTCAACCTTTGTTTTTATTACTCAATTTCATATGTGAAAAATAGGCCTATACATTTTTTACCTGTTTTTGATACTAGACTTGTATGACAGTTCACCCTTAAGGGTATTTTTTTATATCGTCAAACAATATGTTTGTGTCAGAGATATGTTTGCCTCTATGCTATTTTAGGCAATATGTTTAACTCTGAAAACCAAATAAAAAGAGTTGTAAAAAATAAAAATATGTTCAAAATCTCTCATAACCTTTTTCTTTAGCAAGTGACAAAGTAGAAAACATAAAAACCCCATGTTCTATATAATATTTTTTTTCTGGCAAAACAGCTACCAGGCAGACACCAAAGTAGAAATGCACAGTTCAGTATTTCACCTGGTAGAAATGGCGACGTCGACCCTCCATTTGAAGTCTTCCAAAGTGGGCAGATGAGGGTCGTTCTGGGCGGTCGCTGCTTCTAAAGCCGCTCGCCTGGGAACACAGAAGTAATGCCATTAGCTGCTCCAACCCTCTGGAACTCCCTCCCCCCAAAACATCTGAAACTCAGACTCAAAAAACTCATTAAAAAGCCAACTCAAAACTCACCTCTCCAAGAAATGCATATGATACCTGACCCCACCCATACCACACCTGACTCTATTCCAAACCTCATTTTGAATTTTTTTTGTATTTTGTTTTCCAGTTTTTCTTTTCTTTATGTATGTTTCTCTGTGATGTAAAGCGTCTTTGAGTGACCTCCAAAAAACACTAAATAAATCCAATCAATTATTATTATTATTATTATTATTATTATTATTATTATTATTACTATTATTATTATTATTATTATTAAAGATGAAGACATCTCCATGCTCAGTATCTTAATGCCATCCATAGCGTTAGCAGAACATCGCTGACTACAACAAGTTTAGGTTACAATCAGGGATGTGAATGGTTGGTCAGTCGACTCAATGGTTAAGATACTGTTAAACGGCTTGGAAAATACTAGTGGAGTAAACTATTTTTTATAGAAATTTTCTTCTCTTAAATGTATTAATTCAGAATAAAAAATGGTAAAATCAGCTCTACGTAAATGTTTAAAACTTAAAATGATGTTAATGTAACATACCGGTTTCCAAACACCACACTGGAGAAATCTGTGATGAAGTCTTCAGGTATCCTAAGAGACAAAACATTTAAAAAATAAAAATCAGCATGTAGCCTATTTAGGGGTTGAATTGCATCAGGAAATTCAGGTTGTGATACAAATGATGGAATTTACCTCAGCTCTCTGAGATCCTCTTTGAAGGCCTAAATAGGGACACACACAAAAGTTGTTGTTTTCTTTAATATAAAATAAAGAATACAAATGAATCTTAAAATGTGCAATTATGTTGTTGTTGATGTGCATACAGTCACACTATTATGGTAGAAGCTGGCTGGCCATCATATATTATTTCCCAGTGTATATCCACAGCTCAACTCCTGTCTAAGTGAGGCTGTGGGGATGCGTATATTGCCTCAGACAGCACGCGGTACCAAGATGTTCATTCTACTCAAACATATGTCTATAAATAGTAAACCGAAAGACACTGAACATTTGGAGTGGTCTCTTAATTTGTTCCGGAGCTGTATATTCTCCATTGTTAATTCCCCAGCTCACCTCCTGTTTGAGTGAAGCTGTGGGGATAGATAAGTAAAAGGATGTCCCAACTGTGTGCCTACTGCATCCTAACTAGATTATTTTTATGATCAGATGTAGTATGTAGAATAGAAAAATAGAAAAGAGTATGCGATATGGAACGCAGGGATAATCTCCAGCTCACCTCTTGTGATGAAGTCAGCAAACTGTTTTACTCTTGAACTCAAGTACAGCAACAGTTTAAATGTTTTTTTCTGGAATACAATTTCATTTTAAGCATTTTCTTGTATTCCAGTTTTTGCTCTTTGAATCTTTATATCCCTTTTATTATATATATTCTCCAGGGTTAATCTCCGGCTCACCTCTTGTTTAAGCGATGCAGTGGGGATGCGTATTGCCTCAGACAGCACGCGGTACATTCCTGCCACAATGTGAGTGAGTCTGTCCTGAGGAACCAGGCTGCTCTCTGCTATCGACCGCAGCGTCTCTCTGCTGTCCTTACCCTCCAGAGCGCTCACCACAGCTGGGGGAAAAACAGGGACATTCAAAACACTTTAGAATGAATTTAACTGTATGAGTTGTGCTTGTTATCAGACAGTAGGGACAGTAAACTGGTTGGAAAATGGAAATACAGTGACATTTAGCTCACTTATTATATAGATGGATAAACTTTACTTTATTCCATATAAAAACATACAAAACAGAAAATACTACAGAAAAACACAGCAAGGGGGGCGCCTTTAGCTCAGTTGGTAAGGTGTCCCCCTCCCGGGCCGGGCCCAGCAGCAGACCCGGGTTCGATTCCCACCCGCGGTCGTTCTCTGCATGTCACTCCCCTCTCTGCCCCATTTCACCTCTGTCTCTCTGCACTATCAATAAAGCATAAAAATGCCCAAAAAATATCTTAAAAAAATAAAATAAAATAAAAACACAGCAAGTAGGTTTAAAACACATACAGGCATCTATGCCAGTGCTTCCAGAAGTATGACAAATGTTTAGTGTCACTTTGTGCAGGTACGGCTAGGGCCATATAGATGTAATTGTAAGAGTTGTGCTTGTTATCAGATAGTAGGGACAGTGAACAGCAGTTATATGTCTGTTTTGTTTTTATGTGGAGCAGCCCTGTGAATGTAACAATTATTTCATTCAGGGCTGTTTATTTTATTTTTTAACTTTTTTTAACCTATGTTTATACAGGTAAATCCCATTGAGACCGGAGACTCTTTCTCAAGGGAGACCTGTTACCATTCCCACGTTACCATTCACACACACATTCATACATCGATAGCAGGCTCACTATTAGACAAGCATAAAGAAACTGTGATCCATCATCACCTTCTTAACACAGCAAAGTGTTTGAGAAAAGAATAAAATGGATGGCTGTGAGTAGTACTGTGTAATGATTGAATGAAGCAATATGTTGATTTGACAAGTTGTGTTGTTTGAAAGGAAATGTTTGATTTTGTAACATCACGTGTTAAATGTTACGTGAATGTTAGAGCATTTGGCAAACAATAATAAGTGTAGTTTTGGCCACAGACTTTTTATTTCAGTCCTGAGTTTCAACTGTCAACTCTTTGGAAAACGTCAATTCTGAGTGGACAAATGCCGTGAAGCAACTGAGAAAAACTTTAAAATATAAAATATATATGCATTTCATACAGACTTCTATACAGCTCCAGAATGAGTGATATCTCGCAGGAAATTAAGAAATATTTACCTTTTAGTATTTTCCTGAACAACTCTTGGTCAACATCCTTCAGGTTTTTCGACATTGACTCGATTTCTGGAGGAATTCTGCCTCCTAAGAAGCTCGTGTCCTTCACGTGGCCTGAAGACATGGCTCACCATCAACTAATTGTGCTGTTAATGAAGATATGACAGAGAGAAGTCAAATTAAGTACAGAAGTGATAGCTCTCGGAAAGCTAGTTGTTCTGTTTATGTGACAGCTTCCGCCTTCACGTCACATGACGCGTCACATGCTGCTGGTGTTACGTCGAGTTTTGTCTGCGGATAATTTTTCATTTCATTTTCACTTAACTTTTATTTATCCTCGAGAGACCAATTGAGGGGTGACCCTCATTTTCAATGACGTCGAGTTATGGATGGATGGAGGGATGGAGGGAGGGATGGATGAGGGATTGAGGGATGGATGGATGGATGGATGGATGGATGGATGGATGGATAGATAGATAGATAGATAGATAGATAGATAGATAGATAGATAGATAGATAGATAGATAGATAGATAGATAGATAGATAGATAGATAGATAGATAGATAGATATCTATTTTTAAATTAATACAAATACAAATGCAGCTAAATACAGAGGGAAATTAAAAAATATTAATTTATCCATAATGTCATTTACATTTCCGAGTATGTTATTGACATTTTCAGTCCTACATGTTTGTTATGTACTAGGCTACGTTCTACTTACTCAATTTGACGTCATAGTTAGTAAGCGTAGGAAGCAAGTAAGTGGTTTCGAACAGACCCTCCGAGTATATTATTGACATTTTCAGTCCTAATGTTTGTTATGGTGTTTTTATTAGAGGTGCTTCCAAGTCTCGTCGGGCTGACAAAACTCGACGTAACACCGTAACACCTGGCTGAAGTCTCGCGATGACGGCTTACATCATCCGTGGAAAAAGAAAGGATTTGCAAATGGAGGTGGCAGGAATGAGCTTTCTTTGAACGTTAAAAAGGTGGGTGTTTCAGCTTAGATAGCGACACGATAGCTACTTTGGCAGGTGTATTACCAAGCCAGTTATGTTATAGTGGACGAAAATATTAGTTAAGTGTCAGTTAATGGCTTTGAAAAAGGCTACGTGGACGTTTTGAGCATTAGCAGCTAACGATGGTAGCGCGTGTTGTGTTTACATACGACGCTCATGTTTTATATCAAGTGTCACAAACTAAACATAACTACTAAATGTGTTGCTGAGCTCTGAATTTGCCTTGCTTTTATATATATATGTATCTGTAGTCAGGCATTTCCGTCTTTTGCTAAGAAAATCAATCACGGTGGATGACGTCAAATGTCAACAATTATGTCAACAATCAACATGGCATATTTTAGCATCTTTAGCTAGTAAAATGAAATGTTATCCGTGGATTTTAGGTGAGGTCTTGACCCACTAATAACTAACTAATGTTGCCAGGGGAGACAAGAATCAAATTTAAATTAGCTCGAGTAAGGTGTCTGCTTGATAAGGGTTTGTTTGAATGAAAGTTTTTCTCTGGTATTGGATTTTTTTGTTAGGTGAGGTTATTTTTTATTTTAACGCAATTCGCCTTGGAATATTGGTGAATACAATACAAAAGGAAAATAAATAAGCCACCACGGGGAATAACATAAGAAAAAAGATAACCTTTGCAATAAAAAAATACCATACAATAAATGTGCACTTTATTTCGGTATGAAAGAGCTGTACAGTGTGCAGAAAGTGGACCAAATTCAAAGTCATCATAGCTTTGTGTTCATTATATCTGTATATTAAGTGTAACAAATTAAGAAAAATATCACGTTTTGACATATTAATTCATACATGTACAATAAAGTGCAGACAGTCCAATTTTTTTTGCAGTCAATAAGTACTACCTTTGTCAGGCTTTTCTTGTTCAAGTTTGTCAGATATAGAGATACACACATTTGTCTGGTCTTCGTTGACACTTTAGCTGTATTAATTAAAAGGTTGCTATATGTATTTTTAACTTATCTTTCCCTCTGTTTCTGCCCCAGGCAGGGCTGTACGCTTATTTTTTAAAGTGGTAGCACTGGTGCTAGCAAGCAAAAAAAATCAGTAGCACAAAAATAAATTTGGTAGCACACAAAGTATGATCGAAAACTTGCATAACCTTAACCCTTGCATTTCGCTCTAATTACCTTTGAGCATGTCATCTTGGTCTCATTTGAGATTCTCAATTAATATTATTTCCTAGTGTGTGCAGTAATAATTGTAGAAAAATTAATAGGGGTGCACTGATTGCAATTTAGACAAAATAATCTAACCTGCCAATTGCAATTTGGCTGGCTGTCGCACTAGTTAGGGTTGCCACCTTGGATTTAGGAAAAAAAGGGACACTTGAATGTTTGGGGCGGAGGGCTCGGCCATTATTAGGCTACCAGTTCAGACTGACCAGTGTAATGACCTATAATAACCATACACACCTACAGTGCTTTTTACAGTATAGGCTAAATAGGGAGACTGAGGTGGGTGGGGACCCTGGACCTTGTAGGGGGGCCCCGGAAGAAAAAAATGCAACCTTTTAAAGTAAAATTCATCAATCTGGTGCACTTTGAGAATAATATTGCATGCAACCATGCCCAGGGGCCCAAGGGCTCGGGGGGGGGGGCCTAAGCCAGAAATACTGATAGTAACTTTAAATGTTGCATTGTCAAAGAGCTCAGTCACTCATGTCAATAACAGGGTCCAACAAGGAATAGCCTAAATATAAGGAAATAAATCATCATGGCCCCAACTAGGTGACAAATAGAAAAGCAAGTGCAAAACAAAAGCATTATTAGCTCTGTCTAAGGGGCTTCATGAGGGACAGCTAAGCCCCCCACACACAAACAGGAATAAGCTTGCTATGTGTAAATTCTATACTGTTCATGAAAAGTAGCTTTCCACCCTGTATATGTTGCAATGGGCCCCTCCATCATATAACATGAGTCTGCAGACCAATCTACTGTACTGTTTTCACAGTTGCAGAGTAAAGAGTGCCTGTTTAAGAAAAATAATGTTCCTTCTGCAGCTCAAGATTTGATTAAAATGTTCCTCTGCTCTGATGCATTTAACTTTAAAACGGTACAAAGAGTCTGGGCCCATTATCTCATAATCCGTCTATGAACCAACTGGTTTCCACAATCTTTTTTATTTTCGCGGGCAGCATGCACAAGCATTATTTATTAAAAAAAAAAAAAAAAAAAAAAAAAAAAAAGTGTGGGGCCCCACACAGGGTCTTGAAACGGGCCCCGAGATCGTTAAGACCGCCCCTGCCCGCCCGCCTCTCCGATGCAATAGCGGGCGCAACAAACTCCTCGGCCCGTGTGAGACGGCCTTAACTACTGAACGAAGGAAGGAAATCAAATGAGGTTTTGGCATTTTCCCCAAAAAACGGGTCACAGCTGGTGAAAAAAAGAGAACAATTCTGGGAAAAACGGGACGGGTGGCAACACTAGCACGAGTGCGATTGGAGTTGTATTCATCATCGCACGTGATCAATTTCAGTAGCAAATGCGATCAAAACTGTCGCACTGTACAGCCCTGGCCCCAGGTCCTTTCAGCCATGTCTGAACACAACTGACTAAACTTAAATAAGTAATTGTAAAAGGCACTCATGGTCTGAATAAATTGAATGCGTGCTACCTTTTGGCAAGCTATGTGAGTTTGTTAGCTATCAAGATACTTTGACACTTTAGCTGTTTTAAAAAGGTGCCACGATATGTCTAATTTTTTCCTCTGTTTTTGCATCAGGTTTTGCTTTATTAAAAACGCTGCTATGTATTTGACTTATCTTGTTCTATGCGTGTACACCAGGTCCTTCCAGCCATGTCTGACTCTCTGTACGAGAAGTTTCTGGCGCCAGAGGATCCGTTCCCTCTTCTCTCCCAGCGGGCGAACCTGAGCGACGTGGGGACGCTGGACGTCAGTGACTTTGGCTGTCAGCTGTCATCATGTCACCGCACAGACCCGCTGCATCGCTTCAACAGTAACAGGCAAGTATAGTATAGTATAGTATAGTATAGTATAGTGTGTGTGTGTGTGTGTGTGTGTGTGTGTGTGTGTGTGTGTGTGTGTGTGTGTGTGTGTGTGTGTGTGTGTGTGTGTGTGTGTGTGTGTGTGTGTGTGTGTGTGTGTGTGTGTGTGTGTGTGTGTGTGTGTGTGTGTGTGTGTGTGTGTGTGTGTGTGTGTGTGTGATCTGCTGCAGGATCTGCCCTTGAAGATGTTTGTGACATTTGTCAAGCTGCACATTTTAACTGCCTCGTTTTTCGTCATTCAGATATTATGTTGTTGATGTTGTGTGTACATAGGGTTGCTGCGGTATTCAGTGTTACCGTTATTTAGTTACACACCGATAACATGACTTGCTCACCGGTAACACTGTTTTTTTTATGTTTTAATAGACATGAAAGCACTTTGGTTAATTTTGAATATCAGTGGTATGTCCCACGTTCATTAAATAAAGGATAGCGTCACAGACTCGATTGCACACATCACGGCATCCCTAACTATCGCCCAACCCAAATTTACATAGTTAAAATGCACATCTTCATGTTGTATGTACACCATTTGGTCTCCGGAAAATCCTCAAGAAAGTATTCATAGACTGTATTTTTTTCTTTTTAACAGGGAAGTATTAATTAATTTACTTTTCAGACATTCAAGCAAATAGTCTTCTGCAAGTACACTATTTTGTCTGAAACAATGTTTTCTTCTTCTTTTTACCTTAAAGAAATAAAAAAAGTATGTTTTTAAAAACCTAATTTTGATACCAATTGCTAATTTAGGTTATAGCCCATTAAAACTGTTAGACTATTACATTCTTAACGCTCCCTCTTGTCCCTTCCCCAGATGGAACCTTACCTCCTGTGGTACGAGCGTAGCCTCCTCAGAATGCAGTGAGGAACTTTTCTCCTCCGTGTCCGTCGGGGACCAAGATGACTGTTACTCGCTGCTGGACGACCAGGAACTAACGTCTCTGGACCTGTTTCCAGAGGGCAGCGTTTGCAGCGACGTCTCCTCCTCTATAAGCACCTATTGGGACTGGTCTGACAGCGAGTTTGAGTGGCAGGTTGGTTGTTGATTTTTGAAAATTGACTACGTTTACATTGTACAGCAATATCACGATATTAATTAACCTGGTTAAAGGTGAACTATGTAACTTTGGGTGTTTGGGAGAAGTTAACATTTTCTAAGGTATATTCTCATAACTGAATAAACAATCTTTCCTCACATGAACATTGGATCCCTGGGACACTGTTTGAAGTTAGAAAGCTCACAGAAAAGTTACTGTTAAACCACTGTTGTTTACAACAGCAGGGCCCACATTTTTTTTTTTTTAACTTTCATTGGTTCCCAGTTCCTTCAAATTATTTTCTTTTGATTTATGATGATAGACTTATTCAATATACTTCAAATTACATGTAGAGTAAATCATTTTTGTAAGCTTACTGCAGGCTCAAACATAAACAAACCCCTCTCCCCTGAAACTGTATGGTGCACCTTTTAATACTGTATCATTGTTTGTCTCGTCTTAGCTCCCTGGAAGTGACATCGCCAGTGGCAGTGATGTTCTGTCTGACATCATCCCGAGCGTTCCCAGCTCTCCCTGTCTGTTCTCCAAGAGGAAGCCTAAGCACAACCCACACCGTATCCTGGACGACTTACCATGGACCGCCATGACCAACGACGAACAGGTCAATATTAGCCAATACATCTATCTGTGTTACAGTAGCCATGTTTACATCTAAGGTGTTTAAGTAAATTAAAGGGGCAGTCAGCTACTCTGGAGAATGTTTGTTGTCAAAATATATATTTTTTAAATCAGTGAAAATCTGCTAGCTGTACGATCGTGACAAGAACAGTAACATTTTATAACATTTTATAAATTGACACAAAGTTTGTATGTTCGTTCTCATAGGATTTTCTCTTAATCGGTAAAAGACTAATGCGATAGACGCTGATGCAACATTTTCTGCAGAAGAAAATCATGAATAAGAATGGCCGCCATTGTTGTTGTTTGGCATGTACATTCATATGCATCTCCATCAAAACTCAAATTGTGTTACTATTGTATTGTTTGTATGTTTTCTTTGTTTTGTTGTAAAAAAAGAGAAAAACCTAAACTCAAACTCTTGCTTCCTTCCCTTGTTTTCTTTATAAAGTTATGACATTTTTAAATTATTCAGGTGGGGGCTACAAATAAGCCCACTCTTTGTTTTCATGTATTTACCTCTCCCTGCACTGTATTTGTTTGTTATCTTTGTCATTCTGTACATTTTAAATTGTGCAAATAATAAAAAACCTTAAACCTAAACTCAAAATGTCTGTCCCTTCCAGGTGGAGTACATCGAGTACCTGAGTCGGCGTGTGAGCACAGAGATGGGCCTCCGGGAGCAGCTGGACATCATTAAGATCATCGACCCCTCCGCTCTGATCTCCCCCACCGACAGCGAGTTCATCATAGAACTCAACTGTCTCACCGACGAGAAACTCAAACAGGTCTGTACAGCTTACATCGAATAAATGTATGATGTACACACCTCATATAGCCACTTAAAAGAAAGATTTTAAATTAAGTTACTAGCAGAGACACTCTGATACACATCGCACAAACACTTTTATTTTCTCAACCAAACAATTTGAACTTGAACTACACATCTGTATTTCCTCTACACAACACTATGACGTTAACTGGTTTATTAGCTCAATGTTGTTTCACACATAACTTCACACTAATCAAAGTCAAAATTATGTCTATAGCACATTTAAAAACAACATCAGTTGACCAAAGTGCTGTACAAGAATCAATACAAAACAACAAATAATATACATGAAAAAAAAGTTAGGAGTGTCAAAATCTCAACTTGTGTTAAAGGCCAACGCAACAAAAGTGAGTCTTCAGCAACATATTGAACTGTTCAACTTTACAGGGATCCAGGTTCTATTCATTCACACACAGTCATACTGCCACAGTGTGAGCAGCCTGTTGATACAAAGAAGATAAGAGTTGTCCAGAATCATGAAAGTCATTTCAGATCATTTATTGCAACTGCGTGTGTAAAATGTTATGTGACTATAGCATCAGCTGTTTACTTAAGGTATGAAGGATGACATATTTAGTTCAGTTTATCAGTAATCCAATGATAGGAAAGCTAGTAAACAGGCACTTAAAAGGTCATTCTTTTTCATTATTAATATTTTTTTAAACGTCCTCTTCAGGTGCGTAGCTACATCCGGGAGCACGGGCCCCGCCAGCGAGCCAGCAGCACCAGAGAGAGCTGGAAGAGAGGCAGCCACAGCAGCGCTAGCACCGGCGGAGTGAGCGGGGCTAGCAGCAGCAACGCTAGCATGGTTAGCTCGGCTAGCTCGTCCACCGGGTCCACTGCATCCAACTCTGTGGCAGGTGAGAAGATACCTGGCTGTAATAATAATAATAATGGACAATACCTGGCGTTTTTCATGTTTAAGGAACAGATTTTGGATAGAGCCTATTTTTCATTATATAAATAAAATAAGTACTATATACAGGTCTTAGAAGAAAAAAATCTGCATATTTTTAAGAACAAAATGTCTCATGAATCAGACAATTTAGAACATGAACAATTTTTGTTTTAGAATATTTAAAAATATACTGATGTTGAGGTAATGGTTGTTAAAGATGGTTATATAGGAGAAACATACAGACGCAAACAGACACGTTTTAGTAAATAGAACACCTACATGTCCATCTTTGACCTTTGATTTATGAGTATGAAAAAGTATGAAAGAACACATGTTGTGGAAGCAAAATAGACAAAAATCTCAAAATTGCTTGAAAAAAAAACGATGTTCTTGCCTGCAGTGCCTTGGTAGTACATAATAATAACGTATATAAAGCAGACATGTTATATTATCCTGGTAGTAACACTGTTGACATTGTGTTTCAGGAGGGACAGCGTCGGCCTGCAGTGGAGGCAGCGTGGCCAACATCAGCAGAGCTCACAGTGATGGAAACCTCTCCAGCGCTGCAGAGCGGATACGAGACTCTAAAGTAAGAAATCATCATTATTTCTATTTTTCCTGGTAATCTGGTTATAGTGCTACATGAATAACACTTTATTTTTTATCACTCGGTGTGTGTGTTTGTGTGTGTGTGTGTGTGTGTGTGAGTTAACTGTTAAGTCTCGTTGCTGCCACTTTCTTTTTCAAGTGTGCAGATTGCCTTGTTTTACATTTTTTAGGTTTAAGCATTGGGTTGAAATCCAAATTAATGCCAAATCCTCTTGTCACATGCTGCTCAATGACACAACCCTGCTCTGCTCTATAGGACTTTACGTTAGTGAGAAAGACAGCTTTTTCAAGTCACTCAAAAGAAGTCTCTCTCTGTCTCTCTCCCTCTCCCTCCCTCTCTCTCTCCCCCCTCCATCTCTCTCTCCCCCCTCCCTCTCTCTCTCTCTCCCTCTCTCCCCCTCCCTCTCTCTCTCTCCCCCCCTCTCTCTCTCTCACAGAAGCGTTCTAAGCAGCGTAAGCTTCAGCAGAAGGCGCTGCGTAAGCGTCAGTTGAAGGAGCAGCGTCAGGCGCGTAAGGAGCAGCTCAGCGGTTTGTTTCTCAACGAGGAAGTGCTGGCGCTACGGGTTACCGAGGAGGAGGATCGCCACGACGACCTGGACATATTGATGTGACAGCAGTGAATGACTCAGTGCTCCCTCTAGGTCTGCTGCTAAGCTACCACCTAGCGCTCACATAGGCCACGCCCATTCAAACCACTGCATAGATTTAGCTTTCAGTAGGCTAACATGCTAACCGTGCATTATGTTAGGCATAACGTCTGATAGCCAGCGATAGCTTAGTAGTAGCCTCCAAAAACTAGCTGGACATATCGCTTGCTATTTACTAGTGTAGTCGCGCTACTGCTAAATTGACAGCTGCTTCGATCAATGCTTTGATTAGGTACTGAACACAATCTAGCCTGCTAATGCTACGCTTAAATATACTCATCTAATGACTAAATACAGTTAACAAGAGAGTTGCTTTTAGATGCTACGTCCGCTGCTACTAATACTAAAGCCACCACCGGCAGAAGGACAGATCAGGCAAAGAGAAGCAGAAAAACAGTTGTTACTTTAACAGGTGATGGCAACAGGTTCATATTGTATAGTTCATATTGTTAGTAATGCTTTACTAGGAATGACCTTATGAGATGGACCATCTAGTTTTTGAGGGGGTTCCCTAAATACAAATATACAGTACAATAATACCGGACAGGTAACAAAAACGGAAAACAAAGCGATAAGTAAGGAACATATCTGTTGAGAAATGCATTGACAAGCAATTTCTCTAAATGGAAAATGGAAATTAAAGACCTACTTCACCGGTTGGAATATGAAGGTGTATTGAACTCGGAGATCCTATTTAGTATAAATGTGCAAAGAAAATTGAAATCGGATCATCCTAGCCTGAGAAAAGGCAGAAAGAGTGTTTTATGGTCTCATTGTCTAACCCTACATTTTCCTTACTGTGACATCACAGTAAGGGTTAGGATTAACAGGACAGCTGGGCCAAGGGAAGACTGAGGGAAGAAAAACCTCATTCATTATATTATAATAGTGATTTTATAATGATAGAACGCTGGTTCCGTATGGGTGAAGTATTCCTTTAAGAACACTTAATTCAGAAATGCAGAGGGGAAAAATGACAAATATCCTCTTGAAAACCTTAAATTAACACATTCACATCAGATATTATAAAACGTAAAAGTTAAAGGAAGTGAGCTGGTCTGTCTTTCTATCCGAGTGTTGTGGTGCCATTTCATTCTCAAGCCTTAGAGGGAGCACTGAAGCAAATTGCATGTTAAATTAAATAGTCAACCACAACCACCCTATTCCAACTGTGTGGTCCAATAACTAACAACCTGTTTAAAAAATAAAATAAACTAGCTTATGTGTTGTAAATAAATGAGAAATAACAGCATATTTACCGCTCGCTTTTCCTTGGTGATAAAAAGGTTGATATAAAGTTTTTTTTCTTTTCTTTTTATGTATAAATTCTATGACAAGGTAGTGAGCTAATTGGTTATCATGGCTTCTTTCAACAGTTTTTTTGTTATGTTTTGAGTCTTATTTTGAAGCTGTTTTTGTCATTTAAGTACTTGCGGTTTATTTTGAAATCCTTTTTTTTCTTTTATTTTCCCAGCACTCCTAAAGTATATTTTTCCTAAGAATTAAAATTTTCCCGATTGTTTTATTTTTGTGTACGTTTCAGTTTTGGTGGTGAAGTCTTTAAAGACATTTTTTGCAAATCCAACTGTCTGTCATGAACTATACGGATGGTTTCCTTAAAGGTGGAGTCAGCGATTCTGTACAATGCTTGTTTACAGAGACTAGGCTGTGTATTACCACTGGATTTTTTTTTTGCGGATCGTGAGGAGATATTCCCAGATTTTCACAAAAATTGATTTTGACTACAAGGTTTCTCCAGAATTGCTAAATCCACCTCTTAATTTAGCTTTCAGAAGTTTGTTAAAGTATTTTTAGATTGTTGACAAAGCACTGAAATCTCAAAAGCAGCTTTTTGTGGAGTTGTAGCTACCAGACCATTGTCATATTTGCTAGAAAATATTGTTTTTGTGTGTTATTTTCCTACTTTCCTTTGTATGAGAAACACTTTTCCTGCTGCTCCTAAACTGTAACGTGTTAAACCGCTGCAGTTATTGGCTAAAGCCGACTGTCGTAGCTAATACTTTACGTGTACGGAGCTTCGTGTCTCATCATGTATAAAGCTTATTAATTAATTAATTAATTACATCAATTATGTTTAAACGCAGCTTTGTGTATTCTGTAGTTATGAATTAGTAAAAAAAATCTATTTTGAAAAATAAAAATAATTTTGAAAAAAATGTAAAATACGCCAGTACGATGCAACAAAGTTATTTGTGTATATAACGGTAACGTGTAATGGCTGGAAATGATGAATGAATATATTAAACTTTTTTTTCTTGTTAGGTTAAGTTCCTTTCATTGTCATTATTTTGCTTCTTTTTAACCATCAGCTACAGTTACTTACAACAGTATTTTTACATGTTTTAGTTCCTGACTAAAAAAAACATGGAGTAGTGTCGCCAGATCGGTGGTTCTGATTCACTGTACACTTGACAAATAAACGGACATTGTTGCATCCTATCGATCTCGTCTCTCTGGTGACATCTTATTCATTACATCACATTATTTCTCAATTCCTTAAATGCATTTTATCCATTCAGAATTTACGTTTTTCCAAACATGACACACAGGAGTGTTGTGGCCAAATTGCCAAATGTCAAATTTTTTCAGAATGCTCTCATATTCACAAACATTTAACACATGTTACAAAATCAAATATTTCTTTCATAAACCAGAACATTTTGTCGAATCAATATTTTCCTTTATTTAAACCTTACACAATGACCAACAAAACACTAGATACAGCCATCCACTGGGTTATTTTCTACCCTTTTACTACAGACATCAAATCATACAGCGTACACCATATAACAATAACATACTCGGCCCCTGCACTGTTTTTAATGTCCTGTTGAAATATATACTGTATATACATTTTTAACATTTCCCAAATTTTTTTATATCTCAAATAATTTTATTTTCACCCCAGAAGGTGGCGGAAGTGCACATTTTAAGATGTTTGCCTGCCCCATTAAAATGACAAAAGAAGAAGAAAAACTAGGACGTAGCGGGTGGAAGTGACGTCATAGTGTTTACACCGTACAGCTGAGTCGCAGTGGGGAAGAAAAGCAAATGAGGATTTATTAGATTTTCTCTGTTATATTGACACTTGTTTTACCCTAAGAGGTTTAAGGTTTAAGTTGTCACATGCCGATGGCTGCGCACGAGCCCGAGACGCTCGACTACTCGGTGCACGAGGCGTGGAACGAGGCCACTAACGTCTACCTGCTGGTGGTTCTGGTCAGCTTCGGCCTGCTGATGTACGCCAGAAAGTAAGGACTAATAATTCACACACATTCATACATATGCAGTCAACTTTATCACTGTAAAAATCTATTCCTGGGGTTATAACGTGGGATAACGTGCTATAGAACATGACGGAGGTCCAGTCAAAAAAATCTCTCCTCCTAAATAGCCAAAACAAAAACACAAACACGCCATACTCGATTGTAGAAAACGTGTATTTTAATTATTTCTTCGTAATAGGTTAAATAGCATACCTCATGTGGCATTTATTTATTATTATAATTAATTTATAGAATAGTCTTGGTAATTTGGCAGCCATATACTGCTTAAATAACAATATTTATTATTGGCGTATTCATAACATTGACAATGTATCAGTTTATAGTTACATTTGTTTATATTTGTAAAAAAAAATATATATACCAACTGTACATACTTTCCCACTTTACAGTATTCTATCCTAGTGTGCAGTATTTTAGTTTTATTTTATTTTATAGATATCTCATACTTTATATTACATTCCAACTGTTTTGCGTCATTATTTCTCTTTGCATTTTTCTCTTGTTTATGTTTTACAGTTTTTTTTTTCGTTATTTTGTGTTTTGGTACATTTATTGTTGGAGGAGCCGGAGATTTATAAATTTCTGTCTGAATTTGTTGTACATGAAATATGAAAAGAAAAATACAGACAATTGTTATCACTGTCCGTCTTCTAAAATGTCTGTGCTCTCCTCTTCTAACTCCAGGAACAAGAGGAAGATCATGCGTATCTTCACTCTGCCTGCGGCCGTCAGCAGCCCGGAGCCAAACTTCTACGACAGTCTGCAGAAGGTCCGACTGAGGCAACAGCTCGAGATGTATTCACTGGGTGAGACATATAACAATACAGCCTGGAGATGTAGCTGTTTTATAATTACACTCACACTTATGAGAGAAAAAATACTACTAACTGTAGTGTGTTCTGGCTGTGCGAGACTACTGCAGATACAACAAATTATTATAAGTGCAAAAAGGAACAACATTAGTACAAACACTTTTCAGTCAAAATTAAAAGGTGCAAGTCCGTATGTAAGGCTCACTGATGCATACTCCGTAACCCATGTTGTAGATAACGCACTTTTCCTGGATGCCTTGACACCGCAAATCACCAGCACTTTTAGATCTTAGCACCACTAAGTTTTGAAATTGAATTTTGGTATTGAACAACAACATGTGTTTATACTCGATGGTATGGAGGCATTTCGGTCAGTGCCAAAAAAGTATTACATGACAATTCCCAGCCCTACTTACAGATGGAGTCAAAAAGGAACCCAAAGTGAGTAAAAATGTGATAGGTGCAACAAAAAAAACTTGTTTTGAGAAATGTTGTAGGCAGGGTTAAAGTGTTCTCTTAGACCTTGATCAGTTTAAATAGGAACCCATGTTTCATGTTGTGAATCTCAGTGACCTTGAGCTGGAACTAGTGAATTAACTTTTTCCCTTTCTGTCTTTGTGTTGTCTTGAAGCCCGGAAGTTTGATCAACAACAGGGTCAAACGGACAGCGTGCAGCTCTCTATGGAATGACACTCCTACACACACACTCCTACACACACACACACACACACACACACACTCAGAAACACGCACTCACACCATCTATGTGTGTGGGTGGATAGAAAAGGACTTCAAAGGATGTTGCTCCTACAGTGTACTGGCTTTTTCAGTTTGCCTTTCTCCAATTAGAAATGTCTCCATTTTGTATTTGTGTTTAACGTGCGGAAGAGGTACAGATGGATCGAGCCGAGACGTGTCCGGACTGTGAAGCCCACTGAAGCAAAGGCCTATTTGTGATATTGGGCTATAAAAACTGATTTGATTTGATTTAAGATTATGTAAGCAGTGAGGCATCATGCAGTTACTCTAACTTGTTTTGAGTAAAAAATATAAAGTGCAGCAAATGTCACTGAGATTATGAAGAATTTCTTGCAAATAGAACACCTTTCTTTATTTTTTTTTTGTTGTTTTCGATATTTTTTTTACTTCATTGTTAAATGTGTTATTGTGTAAACTGGATTATGGAATCAAGATTTCTTAAATGTGAAAATAAAAGCACAAAAAAAAACTGTAGTAAATCCTGTTATCAGAGTAAACTTGAGTTAATGATGTTTCTAAAAGGTTTTTATTTTAATGTGACACAATTTAAAAAAGAAAGAAAAATCAGTTTTCTTTGTCACTAGCCCATTTGTACCTCAAAGGTGGACTCGGGGATTCTGGAGAATGCTTGTCAAACTCAATTTCTCAATATCAGTGATTATCTCCTTACTGTCTGCTCGTGTGTTCTTGGCCGTGAATGGGTATTTAAACATCATGCCAGTTTACAGAGCCTAGGCTGTGTATTAACACCGGATTTTCTTTTTCAGTTCGCACATGAAAAAAATTGGAGCAATAACAAAAGTGTTGCATTTATATTTTTTGTAAGTGTAGATTCTGTTTTACAGTGGGCGAGGTTAGAAAACGTAAAGAGTTTCTAACTAGGTTATTGAACTTGAGTAAAAAAAAAATACAGAACTCAAAACAAATTATTCCAAGCACAGCATTTTTTATTGTCTTGAAAACGTTACATTTTTCCAATGCCGTTGTCTATGACCAGATACATTTACATTCCTGCTAGCTTCAGCTGAGCTCTTGTTAAGTGCTAATTACAGTATACCATGTCATCATGCTAGCAGGCTTAGCTAAAATGGTAAACATTATACCTGCTTAACAATACAAGTTAGCATTTAGCTCAAAGCATTACTATGTGCAGGTACAGGCTCACACAGCTGCTAGCACGGCCATAGATGATTGTTTAACACAAGTGTTCAATGTTTTGAGTGCAACAAAATAGAATCCCGTTTATGTGCTGCTTGTCACCAGTAAATGAAGAAAAGCTTTGGTCATCAAGGTGAACAGAAAATGCTTAAAATACAATTTTTACTCCTTCATCTTATGGGACAATGTATCACTTCTATCATAGTGCTCAATACACTCTCAAAAAACTGATTTTATTGGAAATCTAACATCCAGCAAAAATTATGGAAATTTAACAGTTTAAGGTGACAGAAAAACAGGATCCCAAACACACAATAGAAAACTGGTATTGAGATGACGTAAACAGTACAGGCAAATACAGTATGACAGATGCCAAGGAAAGGAAAACTGTTATTTGTAAAAATACAGAACATTTGAATGAAAAGCTAAAGCATGCTCAGGGTTATATGAGTGAGCTGTAGTGAATGAGACACATTCAAACTACCAGCCGTTATGCAAATGAAATGAAGAGTTTTTACAACCTTTACACCTGTACTGTTGGGAATGAATTTGCATTGGATAGTTTTAACTACACACACAAAACATTAACAGCTGATAGCATCAGCAGTGTAAACATGGCTGCTGTGGTGTGTGCGAGCCTCTTTGGAAAAATTTGTTTTATTCCCTGCATGAGAAACAAGTAAAGAAGAAAATATATACAAAAATGCTCCAGGCACAAAATGAATTATACAAAGCGAGTTCCCTTTTTGCCTTCTGAACTAATGTGAAGACACTTGTCAGAACAAATACAGCATATAAAAATAACACGTTTGGAAACAAAATATTTAAAAAAAACAAAGACAAAAATGCAATTATTTACAAAAAACAGCAAATAGATCAGCTGTGTTCATTCGCACAGTCAGCACAGCAAGCGGATTCTGCATGAAGTACAGTTCAAGTGACAGGATATAAAGCAGGATGCTCATCTACAGCCAAAAAATATATCTTTATTTAGAGTTAAACCGACGGTTCATGGAGGGCAGATATCTATATCGTCTACGGACAGCGGGCTGGCGTGTTGGGAGTCCCAGTCTCGGAGGAAGAGCTCCTCCGCTTGGCTCTGGAGCGTCTCCTGTCCGTACTTCAGCTCTGAGTCCGTCTGGTTCACCACCAGACCAACGCCCGCCGTCTGGGTGAAGTAGTCCTCCTGCCAGTTAGACGTTCCTGGGAAGACAGACAGAAAGACAGACACGTCAGGTAGGGGTGGTAGGATGGCCTAGAAGAAAGGTGGGCGACTAGTAACCACAAGGTCTCTGGTTCCTCCTCCCAGTAACCATGAGGTCTCTGGTTCCTCCTCCCAGTAACCATGAGGTCTCTGGTTCCTCCTCCCTGTAACCATGAGGTCTCTGGTTCCTCCTCCCTGTAACCATGAGGTCTCTGGTTCCTCCTCCCAGTAACCATGAGGTCTCTGGTTGGATCCCCGGCACCGGACAGGAGGGTGTTAGTAGTAAAACTAGTGGTGGCTGCTATTACGTCTATGGTGCCCACCATCTCTACCATTGTGTCCATGAGAGAGACACTTAAGCGCAAAACTGCTCCAGGGGCGCTGTACTATGGCTGACCCTGCGCTCTGACCCCCTCCTTACTGTGGTTACTTGAGAGGGGAGATGCGAAGAAGGAATTTCGATATACCTTGTGCAAATTGATACGTAAATAAACTTTAAAGTTAGATTCGATGACATAATGCCGGTGTCAGACTACATAATCTTTTTTGTCTGTTACAATGGTCACTGTGTCTGTTAAATCGGTTCATAAATCTGCCCTGGCATTAGCTGAGAGACACGACGGACTACATGTTGGTAGTTGGTCAATAACCGCCTGCCGTCCATCATCGACAATAGACAATGGCGCTACGTCATCTATTTACACTGTCAGCATTGGTACCGTCCCTCCTCTTTCGTCACGCCATGTTTACATTTCTGCCTCATCTCTTCAGCTTCTCCTATTGGTCAAAGTCATGGATGAAACTCAAAATCTAAAATGCTTGTAGGCCTTCTAGATGCGGCTTCGGTTATCATGTAGTCTGACAGCCACATACATGTACTTGTGTTCCAAGTCTTGTTGGATATGTTTGGTGTGAAAAGCAGCTCTAGAAAACACAGTGTGTGGTAATAGCTTACCTATATACACCACTCTGTCTGTCACCATGTACTTGGCGTGATTGACTCGCGCGTAGGGAATCTTCATCTGCTCCGGCGTAGAAGGCACTCGAAAGATTTTCTACACGGAAACAAAAGAACATGGGAGTTTAGAATGTGTCACGGACGGGTTACTATGTCTAAGTCATTGACAAAACAATAACATTTTGCATAATAATAATAGTGTATTGAACAACCATGACACTAGTGGCAGGGCGGGAATCAAAACCGACAACCCTTCGATCATTGGCCAACCCGCTCTACCACCTGAGCCACAGTCGCCCCATAAACAGTTCGAAACAATATGGAAGTTATTAAGCAGGAATATGAATATCCTAAATCCGGCCTACCACTTGTATGTTACAGTAGAGCGGAGGCTTGTTGAGCACCAGCAGTGACTGCAGGAAGGTGAACATGGAGGCAGGAGAGTGTTTCCAGCAGCTGACCAGCAGTTTGATATGAGTGGCTTTAGTGCAGGCGGCGGCGCGCAGGGCCGAGTCTATGGCAGGCCAGAACCTGAGAGAGAGAGACAGAGACAGACAGACAGAGGGGGAGAAAAAGAGAGAGAGGGGGAGAGAAAGAGAGAGAGAGTGAGTGAGAGGGAGAGAGAAAGAGAGAGAGAGAGTGAGTGAGAGGGAGAGAGAGATAGGGAGGGATAGAGGGAGAGAGAGCGATAGGGAGAGTGAGTGAGTGAGGGAGAGAAAGAGAGAGGGAGAGAAAGAGAAAGACAGAGGTCGTTAGCAGGGAAAAGATTGACAATGATTTACACTGAAGAAGCCCTGCAATGTGTTTGGAGGACACCATCACTAAAAGCATCACAGCACTGAGCAGCTCTCTTGGCTGGTTTGAACTAAAAAGCCTCCAGTCAGCAGACGACCTTCATCATATTTAGAGAAATTGCTTCGTCAGCCAATCAGCGTTAAGCATTGAAAACGCTGATTCAACACACTCCCCCTTAAATAGTCTACTGTATATCTGTTTGCAAGATATCATAGATATATACAGTAGATGTAGACAGGATAACTTCTCCATCCCCGAAAGGAATCTGTTATGCATGGCTGTATTTGGATTTAATGTAACTATAATATAATGTAGTATATATATAATGTAGTATAGTGTAATGTACATTGGTATAATCAAATAACTTTAATATGATGAATTAACAATTGGAGATAAAATTTAATTTTCCATGGGGATTACAGTTTTGTCTGCTAGACAACGTGCCTAGGATAGTACCACAGTGTTGTGTTGTGTCTAACCTGTGTGGCTCTGTGCACTGAGACAGAGGGAGAAAGTCCATGACGGAGATGTAGATGAATTCCTGGGCGTCGCCGATGACGTTTATGATGGTGGTGAGGTCGTCAGAGCGACCGCGGGCCGAGATCTGTGGAGGGGAACTCTGCAGGACACACACACACACACACACACACACACGGTTAGAATTATGGGAGCAGCAAAAAAAGGACTATTAAAATGTTGTTTCATATCCTTTTGACTCTAATAGGAATGCACTTCTAACTAAATCTGCAGTTTTTGATACATTTTGTATAAAATATCTTAAAACCATCATAGAAATCAATGTTTAAGAAGCAGTTTTTAAGAGCAATCCTCGTGCCTTTACTCTTTACTCAGACCAAAATGCTTTTGACATGTATCATTTTGTATGTTGTTTGTGTGATTGTGGATAGGGTAAACTTCTTGGGATCAATAAAGTTCTAATCTAACCATCGAGTGCTTAGTTTCTCTATACCGCTTGATTTTGACTTACCTTTTTGCACTATTTAGAATGTATTTATTCTTTATATTGCTTGTCTTTTTCATTCTTTCTACTTATTGCACTTTGGGTCGGAGACAAACATATTTCAAACTCCTCTTTATGTCTGTTTGTAACGTTGCCTTAAAAGTGAGCTTACAGAGAACTTACAGACAGGTAGACTGTGGCGGGCACTCCGTTGAACTTGAGGCGCAGTGGGTTGTGTGAGCTGGACAGGGCAGAGAGACGGTTGGGCCAGAGGGGAGGGAGAGACCCGTTAACGGTCCAGTAAACACCAAAGATACGAGAGGCGTCCTGAGCCAGACAGCTGCAGTCCTCCACTGACAGGCCAACCTCCTTCACCTACAAGAGACAAAGCAGCCCAGCACAGCACAGGACAGGACAGGATGCATTAGATCCTGTAGCAGCCAAAAGTAATGACTGTTTGTTATGCTAGCAAAGGAAGCAGCTGGTATGAGTCATTGAAGTAACTTTCCATAGAACAAACTTAGACCATATCTAATGTGGAGGAACATGATTATTTGACCTAATAATATACTGTATGGATCAAGTAAATCTACAATCTCTGTTTACATTGTTTGAATGCATTTAAACAATCAAGAGAGCAATCAGTTGAGTACCCATGGAGAGTAAGACCAGAGTTTTTTGGACTCTCAAGAATGGCCGAAAGGAGACAAACATTTATTAAAAAAAGTTGTTGGTAGAAGGCACAAAAGATTTGATCAAGAAATGGTTATCCCATCTCCATCCGTTGTTTTTTCTCACTCTTTTTGTTTTTGTTTACACATATTAAAATTGGGGAATTTCAGTGAAACGCAAAAGCATGACACACATGTGTACCTGTGAGTTATGGTACGGACATATGATGCGATGCTGAACGTGAATAAGAATGTATTACAAAATAGAGAAAAAAATTAAGCATGAAATCATGTCTTAAAACATGTTTGAAAAAATTAAGCACTATGTGAGGGTAACGTAATGACTCCTATGCCATGGCCCCTGATGCAGGTATACCCTGCGTTCCAATCCCCATACTTCCCTACTATTTAGTATGCCAGAAAAAGATTTAGGGTGTCCCAACACATGCACGTCAATTGTAGTATGCTGAAAATACATAAATGCCCAACCAACTCCAATAGCATTTTGCAGTATTTGTCTTTATTCTTTATATAATGAAGAAAAATAAGTTCCGTATCTGATTTTTTTTCTCTCTCCTGTGGCCCTAAATCTCTTCTGTACTTTGGTATGTAGTGTAGTAAAAAGAAAAAGTATGCGATTTGAAACGCAGGGATATTTTGTACCTGACTTAGCGAGCGCCAGTCCATGTTAGCACTACCCAAGTACAAATGCTGTTGATCCACCACCCACAGCTTGGTGTGAACAATGCCTCCAGTAACCGCCTTCAAGTCCACCTCTCTGATCTCTGCGCCTGGAGAGAGGAACACACACACACACACACACACACACACACACACACACACACACACACACACACACACACACACACACACACACACACACACACACACACACACACACACACACACACACACACACACACACACACACACACACACACACACACACACACACACACACACACACACACACACACACACACAATGGGAAAAGCAGGGTTACAACATTTCCTGTTTTGAATCTTAAGTTAGTTTAAAGGCTTCCCTTGGCAAAATGTGATCAGAGAAAAACTAAAAATAGTGTGACACAAAGCTGATGAAACTGCACACCAACATTTAGCCACTGGCCTAAGATGCACTTCACTAAAGGTAACTAAAAAGGTACAAAGAGTGACTGTTAAATTGTGCTTTCTCTGGATGTGGAATTCCCATGCTGCTGTTTGGAGACATAACAAGCCCCTTTCACACACTTAAACTCTGACCCAGAGAATGTGTAGAGCTACCTTATCACACAAACAGCACACAGCAGGAGATTGTCTGCATGGGACACAATCACATATGTTGGAAATACTCCATGTCATTTTGAGCAATAATTTTAAAAGTCACATTTGGAACATATTGGATTTGTTGGTTTCTTCTGTCTGCAGCCTCAATTTAAAAACACACAAACAATGTTGGCGAGTTGAGCTGTTACACACAACAAAGAGACAACACACTGTCTCTCCATATTGCCATGGTGATGACATACCTGCTGCAGCCAGTTCTGCCGTATCTTGAGTGGAGGTCTGCGGTGCGTTGACGGCAATCTGCAGTTTCACGCCTTTAGACTGGAGCTGTTTCAGTTGCTCAAAGACCATTTTCCCCTGTGAGAATATGAGGAGATGTTATCAAACAGATTAGAGGCTCAGAACAGGAAGTTATAAGTGCTTAAAAAGGTGGAGTCAGCCATTCTGGGGAACGCTTGTTGTCCATATACTTTTTTGTCAAAATGAGTGAATATTTCCTGAAAGAAAAAGCCTAGGCTCTGTAAACGGGCATGTTGGGGCCCACATACTCGTTTATACAGAGCATAAGCTGTGTTTGAGCACCATACTTTTTTTCAGCGCACACACAGTACGGACAGGTAGCGAAACACGAATATAAGTGATTTTGACAACAAGAATTCTCCATAATAAGGACTCGATAAAGATATTTTTTTTGGCATTTTTTTGCTTTATTGATAGTGTAGAGAGAGTTGAAATGGTGCAGACAGGGGAGTGACATGCAGAGAACGACCGCGGGCTGGAATCGAACCCGGGTCGGCTGCCGGCCGAGGCCCATGGGGGGGGACGCCCTACCAACTTTTCTGACTTTAATACACTGCGTCATGAGCCTGAGCTGACCTGAGAGTCCGAGGTGCCGGCGTAGTCCGAGTCGCTGCCTCGTAGAGTGACGTAGAAAGCAGCGATGTCCACGGAGCTGTGGGCTTTGTCCAGCAGGTGCAGCCAGCTGTCTGCGATGCTCCGTCGGGGGGACAGGGACGTCTGGTACAGGCCCACCGGGATGCTCTCCACTAGGTGCACTCTGGACACAGAAATGTAATCCTTTAGCAGTGTGATTTGCCTTATATGTATGTGGGTACTGCCAGAGCTAAAAGTTCACGTTTAATTTTCCACTACAGGCACTACACACCAAGCAGAATTCAAAAATCAAAGGGTACAGTGTGTAATAAAGTGTATTTTGGCAGCATCTAGTGGTGAGATTTTAGATAGTAAAGCTCCCTTGTTAACCCCTCCTGTTTTAGAATTTACAGAAGCGACGGTGGCCTTCAAGGACAAGGAGCTAAAGTTACTAAAGATGGCATCATCCACCACTACCTCAAGTCTTTCCACTATATCAAGTTATGAGATGATGATTATTTTATTCTTTAATGCCCAGCTAACTGTGGAAGAAATTTGGTTTCTTTCATTTTGTTTTTATTAGATAAATTTCACATATTCTTATCTCTGTCACAGCACAGAAAGTGCTCCGAGGAACAGACCTGTTTGGAGATATGAACTCTTTTCTTACCGACAGTCTGCGCTGCAGCCCTCTGGCGTGGGGCCAAAGCCCTCCAGCCAGTGCAGCTGGAGCTGAGCAGAGAGCTGAGCTGCTGACGTGGGCAGGCCGTAGTGCCAGACGTGTTGACCCATCCCTCCCAGAAGCAGCAAGGTGGTCGGCAGCAAGCAGAACAGGACAAAACTACAGCGACCCATTCCTGAACTCTAAATAGAGAAGGAGATAAACAGTTATTATTGTTATTACACACAGCTTTTGACACGAGCCTGGGACACAGTTTAGGATTATGTTACATGCCAGAGATGTTACTGCAGGGTGTGGCGAAATTCCTTTTTATACTGTGACAGACTCTGTTGAGAGATCAGCAGAAATAACAGTATGACTGATATCAGTGGAATCTATCAGGCAAGTAAAACAACACAACTCCCTCCCCGCTCTAATGTCATTTTTCGATTAATACACCTATTATTATATTATATAGGGATGCACCGATATTAAAATTGTTGGCCGAAACAGAAAATAATGAAGCACTTGGCCAAAGGCCGAATACCAAACAGAGCTTTTCGCAGTTCGTCTTTTATTTTTGACAATTTTTTCTCTATTTTTAATTTTTATTAATATTATTATTGGTTAAAATGTTACTACTATACCTGGTTTTTCTTCTCTGTATTTAAGTACAAGAACTTAATTGTTATATAGATATATTTTCTTTCATCGATCAGATATCAGTGCTTCTTATACAATATTCAAACATACACTACGCACTCCCAACCATTCCAGTGCGTACCATATATTGTCAAATTGACTGTATTTCGATTGATAGATATTTTACCAATTTTCATGGCCCCTATGTATTGTTGTTGTTGTTCAATGTTGTTTGTGTGCTCAATTGATCTGTTTTGTACATTATAACCAAAAAATTAATAAATACCAACATTACTGACTTTAGTAGACTTGGTGGATCCGGCTTTAGCAGACTTCTTTGGCGCTGCTGTAGACGTAACCGCAGCGACTCTTCTCTCTCTGATCTGTGTGAACTCTGACTGCCTCAGGAGGGTTTCAGGAAGCTCCTTCTTCTGGCCTGGGTCACTGCCTTTAGATGTTTTAACTGGCGAATCCACCACCTCACATTCAACGTCCGATGAAGATCTACTGTGTATCGGTTCCAGTATGTGGACTTGTTCCTTCTCCCACGGCGGCTCCTCGTTTATAATGGATTCTTCTTTGCTCGTCTCCGTTGGGTGAAGCATCTCCGTTGTTGACGTCATTCTGGTATCTCCGCAAGATTCGTCTGAAATCCTTCTTGCAACATGAGTGGCACTGTGCGATTCTTTCACTTCTCCCGATGGCTTTTTACCGTCTATGGAACCGTCCAGAGGAAAGTGCGATTCGGTCTGCTCGGGCCGGAGGGCGGGCCTGGTGCTTACGAGTACAGGAGAGCAATCACACACACTCCAACTCTTGGGTGTGGTGATATGGGAAGGAGCATGGGCTGGTGTGGCAATGTGGGAGGAACCATGACCTGTTGGGGTGGCTTGGTCTAAATGAGAGCCCCCTTTGAAGCTTATTTTGGGGGTGCGGATCACCGTTTGGGGGCGTGTGGTTTCTCGGACATCTTCTCTGGACCTCGAAAGCTCCACACTTTTACCTGGAGCTTTCTCCAGATGTGGAGCGAGGTGTGATGATAACGGGGTTTCCCTCCTACGAACAGGGGGCTCTGGCGTGCTGGTGCCCTGGCCCTGGCTGCCACCGGTGGGGCGTTTCTGGAACGTGGGGATTCGGGAGACGGGTTTTCCACCGCTACGCTTCATGTCTTCTGTCTCCTCGAGCTCTTCTCCTTCTTCTTCTTCTTCTTCTTCGTCTTTCTCCTCGCCGTCGGCACTGAGACGATCCAGAACAACTGTACAGTCCTTCAGTTCCTGAGGAGTACAAAACTTTATTTAAAAATAGCATCCATAGCTCAGTTGGTAGAGCATCACCCCCCCCCGGGCCAAGACCCCGCAGCTGACCCGGGTTCGAATCATGCCCGGGTCAGTTCTCTGCATGTCCTCTCCTCTTTGCCCCATTTCAACACTGTCTCCCCAATCTGTCTAATAAAGCAAAAATGCCCAGAAAATTATCTTAAAAAAAAACAAAAAAAAAACAGCATCCATCCATTGTGTATTAAATAATCTAGCTGTAGCACCATTAGCACACACACACTTTGCAGTTTTAAACCCAGTACCTTTGGGACAAAACCCTTAGATGTGCATACAAAAGCAGCAGGCGGTTAAACATAAACAAATCAAATAACTTGTAATCTTTTGTAGCTTGTTTTGACACTGTTTTTTAAAAAGACTATAGCACTGTAAAATACCTGGAGAGGCGTCCGTAGCTAGGAGTTGCCACACCTATTCAAATTTGCTCCCTGTCCGATCCACCACAGCCTATTTAACACGCTGCCACTGATGTCAATATTTGTTTATGAATATGAAATGATGTTACCATGGCTACAGTAACACTTCCAAATCCACACAGTGCTAGTTTTTCCAGAACTATAAAACATTCAGTTCCAGAACTAGAGCCCCAGAATGATTCATCAGGGTGTGGCCAGTTCACTGCTCCTGTTTCTGTGGATGCTGCATTCATTTTACAGAAGGAGCATTGTGGTCCAGCCATAAACAATTAATACTGACATATTACTCCACTTTCAAAGTATTTGGTTACTGTATGGGTCAAAGCCAATGCAACTGAATGTCTATGACCTGTTTTAATAATCAACATTTTCTGTTTTTTATCCTCAAATGTTTGTATTTTGTTCTTCTGTTTAAGTTGAATTGTTTCAAAGTCTTTTTCCAATAAAACATTTTGAAAAAACTCCGGCCGTAAATAATTAAATTACCAATGGAATCCTCAGTCAGAAGCATATTTAGTTTCATGCTGACTCACTGTCACACTGTCATAGCAGAGCCATCGTTAATGTTATTAGAAACACCTGTGCTTCGTTACAAGTCAAATCTTCTGCATTGAAAAATGCCTATTCTATTCTAGCCTGACAGATACAGGATCCATCAAATAAAATATCAATAAAAAAGTCATAAAAAATGCTTTTATCTATATTGTAAAAAACATATTTGATAATAAAATCATATTGTTAAATTTTAGAATAAAAATAAATTTTACAGTGGGTGAAATAAAAGGAAATAAAAAAAATTTAAAATAATAACCAACTTTTAGGGATTCTTGACTTCTAAATGTTGTGATACATATTGATTTTGACATTGACCCCCAGTAAAGGCTGATCTCTCCTGTATATATGTAACTAACTAACTACCTCACCGGCTTAACATATAGCAGGCTTAGCTTAGCTGAGCTATAGAGATACTTCCTGGGTGATGATTGCACGCTGCTGCACAGACACAAAGGGTTGGTATCTCTCACCACAAGGCTGCTGTATAAATAAGAGTCGGTGCACACACACACCCAGGCATCCGGCCAATACTAAACATTTAACAGCTAGAAGAGGTGTTTTGTCTGGGGGGAGATTTTACTATATGTTTCCCTTTTAACCTGTAACTTTTATTCTATTGAAATGTTTTATTTCTATTCATATTTTTCATTCGCTTTTCTAATGTCTATTCTAATACTTGATGTATTTTAATCTTGATGTATTTTATGCCCCTGTAAAGCAGTTTGAATGGCCTTGTGTCTGAATTGTGCTATATAAATAAACTTGCCTTGCCTTGCCTATAAGGTAAATTATATAAATTATACATTACCATTTCACCAGCAGCCTCCTCAGCAGATTGGTCCTCTTCCATCTCTGACGGTGGACGCTTCTGTGTCTCTGTCTTGCGCCTCGGCTGTCGTGGGCTCGGGACAGACTCCGCTTCCGAGACTGACTCATCGGAATCCTGGCAGGACAATAACATACATAACATCGGTTATATTCACAAATGTGGATTTAGTATTTACATTTTCACAAACAGCGCTGTTATAAAGAGTCAGTCAGGTCCCTCCCACCGTTGTGTCATGAACTGTATTGAAATTCGTTTTATAAGAAGAACCTAGCTGAAATTAGCCATAATGGGACAACTTGTGCTACACTGCTTTCATGCTGATTTTAAAAGCTTGTTTATATATTTGACTGTAGTGTGTACTTGTGTGTGTTGTTTATTCAAGCACGCACACACAGAAAATGTGGTTGTACTGCCTGTGAAATGGCAATAAAGTTGTATTCTATTCTCATTATTATTATATGGACCAAAAGTCAGCTCATCCATCATATAAATAGAAAAATTGCCTATAAAACAATAAAATGTAACATCAATGCAACATACCAAATACCTTGGCAGCTAAGGTTAAACTGTAGCATATGGTTATATTGCAGTGGTTGTGTGCGCAGGTAGTGCAGAACAAAAACATTCAAGGTGGAGCTGAACGCTAAACGACACAATGTTTTCACGTGTGTACGGAAGGACATGTGTATCTTAAATAAACACCAAGCCAATTTAAGGTAAAAGTAAAAAAAGGTAGAAAAACGCCATCCTCTTCACATAGGAAAAAAAAAACTTACCATGATGATGCAGCAGTAAGTTTTGGCCGGGCACGACTACAACGTTTACCAGATGAGTTAAATGTTACTCCACACGTTAAAGCGGCTACTAGCAGTAAATACACGATAGTTTACACTACAGGCAGCACGTTGGTTTCTGTGTATTTATTTTCCTCCTTCTTCCTTCAGTGTTTCTATCCCGGGGTAGGTAAAGGCAGCTACCGTTACGAGGCTGAAGTCAGCTTCCGATACACGGCTTCCTACTCAGCTGTTAAGGGGGAAATTTAAGGTAACTTAACTTAGGTAGAGACACTGCAGCTGAATATGGTAAAACTGTTAACTTATATATATCAACATGAAACTTGCCTTTTGATTACTTACATTAAAAAAAAAATGTTTTTCTACTGCAATTTTTGTAAAGAAATGTTTGAGTAAATATGTTAATTGGCTACATTTGCATATCTTTAAACATCAAAAATCTAGATGTTGGATTAAGCCTGAGTTAAAATTAAAATCTTTATTTCATTTTAAAACATATCAGACTCTCTGGGATAATGTAGTCCAGTCTATGTACATTGGTAAGCAATTATGAACACGTCCAATGTAAATAAAGCGAGTGACATCTCAATGTAGCTACTGTATTTTCACAAATAGATAATGGCTTCACAAATCTGAAACTGTTTCAAAGGCTGTTTCGACTCGCTGGGATATTGTAGTCCAAATAAGGCGCTTAAACGGCGTAATAAGTGCATATAAAAAGGAGGATAGGTCGCTCAAAAAAAAAACTGTACATTTAATTTATCTTAGCTATCCCCTTAGCTACCGATTTGGAAGCTGACTTCAGTGTTGCTACCGGTTACGTTAGCGAACGAGCTACGTGGCCGACAGTGAAGTTTTCAGCAGTGTAGGAAGAGGAGGCGGAAAAGCTGAGTAATATATATAAAAAAAACAAGACCCACCTCTTCATATGTAGAGGGCCCAGTATGCAGACGGGCCGACTTCCGCACGTTCCCTGGCTTTTTCTTGTCGGCCTCTCCCACACCTTTACTTTTGCTGCTTCTCGCATTTTTCCCTCGTGATATCTTCGACCGCCGCAGCTTCATAGGCATCTTGGCCGCACGTTAATAATACAGCAAACAACCGAAATTAACGGTCGGGAGCGCGATTTACAAAAAGTGGTCAAGTTTGTATTTTTAAAACGGCAGATGCCGAGCTAGGATACACCTATCTTACATTAAACAGCAACTATATGTATAAAGTATCTATAAATACCAAGATAAACAAACTACCTACATGTGTAATCTTGATTTGAATGCACTGTCAACAGCAAGTTGAACAAACCGCGATTTCCCGGTTGCCAGATCTCGTAAGAGAAACAAGCTGATCGGTTGAGGTGATTGGATTTAAAGTATATTGTTTTTTTAACCGTTCCAAAAATACTGTCGGCAATGTATGTACGATAGGTTAATGCGGAAAACATTTGAAATCATTATTAAACTTATTTGGTGGTTGTTGAACCAATATCTGTAAGATAGTATTTTACATAAAAACAAGCCCAAAGTCGCTTGTAAAAAGCGGACCTGGCAACACCGCCGTTGTCGCTGATTGGCGGTTTGAATCTAAACGGTGGCTCCGCCTATCAGAAGGTACGCAGGGCACAAGATCCGGAAATAAGGGATTACCATCGACCAGCTGCGCACTAAAACATCTATTAGGAGCCTGGTTTTCATTTGGCAATAACGCCTATTATTACAACTACATGATTACTTACAGCTTAAACATGTTTTGTCTTTTTATGTGAGGGAGTAAAGCGTAACTGAGCGACGGCACGGAATAGATTACTCTAGGTAGTAAAGTTATTTTCAGTTAGCTTAGCCGTTGTTGGGACACCTGAACGCATCACGACTGGTTGTTTACGTTCCACAGACCAAGGTAAAGACATATGACGGCTGGTTAATGAGTTTCAAAGGTCACTAAAATGTACCTAGAGCCATTCAAACTGTACAGGACAATATGTGCATATAGGCTATACAATAAATAGTTAAATACTATCAATGTTTGTTTATGCTGTAGTTTATTCAAGTAATTGTTATTGTTTTACATGTCTGCTACTTCAACAATACGATTTCCTATCTATCTATCTATCTATCTATCTATCTATCTATCTATCTATCTATCTATCTATCTATCTATCTATCTATCTATCTATCTATCTATCTATCTATCTATCTATCTATCTATCTATCTATCTATCGAAGGCAGCCACTAGCCTATAATGTGACAGCTGTATTTCTAATCTAACTAGGTCACTGCCTTTTAAAGTTTAAATGAATGTAAAGAGTTACACAGCTGGGGAAAGCGTACACATAGCATGACATATTTCCTCATTATTAATCATATCACTATTGTGTTGCATTGTCTTCAATGGTGAATAAATATTTTCTGAAATGCTTAATTAAGGATGCATCTGAAAATGAAAGTCACTGTCAGACTTGTTATGGGACTTTCCAGATCTAAACCCACACTACGTATCAATAGAGGAACGCGCTCAATGACATTGCAGATTTGATCAAAATAAATATTTTTTGATCTGGCAATATTTCTCAAAGTAATTTGATAATGCCAATTTATATCACAAAATATGACCTTTTTTTCAGTTTCTTTTTTGGCTTGTACAGAAAATGTTTAATTTATGATATTGATGGAACATTTGGATAACATTTTTTTTCAAAAAAAAACATTGCTCACCAAATGCTATGTTTTCACAGTAAGCAATATATTGTCATATCATCAAACCATTTTAGTATTATCAAAATATATATTTGCCCTACATACAATAAGTAAATAAATAAAATAAGCAAGTAGACAAAGACAAATAAAGAGACAGACAGGGGGGGGGGTAAAAATATTTAAGCTTTTGGTTCAGAAATGTTATGATGTTTTTGGCAAGTTACAACATTATCAGCTTTTATAACATTAAACACTGAAAACTGATTACATTACCGGCCGTTATTACATCATTATAATTGTCTGCTACAATAAATAAAGGTTGATTGACCAATTGACTTTGTCCCTCCTTTAGGCTAAACAGTATATTTTCTTATGATCCATGTTAGTATTATACAAATCTATATTTTCCCTAAAAGTTGCCGATATCTTACGCCATGTTTTATCATCCCTGCCTTTAGGTGACCTCCCTCCCATGTGAAACCCTTCAGACGTGGAAGGTTCACCCCCCTCTCTCTCTGATTATGGACAGTTTATAAGTCTGGTCAGTTCTCCAATGGAAGCTCCAGTGACGGCCCCCCCTCCCTCTAACTCTACCCCCACTTTGCCTCCCCCTTTCCCCCTACGCCCGGCCGTCGCTCCCTCGGTCCAGCTGGGCTTCACCATCCTCTACACCTCTCTGTACGCCGGGCTGTTCCTAGTGGTTTACATACAGCTGTGGCTCCTCTATCTATACAGGTACAAGCTTTATTTATTTATTTATTTTTCTTACTTTTAAGGTGGAGTCAGGGATCCTCGAGAACAACCTTGTCAAAATCAGTGAATATCTCCTCACAGTCTTCTACCTGTCCGTACAATTTAAAAAAAGCTGGGGTTAATACACAGCTTAGGTTCTCTAAACCTGTATATAAACAAGACAAAACAAAACATGCCACTTTACTAGCCTAGACTGTGTATGAAGTGAACACTGTTTTTTTTTCCAGCGCACACACAGTAAAACAGGTAGTGGATACTAAGGAGATATTCACTGATTTTGACAACAAGCGATCTCCAGAATTGCTAACTTCACCTTTAATATGTTTAATATTTTTTGTACATTTTTAATTTGAGTAAAATTAAAATAGCTTTCGGTTTTGTCATTTTTTTTCACTCTGTAAAGGACGTTCAATTGCATGAGTGTATGAATTATGCTACACAGATACATTTCCTTACCTCTTACAGACATAAACGATGGAGCTACCAGAGTGTGTTTCTGTTCCTGTGCCTGCTCTGGGCTGCTCTGCGCACCACTCTGTTCAGCTTCTACTTCCGTAACGCGCTGGAGGCAAACCACCTGCCCGTGGTCGTCTACTGGCTGCTCTACTGCGCGCCTGTCTGTCTGCAGTTCTTCACTCTCAGCCTCATCAACCTCTATTTCACTCAGGTATGAGAATGGAGGAGGACGGGAAATTAATAATGACAGAAATGATTATTATTGGGGCGCCTTTAGCTCAGTTGGTAGGGCGTCTCTCCCCCCCCCCCCCCCCCCGCCCCCGGGCCGGGCCCAGCAGCAGACCCGGGTTCGATTCCCGCCCGCGGTCGTTCTCTGCATGTCACTCCCCTCTCTGCCCCATTTCACTCATCTGCACTATCAATAAAGCATAAAAAACAAAATGCCCAAAAAATATCTTTGAAAAAAGAAAGAAATTATTATTATTTTTATTTTTTTAACGATTCAATCTGCATCAACCAGGGTGATTAAAACACTCCATGTCATGATCAGTGTTAGGGAGTAGATCTACTACATTTTACAGTAGCTTTCTGGTAGTTCAACTACATTCATATTTGCCAAGTAGTTCAATTACTTTTTGCCATCTTTTTGTGTAGCAACTACTGAAACTACAAACATTTTGGGTCCAATCTGGTTCAAACACATTAATAAACTTTTGCTTTCAGTTTCATTCTAAATCATTTTTCTGTTTACTTCTTTCCGTCATGTGCCACAGGTGTTGCTGAAAGTGAGAGAGATCTACGACTCAGACGTGGACAGAGGACTGTAAGTTTCACTCCACAGTAAAGACAACTCATTTCAATCAATCAAAATGGATACATATAACGCACGTTTCAAACCAAGCATATGTAATTCAAAGTGCTTCACATTGATTACAACTGAGGAAGTTAGAAAAAATGGATGCAGAAATAGACCAACCAATGTTTTCTAAGCATTGAAATGATACAAGGAAGATAAATGTAACCAGAGTGACGAGAATATTCAAATACTAACAACAATACAAATATAGAGATATAAACTAATGAATACAGTAACTATAAACCATAACATATTTGTAATAATGATATACTACATAAAAGCCAGACTTAAAACATGGTTTGATCTTGATGAATCCTGCTAACCCATCCCTCACCCTGTCTTTAAGTCTGAAGACTTTTCTGTTCCCCTTTTAACCAGTAATTATTATTTTATTTAAATGTTTTATTTCTATTCATATTTATCATTCGCTTTTCTAATGTCTATTCTATACTCAATGTATTTTAATCTTGATGTGTTTCATGCCCCTGTAAAGCACTTTTAATGGCCTTGTGTCTGAATTGTGCTATATAAATAAACTTGCCTTGCCTTGTCTCCCTCTAGATGGCTGGCCCGCTGTATGTATGGAGCCTTGAGCCTGGTGTTTCTCAGTGTGAATGCAGTGTGTGCAGCTCTGGAGGACAGGGAGGCCGGAGGAGGGTCTGGAGGGGACTGGACCTGGAACCTGGTTCTGCTCAGAGTTCTGGTCAACGACTTGCTGTTTATTCTGGATGCAGTGATACTGTCCGCTCTGCTGCTGCTGCTCACTAGACACTCACGCTCCACCAGCCCCTACCTCATCAGCAAGGTGGGCTAAGTGTCTAAAATGTGCTAGGAATTGTACTTTTTTTTCTTTTGCATAGTGCATGTACATACATTACCACCACAACTTAATAACAATCTACATGGAGAGATACATGGAAATGGTTATTTAACCCTCCTGTTAATTTACTAACATTGGTTATCCACGGGGCCAATTTGATCCCAGCAATTTAAACCTCCACAAAATGATTAAATCCACATTTTTTACATGTCCGGACCGGTACTCTGTTTTTTTTTGTTGGTCAGACACTCGCGGTCCACCAGCCCTTACCTCATCAGCAAGGTGGGCTAAGTGTCTAGCAGTACTAGGGATTTTAACATTGAATGATACATGAAATAATGTATTTAAGGGGAGAAACTGCAGGTGAATAGGGTACAATTTTTAACTACAGATATCATCATGAAACTTTGCCAGTTTGATTTACTTACATCTTTTTTGAAAATACAATTTTTTCAGAAATGTTTGGATAAATGTGCAAAATTTCACCATGCTTTTCCTAGCTTTATTTAGGTCACCGCGTTGCACCTTTTAACATACGCCACTTCTGTCTCTCCCCTGTATGTAACCCCAGACTAACGTTACCATATTTTTTACCCGACCAGGGGACCACCGTGTGGCGTACAGCGGCTCTGGGAGCGACTGTGATCCTGTTGTTTGTGAGTCGCGCCTGTTACAACCTGACGGTGCTCTTCCTGTCCCAGAGCCGGAGGGTCGAGTCCTTCAACTTTGACTGGTACAACGTCTCTGACCAGGTATGATGTCATGTTTGAGCTGAAGAATTCCCCTTTTTTTTTTTTTTTTTTTTTTTTTTTTTTTTAAAGATTTGTTTTTATTAACAGATGCTCAAATTACAGTACAATTGCAGTTCAAACAATGTTTCAAGTTCCATTCCTGCATTTGGAATCATTTACAAAATAGTAAAAGTACAAAGACACTTAGCAGAAATGAAGAGCAGAAGAATTCTTAACACACTGTTATGCCTGGCTGCTGTTTGTAATGGTGGTCAGTGCTTTCATAACTCTGGGCTGGGTGATTAAACAACCTCGATAGTGGATTGCAATAAAATTGATGTCGATAACGCTGATAAACTTTGCACATTAATACTTGATGTGGATATGCCTACCTAACACCCTATTACACAAAAATAAACGCAACAGACTTTTAGGATATCCAAACCACATAGTAGTCACAGCTTTTAGTTTTATTTACATTATTCTCAATAAATTCTTAGGCAAGCTAACTTGTAATGTTTGGTTAAATGTTTACGTTAATATGTGATTCAATATTCTTTTATCACAACCTGTAAATAAATTATATTGTAGTTTAACTAATGAACCCTCTAGTTTCTTTAGGTTTCAGCGCTGTCACATTATATATCGTGTTAAATATCAATATCGATATAGAAAACATTTTCTTGTTTATACTTTTTGTCATTTCGCCCAGCCTAACTCATAGCGTCACAATAATGTAAGGCAAGGCAAGGCAAGTTTATTTATATAGCACAATTCAGACACAAGGCCATTCACAGTGCTCTACAGGGGCAAGATTAAAATACATATTACACATTAGTAAAGCGTTTGAATAGAAATAAAACATTTAAAAGCGATTGAATAGAACGTAGAATGTTAATGCCATTGCACCACCAGCTAACCCTGTGCTGTTGTGTGTAGGCGGACCTGCGTAGTGACCTGGGTGACCGGGGCTACGTGGCCTTTGGGACAATCCTCTTCATCTGGGAGCTGCTGCCAACCGGTCTGCTCATCCTCATCTTCAGAGTGCGCCGGCCTAATCAGGAGGTAGTTACTATATTTAACTGAAAACAGGCTAAATGTCAAACAATTTTTTTATTTTACTTCTTGCTTTGTCTGGTTGTGCTTTGTTATAATTCGGTTGGTTCTTATTTGTTTTTCTTGCCTTATTGTTAGACTTTGTATGTACTGTATGTACAATCTCTAAATGCAGTACTTGGACATATGTCACATTGTGAAAAATAAAGTATAAAAAAAGTTAAACAATTAGAAGAAATATAGTAATGAAATATGAAACAGAAAGTCATTTGTACCTTTGTTTCCCCTGTGCTCCTCCCAGTCTAGCAGCATGGCCGTCAACAACCGCGTCCTTCCTCGTCCGTATTTCTTTGATGATCCTCAAGGCAGCGATGACGACGCTCCTCTTCCATGGGCGCGCAGCTCACACATCACCTCAGGGTACACGCTCATTACTTTTTATTATTTTATCGATACAGGTAAATCCCATTGAGACCGGAGACTCTTTTTCAAGGGAGACCTGTTCCCATTTACAAGTTGCCATTCACACACACATTCATACACCGATAGCAGGCTAAACTATCGACATTCACACGAGGCAAGGTGGGTGTAGTGTCTTTGCCCAAGGACACAACAACCATGACACAAGTGGCAGGGGGGATATCTAACCGCCAACCCTTCGATCATTGGCCGACCCACTCTACCACCTGAGCCACAGTCTTCCCAAAATTACAACCATGTTACACTCATTATGATGAACCAATTAATAGATTAACTATTGCAAAGTATTTCCCTCTTCTTGACTATTGGATAAATAGTTTATAATGTTATTTCAAAGCTAGAAAAGCATTCATTTAATATTGTATTTATTGTTTATCTAACTCTTGCTTAATTCTATTGTCTGTAAGTTGTAAAAACAAAACCAAACAAAACAGTGATGAAACTAAACTGGCCGACCAATTCATGTGTTCACCTCTCCTTTGTTTCAGTTGGTACGGCTCAGAAACGGCTCCTCTTCTGTTCACCAGAGACCCAACCGACCAGAACCTCCAACACCACTCGCTCTACTCCACACCCCAAACCTGAGCTCATCTAATGGACATGAACCCCATACACCTGGGCCCATAGACTGTATATAGGGCCGACCCGGGACTCCTTAGGCACAATCAGGGGCTTTGTAGTGTCCCATATAACCTGGCTTCATCTTCAAGGTGGAGTCAGTGATTTTGGAGAACACTTGTTGTCAAAATCACTTTATTTTTGGTGTCAAAATCAGTGAATATCTCCCCATGACCGTACTGTGTGTGCGCTGAAAAGAAAAGCTGAATTTAATACACATCATAGGCTTGGTAAACTAGTATGTACACAAAGGGTATGGAAATAAAGGGGCCCATTGTATGCCAGATTTGACAAAAAGTGATATTGACAACAAGCGTTCTCCAGAATCACTGACTCCACCTTTAAAGGTGCCAGGACAGAAGTTAACCCCTCCCCCCCCCCCCCCCCTCTTTCTCTCGCTGCAGTTTTTGCACTAAAAACCTCAGGAAGTCACCACCATACAGTGACTATGCACCTTGTAGTTTCTTGAACAGATTATTTATTTGAATCTTTTCTTATAACTTAAAAGGGAACAAAACGTGATGGGAAAAGCCATGTCGACTTGAACTCCGACCAAAACTCAGTGAATTCCTTTTTAAGGTTAAACTGGGTTAAAAAAAGATTGTTTCAGATAAGTCGTCTTTGTCACATTGCTGATAAAAAAACTATTTAACTAGCTTTTACTATTCCTAAAAAAAAATGGCACATTTAGCTTCGTTAACATTCCTTAATACATTAATTCAAATGATGCAATGCAGCGAATAAGCTTACAGCATGTGGTGATACTAATTTGTAGTTGTGTGTATATAAGACGGGTTGTTTCTCCCTTACACTGTTTCAAGTATACAGGAGATTTGACTAAGACACAAATGATCAAATGTCTATTTTTGGGAATTTTGTGTACTGTACCTTTAAGACCAATAATATATTTGAATTCCTTTAATATATAATTCCACATCAGCAGGTTTTCTTAGGGTAAATCCACATCGCTGGAATGTAATTTTTTGTTGTAAGTTTCCTTTAAGCGTCTGCCATTATTTTGCTTTTGATTCTATGTCTTAATTCATAATTTTTAACTTTCGAAGTTGATTTCAACATTCTGTATAATATTATCTAGAACTGAGTTTAACTTATTTTATAACAGCGGTCTAACTATCTTTGTAATTGTAGCAACAGAAAATCAAAATGTTTTTCTCCTTTAATGTTTTCACTAAACTTCAGGTGACTCATCTGTGGTTTTTGACTCTCACATGACTGACAGTTACCATGTAAACACCACCTGACCTAAACCAATAAAAACATCCAATGAGATTGAGCATTCAGTGTGTTGCTAAGCAGAAAATGTTTGAAGGAAAAAGTGCTGTCTGTATTTTATGTGAATTTAATTGGTGTCAACCATTTTATCAAGGTATGCTAGAAGGTTTAAGATTTTTAAAATCACGTTTTTATCCATTTGTGATAATCAGGTCAAATTGTATTAATGTTCCATTATATTATTTCTGAAATACCGAAGCTAGTTATTATCTATTTACCTATTTTAAAGTTTTTTTTAATCTGTATAATTTTTTGTATGAACTTTTTAATTATACATACATTTGTTTGATGGGTCACTCGTAAGGAATACAAACTGGTATTAAAATAAAGCAAAAATCCAGTTTTTCACTCGGAAAAAAATTTGAATTTTGAATCAATAGTTGTAATTTTTCCTTTAATTAAAACAGACCCAACTCTATGGCATCAGTTTTCAAACATACAAACAAACACTGCTGCTGCCTCTACCGTTTCAGTTGAACAGTTTATTCTGCCTTCTGTACAGATCATCCTATTAAAACTCTTTATACAGTATGTACACATTCAAATAAATCCGTATGTTACAACGTCACCGGCGGCAACAGAGGAGTCGATGAATGTTTTAAGAGAAAAAGATTAGCCGTATCAGTTGATCAACTTTCCCTTGATTTGAATCAAACTGGATTTTTACAGTTTAATCCAGAGGCGGCTGTGTAACATGTTGGTGAATGGGGACCGATATTCATACTGAGGAAAAGCTGAATTTAAAAAGGTGTGAGTGAATATCTCCTCACGATCTGCTACCTGTACGTACTGTGTGAGCTGAAAAAAAAAAGAAGTTTTTATACAGTGTCTCCTCTGTTAATGGGTATGGATGTAAACAAAGAGGCTGTACACCATAGCTAGCAAAATGCCTGTTTACAGAGCCTAGGCTGTGTATTTTTTTCAGAGCACACACACACATAACAGACAGATCAGCAGATTGCGAGAAGATATTCACTGATTTTGACAACAAGCGTTCTCTCCAGAAAAATCAAAAATCAACGTGCAGGCAAAGACCTCACCGACAGTTAAACTACTAAAACACAAATGCAAAAACACCGTCTCTGTTACATTGAATTCCACCTTCCACCTGATTAAACTCACAAACACCTGAAACACTAACTCTTATTGCAGCAGTCATCCTGTAAAGGTTGGGGGAACGCTTGTGAAAAAAAAAAAAAAAAAAATGTCAAAGGTAGAGTCAAACCAACAATTCTGGAGAATGCTTGTTGTCAAAAAATAAGAGAATATCTCCTCATTTTCTGCGACCTGTTTGTGCTGTTAACATACCCTTTGTTATCATACCAGTTTACAGAGCCTAGGATGTGTTATATATTTTTTTCATCGCACACACACTACATGAACATGAAGCGGATCATGAGGAGATATTTGAAAAAGTGATTTTGACAACAAGCATTCTCCAGAATCACTGACTTACTCCTTAAACCTTTTTAATAGTCCTTAAGCTATTGCTTTTTCTGACACAGAAACAAGTCCCAGATAAGCGAGATTAAGATCATTGCGTCTCCACGGTAGCCAGTAGTTCAGTCCAACAACAACGCAACACAAACATTCCGCAGTCCGTAAACCACCTTTTTTTCACCTCCGTGGAAGGCCAAAGCCACGAAGAAGAAGAGAGAGACACGATGAGGGAACCGTAGAAGCAACAACGATCGATGGATTTTTCAGCTCCTGCTTTCTCATTGGTCTAAAGCAGTTCGATTAGTCCCTGGTCATAACGAATGGGGGTTTTTTCATTGGTTTAGACAGTGTTTATCCCGAGTCACATGGTACGATGGGGAGTTCTCAGTTGTCTGGCGATGACGTCGTGGGTTCCTCCAGCGCACGGAGCCGTCTGCGCCGCAGCTCGGCCGCGTTGGGTTCTCCGCTCTCCCCGTCGCCTAGCAACACAATCTCCTCATCATCATCGTCTGCGTCTTCTCCTCCTGCTGCTGCATCATGGGTAGATTCTGATTCTTTTCTCTCCGAGGCCGTGGAGGTGGAGTCGGCCGCTTGGGAGGAGACGGTAGCTCCTTCCACCTCAGCTAGGAAACAGAGAGAATTACTGAATTAGCGTCCATAGGTTTTATTTATTTTTTTATATTAAAAAGGTGTTACGAGGAACTTTTAAATAATTCTGAAACAGTCTCATTTTCCGTCTGATGATCATACATTACATGTAACAGCAAATGAAACCATCAGTGCAAAGCCATATATGGTACTTCATCCGATTTTTTTTTTTTTTTTTTTTTTATTGTTAGCAAACGCAACAACAAGGACTAATGGGCTTGCCAATACACTAGTTAACTTACAGCTAGTGAAGTCTTTCTCCAGACTGTCTGTGCTGCTGCTGCTAGCGGCTGCTGCTGCTGCTGTAGCAGAGGAGGAGGAAGCAGCAGCAGAGAGGTTTGTCCCGCTGGCTTCACCAGACGTTCCCTCGGTTCGGGGGGGACTGTGAAGGTGAGCAGAGCAGAGGGACAGAGAAGAATTAAAACATTAGTGTAACAATACCTGAAGCCAAACACTTTTAAATAATAAATCTTGATTTTTGGGCCGATACCAATCCAATTTTTTTCTAACCTCAGGATCATCCAATATCGATACTGATTTTAATGTTTACTCAGTGCTACTAACTAAAAAAAAACACATTAACTTGTTAATTTAACTTGTGCTTGCCTCACTTCTGCGGTCCAGCCAAAAATACATGAGTAATTATTAAAACATTGGCCTTTGTGATTGGCCAATTTGCCGATCAAGTAATTTAGAGTGAAAACCATCCAATTTAAAATCGTTGGCTGATTGATCGGAGAATCCCTTATTAATCAACCAAATATATAACCTACAATATTGTGAATGTTGAGGAACCAAGCCTCAGAATTTTACTCTTGTGTACTGTACAATAACATGTAATAAAAGTGATTCTGATTCTATTATTCAACCAAAGTTCTAGATTAAGTGACATTAGCTAGTGCGGTCCCAGTCACCTGAGCGTAGCCACAGTGCTGAGGTAGTGGTGTATGTTCAGCATGGCGGCGTCCAGCAGAGTGTGGATGTTCTGCAGACACTGAAGCCGCGCCTCCAGCCCTCGCCGGCCCTCGGCCTCCATCTCCCTCAACTCATCCTCTGACAGACGGGACAGGGAGGGAGGGGGAGGGGGCATGGAGGACACTAGGGGGGGAGAGAAGAGGGGTTAATACATACCAGATTAGTACATAGGTCATTCACTGAAGTAACGGTACTAATACTACACTCTTTTAATTTATTTTTTTATTTTTTTTGTCAACCCACTACGCCACCAGAGCACCTCAAAATATTAAAATTGAATTTAATCTGCTTATTCTTTTCTCCATCAAAAGATTGATTGTTGGATTGGTTTGTAAAAAAAATCTGAAATAGTGAGAAATGTCTGTCAGTGGGACAGGGAGCGGGCATGGAGGACACTTTAAGAAAGAAAGGGTGGGTATTATTTAGTAACACAAATCAGAAATGTTTTTACACAAACAAATGATCAAAACAGTTTGCAGATACATTTTCTGTCAATCCTCAACATTTCTAAAATGTATTAACCTTCATTTAACCAGGAATATTCCTGTTTGGATTAAAAATCTCTTTTTCAAGGGAGTCCTGGCCAAGAAGGCAGCATAAAAACATAAAAGCTTCACATTTAAAAACACATCTCGACACCGGTAAACAGCAATAAGAAGACACTGTAGCGGAGAGAGGGGTGTTAACACAAACTGGAGCAATATTAAGATGCTTTAATGTAGAGTAAAAAGTACTAATACCACACTGTTCAAATGTTTACTTTCACTGGCATTTTGTCCAGAATAACCATTCCACTTAAATGTTACTGTGACTACACTTCTGCACTAAATGAACACATTACCTGTTAACAGAAATAATGCATTTTAACAGAAGAGAAAGTGTTGCACATGTAGTGGGAAATGACAGGGACTTTCACACAGCGTGGCAGGACAGTTTGTTGCTATAGTAATGCTCAAAACTTCCTTAAACAAAAGGCAGACAATAAGAAGTAATAAAAATATATTATCTCCTGACCTACATGACTCATCCACATTTATCTCAAATTGCACATTTGTTTTTATTTATATTCTCATATAAGAGTGACAGACACATCTCGTCAGAAGTGGAAGAGGTTAACCCTGAGCTCACTTCTTTCAACTCTGCCTAGCAACAGTCGTCATCTTTGTATAACAGAGACCAGTCACCAGACCTGTTTTCATTATAACCAGCAGCACAGAGCGCCAAGACGTAGCATAAGAAGGACGCTATATCAAAAAATGGCATCCTATTTATTTCATAAAAAGAATAAAAAAATTATGAGCCTTCGATTGATATCCAGAAAATTTGCAGGATCAACGTCTGGGCCAAGGGATCAGTTTCGGATAACTTAAAGAAGCTACGGTGGCCTTCAAGGACAAGAAGCTAGTTAATAGACAGGCAATATCTTGTAATATCAAGTTTTGCCACTAAGCACATGGTTGCATATGATTCTGGCATGGTGTGTACTAGTCTTGCACGGCCATACCAAACAACATAAGTAGTTTAAGTGTATCATTTAAGTGTATACTAACCGAATGGAGGTGGTGGAGGCATGGGCAGCCAGGGAGCAGTGGGGAAGGGCGGAGGGGGGAATGTGAAGGGGAAACCGGGCATCGCTGCCCCAGGACCAGCGGCTGCTGCGCCAGCAGAGTCTGTAGACGAGGACGGCTGACTGGAACCTGATGAACAAACACACAGAAGCACATCACTGTTACTAGATGGAAAACTTTCCAGAGTAGAAAATTAAAAACCCGGCTAACATCTGACAAGTGTCTGTAGTGTAAATGTGTGTAATCGGCAAGTTGAATGACTCTGCAGTAGACAAACGGGTATTTATCAGCCTCATCTGCTATCAGTATTGATGTGTACCTGGATAATCACACTCATTTGCAAGATGTGCTGCGCGCCCCTGTCCGCACGTCAAAGCATCACACTGATGTTTTTGTTTCTGTTTCTCAACATCATTGTAAATGTGGGTCACCCCTCAATGATATCTCGAGTATAAATAAAGGTTAAATAAATAAATAACTGAGGAACAGACATCATTTGTTTTGCTGGTTCAGCGTGCAACAGTAGATTTGTGCTCTTTACATTTTACAACTTTGAAAGATCGACAAAAGTACCATAGCCACATCATCCTATGGGATTGCAGATGGGCGTGACGTGTGGGGATATAGGGCTACTGCGCTGAGGCAAGTCATGCAACACATCATCCTTACCTGCTGCCTGTGTGCCCTCTGTGCCCTGTGCAGCATCAGCAGCACCTGGAGCTCCGCCTGGAGGAGGAGGGGGGGGCACGGCGGGGAACGGACCCCAGAACGGGAACAGTCCTGGGGGGAAGCCGGGCAGCATGCCGGGGGCCACTGGAGAGGAGAGAGAGGAGGAAAGTACAATATTATTACCCCATTGAACCAATATTGCTGTACTAGTTTAAAACTCAAAGCCACAATGGGTAAAACCTTGCAACTTTGAGAATGCACCATTTTTGCATCAGAATTTGTTTTAAGCCATCTGAAGATGTTATAGTCACTTAAAATTCTACACGTATTGTTGCCCTTATACACCGTCATATTCATCCCACTGCTCGCCACACAGGTAAATGTGCCCATGTGAAATATCACTCTCAGGTGTTGGAATGTGTTACATAAGTTGTTTCAAACTCTTTGACGGTGAAAGATGTCGCCAGCATGACACACATTCTGCACTGCCAATAATGTAGGCGTGGGTCATCTCTATGTAGACCTAATGCTGGTTTAATAATAGCTTAGGTTTATATTAGGCCTTTCAAGAAACCCAGGGAAGTTTAGACTCTCACCATTGACAGGAGGGACGGCTGCGTTGTTGGCGGGGGCAACAGCAGCCGGGGCCTGGGGTTGGGCCGGAGCTGGTGTGGTGTTGTTGTTAGTCGCTCTCAGGACGTCCATACGACACGTAGGACAAGTCTGCTGCCTCTGGAACCAGGAGCGCAGGCAGCTGAGGGGGGACAGGAGGGCAAGGAAATATAAACACTACATTATTATTTCATTTTCATTTAACCTTTACTTTACTTTTTTTTTTTTTTTTTTTTTAAGAATTGTTTTTGCCATTTTTCAGGGCAATGAAATATCAACACAACATAAAAGAACAATAGTGGGGGAGCTCGTGGAACAGTGGTTAGAGCGTCACCCTAGAGGTTCAGGCCTCGCAGCGGACCTGGAAAGAAAAAATGCCCAAAAATAACACCACAGATCCGCGCATCGATCCACATACTGATCCAAATTCCGAGTCAGATTTTTTGTTTAATGTAAAGATTATAACTATGAAAAAATATATATATATCTAACACCATTGATACGTGATATAGCACATGTTAAAATAATTAAGTAAATAATACGTTTTTGCAAATATATCTTCTGAAGTTCCAATTTTGTTTGTGTCCGACTCATTCCAAATGCTGGATGCCACATAAAGACAGTGGGCGACGTTGTGAGCTAATCAAGCCTATAATACCTCCCTGCTGAGTCAGGCTGCCAGTTTTTACCTGGAGTGGAAGATGTGATTGCAGGGCAGTTTCTTTGCTCCGGTGACCATCTCCTCTCTGCAGATGATGCACACGTTGTCAGAGGCCAGCAGGTCTTCAGGGGTGGCATCAGGGTATCTGAACACAGGCAGGGAAATAGATTATTATATATACAGCTCCGGAAACAATTAATAGACCACTCCAAATGTTCAGTGTCTCTCGTTTTACTATTTATAGGCATATGTTTGAGTACAATTAACATTTTGGTTTCATAATATAAACTACTGACAACATTTCTACCAAATATTCCAATACATGGTCTCTTAATTTTTTCCGGAGCTGTATCATAGTATTATATAAGAGTTATTATAGCCAGAGAAATGGTCAGAGGTTTTTATCCAGGCTTGAACTTTGTGTCTACTTGTGTTGTCTAGTGGAGCTAACAGACAAGAAAAACTAACAATAGTAAAATGTGTAAAAATTGTTATACTCTTGCTGTCTGCTTGAAAATATCACTGATTACTGTCTTGATAGAGGAACTTACAGGCAATGAAACCGAATAAACAAAAAATCCTCTATTGCGTGGGACGCTCTAACCACTACACCTGAATACAATCTCAATAACATTAACAGTAAACAGGGAATGGACATAACTTTGCATTGAGGCCATAATCCATGCCATTTAATGAAAATGAAAATCCCACTCAACGAAATGATATGTAAATTAAAAAGGTACAGTGTGTAATAAAGGTATGTGTTTGCATCAGCTAGTGTTTCATATTACTCACAGTGTATTCATGTTGCGAATGGCTCTCCGAGACATTATCGCGTCTGTTACAGCTTTCTTGAATTGCCTGAGAGGAAAAACAAAAACACAGCCAAACTCAGAACAGGCCTTAAAAAAATCAATTTAACACATCGCAAGACTAAAAAATGTAATCTAAGTCATCAAAACTTGGAAATTACCAAACTCCTATTATTAGACTTTTAACGTCGGGAAGTAATGTAACACCAAAATAAAACATTTTCTGACCAACACACACACACACACACACACACACACACACACACACACACACACACACACACACACACACACACACACACACACACACACACACACACACACACACACACACACACACACACACACACACACACACACACACACACACACACACACACACACACACACACACACACACAGCTTACCTCATGGCCAGATACATGGGGCGGATGGCGAACAGGGGGAAGGTGTGGACCTTTATCATGATGGTCATGAAGGCAATGTACAGCAGCACTTTGATGAAACCTGGAAGGAAAAAGCAAAGGCAATTCAGAAACAAGGCAGTTCAAAGTGCTTTACAAGGGGCATAACAATACATAGGGGGAAAAATTGCACATAACACAAGACATGTTAAAAACAAATAGTGAGAACAGGCAGATAAGTTGTTAAAAGTTATTTTTTTTTTAAATCCAAAAGACAATAAAAATAAGCAAATAAATCTAATTAAAGGTTACAAGTTTGAGGAGAAACTGAAAAGTATTCAGAATTATTCAAATCAAAACATACTTATGACTATTATATTCCATTTCTACCAAGTTTGTTCTGAAAATGCCAATAAACTCTACACACTGCACCTTTAAAAAGGAGCAGAGAGTTGCAGTGGACCTTTAGACAAACACATTCTCTAAGCAGAAAGCTATGATGTGATCTCAGTACCTGTGAAGAGCTCGGTGTAGAGCATATAGACGGCTTTATTGTCCCAGGGATTCTCACTCTGCAGGTCCACTGTGTGAAGAACGTACTTGATGAAGGTCGTTAGAACCATTGTCATCAGGATGGCGTACTGAGGGGAACACAGAGAAGAGTTATACCACTGAAAACATGGATCAACTGTTTAGTGTGTGTAAGAGATGATAGATTGCATTCATATCTGAAATAGTATTTTTAAGAAACCAACACCTGCTTTTCTAAAAGATCTTTTGCATTTGTTTAGGAAGAGAGTGAAAGAGAGGCTGCAGGATGCATGGCAGTGAGGTAATGCAAGGGCATCAAATAAACATTTAACAGTCAATTGATGAGGTCTCTTTAAATTAGTGTTTTAAAAGCAGCCTACTTCAGTGTAATGTGTTACTATGTGATCACGCTTAAATTCCATAGAAATGACTGTAATGTGCACCGTCAATTAATTTCATAGATACTTTTACCATTTCCAACCAGTCTAATAGAGCTGCAACGATTAATCGACAAATCGATTATTAAAATAATCACCAACTATTTTGATAATCGATTAATCGTTTCAAGTAATTTTTTAATAAAAAAAATCCGAATTCTCTGATTTCAGCTTCTCATATGTGAATATTTTCTGGTTTCTTTAATCCTATTATGACAGTAAACTGAAATATCTTTGTGTTTTGGACATAAAAATACATTTGAGGACGTCAACATGGGCTTTGGAAAATTTATCATTTTTCTTTACCATTTTCTGACATTTTACGGGCCAAAACACGAATCGGTTAATAATCGATTAATCGAGAAAATAATCGACAGATTAATCGATTATCAAAATAATCGTTAGTTGCAGCCCTACAGTCTAATGCGTCTTTATTTATTAAAGTTTTTATATACTGTATGTACACAAACCTCAAATCCAAACACTAGCTGTACGGAGGCTCCTCGGGTGATGATGCTGTGACAAGCGTGGTTCACAAACAGGAAGTCCAGGACGGCCAGTAGTCCCATGAGAGCTACAGGAGATAAAGAACTACGTTTATTAACACGTCTGTGATGTGTTGGAGCCCAAACAACAAAGCTACAAAGATTCACTGTTCATATTTTACTTCAGTACTACCATGTAAACTTCTGGTCAATGATTCGACCCCTTTGTGATTTTCCTCTACTTACGAACGACATCTATTGCAGCATGTCTGTCCTGGGAGAGGGATCCCTTACTCTGTCAACTGTCCCTGAGGTTTCTCAATTTTTTAATCCAGATAAAGGGGTTTTTACTGGGGGGTTTTTCTCAGCCAAGCTAAGGGTCTAAAGGCAGGGTGTCGTACTGTATGGAATGTAAAGCCCACTGAGGCTAATGTCTATTTGTGATATTGGGCTATACAAATAAAACTGATTTTATTTTGATAATCCATAGGAAAAAAACATAGAATTTTTAAAAAGATGTTCTTCATTCAGAACGTTTACATGTTGTTACAGAAAAATAAAATCGATGTATTGCTTCAGTCCAATTGAAACAGGACTTTTAAAATACTAAATGTAAACATGTTAGTCCGACTAAAATCGCATTTCTCAAAGTCGAGCTTATACAAGATAATTCTGTTGGAAATCAAACTGGAAATCACCATGGTGACCTGATAAAGCTACCAGCTGTTCTACATTCAAATACAGTAGGCTGTTTGTTATTAAGTCAGGTCAGTTTTTATTTGTGTAGCCTCATTTTATGGCTTTACACTGTGTACAGCATAAGACGCCCTCTGAATCTATACCTTCTATTTGAAAAAATAAATAAAAAACTTTGGACAAAAGCGGTAGCGTTTTTACCACGCCAGCTGTAGTTCCTAGATGAGCGTATCCCATGACAAGGGCATTGAGAAAAACGTTATAAAAATATAATTCTTTGCACTGACGGTTTCGTTTGCTGTTGTTACATGTCATTTATGATCAGAGGAAAAATTAGACATTTTCAGAAATATTTAAAAGTTCCTCGTAGCACCTTTAACCCATTGATGACGGCTGCTGCGCGATGCCACATTGGCTCTCCTGCCTGATGCTGCATCGTGCAGCATTATTACTTTATCTAATTTTCATGGCATTCCCAGCATTGAATGCACTGTCATTGGTTCAAATACACATGAGGTGGGTTTTGTTGATTTTTTTAAGACCACGTGACCACCCAAAAGTTGTGTGGTTTGCCGAAAATCATGTCAATCAAAAAAATTAAAAATTAAAATAATAATAAAAAAAATACGCCAGCTATGTCGGCGACAGAACAGTTAGTGGTGTTTGGTGCGCAGAATCAAGGTCTACTATAGACTACTGACGAAAATCACACAACACATTGCATCTATTTATTAACAATATTTAATAATTTTTTAATTCATCTAATTTTGACGATTTTTAGAAATATTTGTTCGTTTGTAAGCGCTAAGGGAGCATGTTTAAATAAAACATGTGAACCTTAACTTTTAAATGTATTTTATTTCATGTTTCTATGTGCTACACAGGCTTAGATATTAAGGTTTTGGTAGACTTGACAATTCGTACTATTTTTTCAGAAAACCCTCAGGCATTAAGGACATGCATCCTAGATTGCCATAGTCATCAATGGGTTAAGTCAATCCATTTGTAGCCCAATATCTAAAATTTCTCTATGGCTTTACCATAACAATATTCACATAATTGTGTGGCAAATTTGTGTTAAAAACACTTATGTTATGGTCTATTAAAGTCAACCATTGTGTAGTATTGTTGCACCTGGCCTCGTGTGCAAACAGCACTGATTTGCATCAGTTTCCTTCAGCCGTCATATCAAGACTAGTTTCATAAAGTCAATAGAACAGAAAGTGACAGAGAGACTTGAGGTCAAAGATTTTGTTCTAAACGCCGACACAGAAAGACGGGACGTCTGACGTGGAACTTACACAACACTCTCATGTGGAAAACCCAGGAGATGTTTGGACTGCGCTCCATCTGATAGAAAAAAAACACAACAACATTAATGGCATGTTATTTGAAATAGGGATGCACCAAAATGAACATTCTTGAAAGTCCAAAAACACATTCTACATTTGGCCGAATGTTTTTTTTCTTACACTTTTTAACCATTGCATATATTAAATAGCATAAAAGTGCTTTTTACTTTTTTGTCTTGCTTTAAATAAAAAAAATAAATGTAACTTTTAACTAAAACATATGTTTGTTTGCAGAACATTCATGACCGAAGACACTATAATAGGATAAAATAAAACTGTTATAACTAATAGCAGGTTGTTAACGCTTCCTTTCCACTCAAATAGTTTCAGCTCAAACTCGCAGTTTTGCAAAGTTCAGCGTTCACACTTAATCTGTGACTGAATCACCAGGTGCAAAAATGTCAAATAAATAACAATGTTTGTTCAGCTCTGGAATGCAACGCTCACACACCATCTGCTACACGTTTCCTTTCTGCCTTTAAAACAATGCACAGCTGTATATGTTAACAGTGGATATGTGTGTGTGTGGGTGTGTGTGTGTGAGTGTGAGTGTGAGTGTGAGTGTGAGTGTGAGTGTGAGTGTGTGTGTGTGTGTGTGTGTGTGTGTGTGTGTGCGTGCGTGCGTCAAGTAAGATTAGGAAGTTGCACTCATCTCTTTGTCGGTTACAGTTTGTCCAAAATTCCGCAGCTCGACTTCTAACTGGGACTAGATATACTGTGCACACATTAACCCAGTTTTAGCCTCACTCCACTGGCTCCCTGTCCACTTTAGGATTCATTTTTAAGATTTTCTTTCTCTCTCGTCACTCACAAAGTCTGTGGGTGAGTGAGTGGGTGAGTGAGTGAGTGAGTGAGTGAGTGAGTGAGTGAGTGAGTGAGTGAGTGAGTGAGTGAGTGAGTGAGTGAGTGAGTGAGTGAGTGAGTGAGTGAGTGAGTGAGTGAGTGAGTGAGTGAGTGAGTGAGTGAGTGAGTGAGTGAGTGAGTGAGTTCCATGTATGTGTGTTGTGTGTGTGTGTGCTTGCGTGTTTGTGTGTCACTCACAAAGTCGACCCGGTCCTCTGCCAGCCAGTGGAAACACTTGAGGAAGAGCAGGAGGGTGAAGAGAGCAACGAACCGCGGGGAGAAATCGTCTCTGAACACGGTGAACGCCAAACACGTCTCTGTCACCGCGTACCAGGAACGCTCGATCAGATGCTGAAGGGACAGAGGAGAGATATGGGAATGAATGTAAATAATTGGGCTGAAGAAGAAATTAAAAAAAGGTGGAGTGAGTGATTCTGGAGAATGCTTTTCGTCAAAATCAGTGAATACCTCCTCACGATCTGCTACCTGTCTGTACTGTGTGTGCCGGTAAAACATTGTAATACTCAGCCTAGGCTTTTTAAACGGGCATGCTGTTAGCCATGGTGGGACTCCTTTGTTTAGGTACACTTTGCTACCAGTTTACTGAGCCTAGGCTGTGTAAGAATAACACCAGATATTTTTCGAGATTTTTCACAAACAGTATGGACAGGGATCGTGACGAGATATTCAATGATTTTGACCAAGAATGACTGACTCCACCTTAAATATGAATGTGTGTTATTTTGAGTTTGGTCATGAATATAAACCGAACTCTAACCTCCATTTCTGCAGCTCTCAGCGTTCCAAAGAAAACTTTCCTCATGAACTTCCCGAGCAGAAACACCAACACAAAGGCCTGGATGTACAACACCTGTAAACCAGAAGCTAAATATTAATATGGGTCAAATATTTTTAGGCAATTAACAATATATGAACAAATCCTGTTGTGTGATAACCTTCAGAATAGTGCAAAGAATGATTATGGAAAGTTTAGTTGATGTAAGTGCTCTAGAAGTTGAGATTTTTGGTTCAGAGTAAAGAAAGAAAAAAATGTTGAGATAATGTTCATTAAAGATGGTTGTATAGGGGAAATATACGAACGCAAACAGACATGGTTTAGTCAAATCTCAAAAATGAACAATGGTTAAAAAATATATATTTTTGCCTGAAGTCTCTTGAAACTAACCAATTTAAATCCACTTAAGACAGACAGACAAAGATGATAGATAGATAGATGGATGGATGGATGGATGGATGGATGGATGGCTAGATAGATAGATAGATAGATAGATAGATAGATAGATAGATAGATAGATAGATAGATAGATAGATAGATAGATAGATAGATAGATAGATAGATAGATAGATAGATAGATAGATAGATAGATAGATAGATAGATAGATAGATAGATAGATAGATAGACACACAGACAGACAGACATATAGACAGACAGACAGACAGACAGACAGACAGACAGACAGACAGACAGACAGACAGACAGACAGACAGACAGACAGACAGACAGACAGACGCTCTTACCGCCATGCTGGGGCTGCTCTTGGTGAGGTAGACCACCGTTGGGTAGAACTGGTGTTTGAGCAGGTAAGCATGAGCCACCACCGCACCAGTCAGCGCCATACTGGTGGCCGTAACCAAGGCCGACCGCACCATCATTGAGCCAGCTACTGATACTGTGGAGGGGAGACAGATGGCAAGGATAGTTTATTTATATTAGACAAGACACAAGGCCATTCAAAGTGCTTTAAAAAAGGGCATAAAATACATCAAGATTAGACATTGGAGATTGCATTTAGGAGATAGTAAAAACAAAGAACAAATACAGGTGGACAAATAGCTGGATTTTTTTTTCGAGTGCACTGATCGCGGTCGTTAAGTTTTCTTTAATCTCCCATCACTAGAAATGAAGGAGAAGATTGTTGCATCATGTGAAAGCCTGACTAGTGTAGCGTAGCAAGTAGCAACATGCAAATTAAGAGTAGTAAGAAATGGTGGTGGTGACCAGGACATTTGCACATTTTTGATCCTTCCAATCACAATTGTACAGCACTGCTCTTTTCATAACACACCTTTTCACCTTTTATTATTAATATGTTTACTCTAAACTTTACATTTTCAATTTATATTCACATTTTATTGAGTATTCATCATCGTCAGTGGGAAAGTAAATAATTGAGACAGCACAATTCACATCCAAAAATAAATCATTTTTAGTTGCATTTAGTGATATTTAAATATTGCTTCTACAGAACTAGAGTGTTACATGTGTGTTGGTGTGTTCGTCTGGTTCAAAAGTGATTAAGCTGAATTCACAGACTGTTTATGACACGTAAATTGAAAAATAAAACAACGTTAGATTCAATGAAAGTATCAGATAAAAAAAACTACTTGGTTCAGTATCTTCAGTATCTGTAATACATCATTTGAAAATTCAGTTATGTCAGATTTTCAATATTAGGCTGTCGTTTTAACTGCATAGTATCTTAATTATACAAAAAATAAGGGTAATAGAAAATGACTATTATATTTGTTTAGCTTCAGCAACACGTAAAAAGTGTTTTGGGCCCTGAGTAATATTATTGACTTGCTTTCACTTTTCTTCTACGTCTTCTGTTTATTCTAAGCACTGACACACCTCGGGAAACTCCTGTAAAGTGTTGGCAATTAACCTCATTCTAGTTCTCATCCAATATAACTTTCATTTTCAAAAAGAAAATAACACACATCCAGACTTAACACAGTTAGTTTGTATCATGTCTCATATCTCTGATAAAACTGATGTAAATGCTTACAACAGATAACCCTTAAAAAACATTATTGATACAACATATTAATGGGCGTTAATCTATTTTTTTTACGATAATTTGTTACAGCTTCTATTCAAATAAATTATGTTTGAAAGCCTACAACTAATGCAGCATGATAAAATGAAGAGATAGTATAAGGTGAATGAATTAAGTGTTTCTTTAATTAGACCAAACACCCGAGTAACAGTGTACTTTCCATCAAAGCAGGTAAAATATTCAAATTGAAACTATTACTCGCTTAATTTTATTTTCCTTCTGCACAGATGGTTAGCGGTAAAGTGCACTATTGCAAGATACTACATCATCCCATCCTAATCTACACTTCTGCTAAATTTAACGCAACACAATAAACAATGTATAATCTTATTTTTACGTTACAATTAAAAGTTAACACCTATATTTTCTACCTTCCTGGTGAAAGAGGCAGCTTTTTCTAAGCTAACATCAAAGCTAATATGTTAAAAGTTAAGTCTCGGGAATCAGAATAAGCTTTTTTGGGATAAAATTAAGCAAGAAATCTACATGAATACATGTCAAAAGGTAAATATATACATTTATTTGCTGTGAAAGATAGATAATTGGGTTAGTTAGCAGGTTGTAGCTAGCGTTAGCGAGCTAGCTTGTAACGTTACACTACAGCTGTCATTACTTACCTACCCGATTTCAGCGGAAGACTTTGGTTAGATTCACAGATGTCTCCTTGCCTGTTCAAATCTCTAAATTATCTTGCGCTACTCCATTTGGACGCATTTAGCAGTTTTTTCTCCCTTAAAAGATTAATATCCTCGCCCCCTGGACGACTGGCTACGTGTTTATCTTTGGCTTGCTCCCCTCGCGAGCCACCTCACATCCGGCTTATACGGTAATTTCACGCAAGAGCAATTTCACTTAATAACTGCCACATTTTTCCCTTTTTAGTGTTCTATCGTTAACTTCTCAGAGAAATTCAAGAGACGCTGTCTAAAATAGTTTGCAATGGCGTAATATTTCTTACTTAACAGTTGTATTAAGGCCTATCATTTATATTTTGTAATATCGTATTCGTGACCCACCTTTCTTTGAGATGATTTACGGTAAATTCCAACGTGGACCAATAGGAAGTTGTCGTGTTGTCTCTGGCACAGTGTGGGAATAATGCGCAAGCAGAATATAATTATAACACAAAAAGAATTCGGCTATATTTAAAGTATCTGTTAAAAGCAAAACGGTCTAGATATGTGAATAAAATGTTGATTTTAGTTGACAAAACTAATGGAGAAAAAGAAAACGTTCAAAATAATGGTTTCACAAACCAACATAAAAGTATGGCATCATGCAGTTACACTCACTTATACAACTCAGGTGTTTGTCATTTCAACAAATAAATGTGTAAATATTCATTTGAATTTCGTAAATAACACCATTATTGTAAGCCACGGTAGATTCATCCTTCAGTTCTTGTTGCTACATTGCTTTTTATATCTTTAAAAATTGTGATGATACTTATATTTAGTTATAATAATCACAATCAAACTAAACCAAATCTAAATATTTAACCAGTTATAGGCCATAAGAATATTAAGATATATTGCATGCTCTTTGCATATCTCAAAGTATTACCAAAATATTTAAAAAAAAGGACGGACAAAACTAATAAACCATCTTTGTTACCAAATAACCAGTTTATTTCATAGAGCTAAATGAAGTCAATTATTATCTATCAACATAATGCCTTGGTACCCACGCCAAACTTTAATATGCCTCCACAAAATCCATGAGTGCACAATATTGTTAATACAGTGAGTATGGAAAATACAGTCAACTCTTACTTGAGAGGAGAGGAGTACAAACGAAAGTCCAAATGTCTGATTATCGTATCATAAATGGCTACCTCTATTGCAATAGATGTAACATTCACAACGTTGTTAGCTAGTTGGTGTGTAAAAACTTGTTCAGTGATTGATTGATGATCTCCCATATCAAAATCTATCAGGTTGGCATACGTCACCTTATTTAAAAAGGCAGCAGCTCAGTGTTTATTTCTAGCAGTAGAGTAGACTATAAAAAGACAAGCATTTTGTTATATCTGAGCCTAATGGTAAACATAATCATGTCTATATCTTAAAGCCCCTGTAGACCCAAATCCATGAAATCCTTCTTAAAGGCCTACTTCACCGGTTGGAATATGAAGGTGTATTGAACTCGGAGATCCTATGAAGTATAAATGCAAAAAAAATTTAAATCGGATCATCCTAGCCTGAGAAAAGGCAGAAAGAGTGTTTTATGGTCTCACTGTCTAACCCTACATTTCTCTTTCTGTGACATGTACTTTTGGGGAGTTAGTTTCATGATAGTAAAGCATCTGAAAAGAGTTATAGGCATATGTATCAATCCAAATGAAAAGATATTGTCATATACGTTTGATAAACTTTACAGAAAGTCTGTTCAGATGGGGCGGGGCTATGCTCTGGTTCTTATGACACAGTAGGTATTTTGAACCAATCACCGCAGTTCTCTGCCCCGGACATTCTATTAAAACAATGAATGTTGCCTTGGAGACCATTTGATATGGCCACACCCACACAGTCCTGTAAAGCGGTCTAGACAGTTAAAATAGCTAACTCGGTTGTATAATATTTATGGAAATCCTTTTTTTAAATCAGATTTTGGTCTAAAAGCTTCCAATTTTAATTTCATATATTGATTTTTTTTTTTTTTACTATTTTAGACTTTAGGGTTTCCAGAGGCTTCAAGTTGTAAATATCTGACATTGAGACAACACAATGTAAGAAAAAGTGTTCAGTAAAGATTTTTTCCAATTTCGTCTGTCGGACATAAGGCAGAGTAGTGAAAACAGACCTGCTTCGTTAAAAAACTACACATACAGAGAAATAAAAACAATAAAACTTGATGCAAAAAAAATTAACAATTGATAAAAGATTTGAGCCCTCGATTCTTGCCGGTGTTGTCGCATTGTGAAGCAGTAGATTGTCCATTTCCTTACTGCTACTCGGGCATTCCATATTCCTCGCTTCCTCCACAGTATTTCGCTTGTAACGTTACTCTGTATATGATTTTCATCCAGAGTTCAAAATCCCTTCCCAAAGTTAAGTGTAAACAGTTCAGCCATTAAGACCACCTTAAATTATAAAATCACGGAAGGAAGGGGAGGGGGGGGAGGAGATAAAAAGTTTCTTAAAAAAAAAAGTAAAAAATAAAAAAAATTGTAGAAAGGATCTCCCGAGCTCCCATGAGTCCAGCATTAGGACACGGAGGAGATTGGGTTGAGGGGCGATCCCATCTGTGTTAACACCTTGTCCAGCCACTGCAGCGGGCCGTGAAGGTGCACCTCGATCCAGCAGGGGGTGCTAGTGACGTCCTGCCGGTGGTACTCAGCTCCCCAGCCCTGGAAGGAGGCAGGGCAGAATTAGCAATGATAGTGAGGATATTTTAAGACTTTTTTCAGTGCCGCTTGGAATTAAATTAAAGAATAATTCCACAGTAAACAAAACTGGTGAAAAAAGGAGAAATTAATTTGGGTTAGGGACAAATTTGCATAAAACTTCTTTGGTCCAGTGATAAAAGTAAAAGATCCACTTCAAAACATGTTTAGTATGTCATTTTAATTCAGGTCATTCAGAATATTCATTGGGTTATTTTGAGTTTGTAATAAAATATGAAATATAATAGTTTTGCGTTTTAAGGCTTGTGAAAGATTGATTTAATACATTTTAAAACTAATTAATTAAGACCTTGTTTTAAGGTAAATTAATTCAATGCTTTTTAAAAATGTTTGACAATTTTGCCCAAATATTTACTGTAAGACAAACCTAACTTTTTGATCGAGCAAAAAAAAAAAAAAAGTTTGCTTATCAGCTACTACATATATACAACAACAACTGTGCTTTAACTCCTCTATTTTTCCGGCCTTACCTTGACAAAGCTCATTCTAATGGTGCACATCTTGGTTAGCTCATAGACGGCCTCGAAGCCGTGGTTGACCGACTGAGCCAGCAGCTGAGCGAACTCCTGGTTGTTGAAGATCTTGAGTGAACATCCGCTGGGGATCTTACAGACGGTGGTGGGGTGGAAGCCGTGGTGATAGTTACAGTTCCTGCTCTGGACAAAGATGCTCGTGTCACTGAGGCACTCTGCGTACACCTCTCCTCCAACGTAGTACAGGTGCACTCCTGGTTAAGAAGGGAGACAGAAAGTGGTTAGGACATTCACACACACACACACACACACACACAAACAAATTGTAGCACTAAGCCGCTCCACTATCTGTGCTAACTGTTAAGTAAGGTTTGGTGGTATCAGATTACTATTATTATTTTTTTCATTCTATTTAGACCTTCCCCAAATGATACCCTTGTACACACAGTATTACCGTTGAGTGATACCCATCTCTACTTCAAATCTGTTTTAGTGTCTGACTTAACACTACATTTTAAAAGGATATTTAAACGACATGTTCATTAGGGTTGGGCTTGAAGCGCTTCAAGACAAATGTAACTCAATACAACCTACGTTCCCTAACAAATGAAATAAACAATGACTGCATGTAATTTACATGTAAACTATTTTAAGTAGCATATAACCTGGGATACAGTATTAATTCCAAATGTGGTGAGTGAGTGAGTGAGTGAGTGAGTGAGTGAGTGAGTGAGTGAGTGAGTGAGCGAGTCTGACTGTGCGCCTCTTACCTTTTCCGATGTGTCTGCGCGTGTTCTCGATGGTGGAGTTGCGGTTGACGTTGGACAGCAGGCCGAGGCAGAAGCGGTTCTTGTTGTTAGACGGGTCGGTGAAGCCGTCCACTAGAACACTGGTGGAGGAGGCGTGATACGCTTCTCCCACTCGGTTGTTCAGCTCATAGTACACGATGGAACACCAGTGACTCGGCTCCTCGTACTCCACCGGCTGCACATCTGGGGGAAAACAACAGAAGATTAGATTAGATAAGATATAGGGCTGCAACTAACGATTATTTTGATAATCGATTAATCTGTCGATTATTTTCTCTATTAATCGATTAGTGTTTTGGTCCGTAAAATGTCAGAAAATGGTGAAAAATGTTGATACATTTTCCAAAGCCAATGTTGACGTCCTCAAATGTATCGTTATGTCCAAAACACACAGATATTTCAGTTTACTGTTATAAAAGGATTAAAGAAACCAGAAAATATTCACATTTGAGAAGCTGAAATCAGAGAATTTGGAAATTTTTTATTAAAATATTACTCGAAACGATTAATCGATTATCAAAATAGTTGGAGATTACTTTAATAATCGATTCGTCGATTAATCGTTGCAGCTCTAATAAGATAGCCTTTATTGTCATTGTACAGTCACCTATATACTGTAACTTAATTGGGAGTGTTGTGATGTGGTGCAGGTTTTTGTTTGTGTGTGTAGGGGGAAATCAGGCGAGTCAAATTTAGCTGATGACGTCTCCGAGCACAAAAATCTTCTAGTTGTTAAAGCTTCCCTCTTATTGATGGAATGACCATAGATAACGCGTTAAAGAAGCACATTCAGTCGAGATATTTGAATCAAGTAAAGCTTACAGTTCGAGCAGGAAAAGATAAAAGAAAGAGACGGATGGACTGTTATGTTCACGTGCTATAACAAAAAAATGGTGTCACTAAAATCAATGAATAATTGTGATCTCAGTATTGATCAAAATATTGGTGATAATCGTTTTGGACATAATAGTGCAACTCTTAAACCTAGTGCATACGTCTACAGTTTCCATTTTAAAACCAGTATGTTAACAACACTTATAAAACCTTATTCAGACTTACGACAGGATTCATTAATTAGAGGAGAGAAATAGATTATAAGATCCTTAAGAACAAAGCTGTCTGTTAGCTATAGTACCTTTTCTCTACTTATGACATCTATTGCAGCATGTCCGTCCTGGGAGAGGGATCCCTTACTCTGTCGACTCTCCCTGAGATTCATATATATTTTTTAAATCCCGGTAAAGGGTTTTTTACTGGGAGTTTTTTTCTCAGCCGAGCTAAGGGTCTAAGGGCAGAGGGTGTCATACTGTATGGAATGTAAAGCCCACTGAGGCAAAATGTCTATTTGTGATATTGGGCTTTACAAATAAAACTGATTTGATTTGATTTTAAATGTGTTCCTTCCCCTCACCTCCTCTGGCGACGTTGGGAGCCACCAGGGCCGTGCTGCTGGTCTCCATGGACACGCTGTCTCCGCCCAGCTGCTCATCGGGGGGCATGTAGGCCGGGGGAGGGGTGTCAGCTGGGACAGGAAAGAGGGACACGTTAGAGAGGATGGGACCAGTTGTTACACACACACACACACACACACACACACAAGGATATTCATGGACATAATGCCTTTCGTAGCCCCTTACCCTAACCCTAAGCATCAGCTGGGACAGGAAAGAGACACGTTAAGAGAGGATGGCACCAGTTGTTGCTTGTTTATTTAAAAAGTTTAACAAAAAAAAGGTTCAAAGTGGACTTCATCATCATCAAAATCGATGGACAACCAAGAACGTGTGTGTGTGTGTGTGTGTGTGTGTGTGTGTGTGTGTGTGTGTGCGTGCTCTTTGTAAAAATGTAAATATCTCAATTCTGAATGGACAAATGTCTTCAAATCAACTGAAGAAAAATTTGCAACCAACTAACGAGTCTCTTTTTCCTCAGTTTTTTTTAGATTAATTTAAGATGGTACCAGGACCAGTTGTTGCCACACACAGACACACACAAGTTTTTACACCTATACTTGTGAGGACATTCATTGACAAAATGCCTTCCCTTGCCCCTTACCCTAACCCTAAGAATCAAAACTAAATGCCTAACCCCAACCCTAACTCTAAACTGAACCGTATTCTAACCTGAATCTTAAACCCTAGTGTGAACCCTCAAACAGCTCTTTGAAGGCCTGTCCCAAAGTGAGAAGAACTGGCCAAAATGTCCTCACAATTAAGGTCTAAAACTCAAATTGTATCTCACAAAAACAAAGGTACACACACACACACACACACACACACACACACACACACACACACCTCCCTAGACTCCAACAATCATCACAGCATCTGTACCCAGGAAATGGTGTCAGATTTCACATATTCCTCACTTGCTAAGCCACATGCTAACGCTAACCTATTCCCGACAGAGATGCAACATGAGCTTTCAAAGCCCACAGGAAAAAACAATTCAGGAAAAACCTCCACTTAGATTTCAGGGAGAGAATTTCCGTTTGTGTGATCCTTATTAGAATAGACTCGGGATGGGTATCGTATCGTTAGGATGAAATTGATATGTTGATGTGGGAATTAATAAGCTTTGGGTTCCTCGTGCTCCTTTTCGGACACATGTGATTATTATATAAATATTGTTTATGAAACTTGTTTGTATGCCGTTTCACACTTGCTTCTAAAAAAAATTTTATTCAGTTCTAAATTGAGGATATTTGTATGATATTATAGTGAACAATTGCACATAACATTTCTCTTGACTTGGAGTTCTGTAAATTATCAAAACAACAAAAATAATTTTCCTTTGGTAAATTGCTATAGTCACTTGTAAGCAACACTATGTACTTTTTTAAAGTTGGAGTCAGTGATTCTGGAGGACGCTTGTTGCCAAAATTACTTTGTCAAAATCAGTGAATATATCCTCACAGTCCTCAGCATGTCCGTACTCTGTTCACTGAGAAAAAATAAATCAGGTGTTTATACACAGCCAGCCTAGGCTCTGTAAAGTGGCATCTAAACAAAGTGTGCCCACCGTAGCTAGCAACATGCCCTTTTACCAACCCCTGAACACACACATAAAGTTATTTTTACAACAATCGTTCTCCAGAATGACTGACTCCACCGTTTAAAGAGAATAATCACCAGAGACGAGTGTTTAACAGCGAGCCCGGTGTTGGCTACATGACAGAGCCACACCAGAGCAGCACAATAGTTTGGCATTCTGCCCAGGGTCAGGCACACGAGTACAGATAGAAAGATGGAGAGATAGTCGATACTTTATTGATCCCGAAGGAAATTCTGACATCCAGTAAGCAGCATACATAAATATTATTATATTAAACTTGAAAAAATATTAATAAAAGCTTTTTAAGCAGTAGTGCGTAACTTTTAAATTTAAATGAATGTTGGTTACATTCAAGCCATTGCCAAACAAGTTGACACAAAGTTGAATAATTCTATCAGCTCCAGAAAACTCTCTGTATTTCTCAGTATGGCAGCGTTTACAAACTGGTGTCGCCCCCTGACACTGGCGCAGGAGCTCAGAAAAAGTCCAAGAAGCACCCAAGAAATATTTTAGTTATTGATTCTATTGCTTGTACATATAGCAAATGGTATAAAAACCTATGCGCCATCACCGAAGGCTTTCCTCATTCATGTGGGCGACAGAAGTTACGCACTATAGCTTGAAAAACCAAGTTAAAAATTTTTAATTAAACCATGCAAACAAAAGAAGTAAAACTCATTGACACATATTAAAATACTAAATTAACTACAAAAAAGGCAAAATAATACAGTTACAGCAGTGCTTTGCTTGGCGTACCTGGGAGCTGGAATGGACTGGAAGGCCCCGAGCTGGCGGGACTGTTTGGGTAGGTACCGCTGCTGGCTGGAGAGGGGGGGTACGGGGAGTTTGGAGAGATGGGGAAGGACCCACCACCACCGCCCCCTCCGCCCGTGCTGCTGCTGCCCGCGCTGTGAGGCTGCTGGAAGGACTCGGGGAAGGTGGCGTTGAGGGGCATGTGGGGCTCGTTGTGGGTCAGGTTCCTAAACTGAACCAGGAGACTGTGCTGAGGGTTAAACTCACTGTGACGCGGGACCAGGACAGGAGGGAGCACTGGATAGGGAGAGAAGACAGGGAGGAAAATGAGTTATTTTTGATTTTTAGAAAAAGGCATTCTGTGTGTGTGTGTGTGTGTGTGTGTGCGTGCGTGTGCGTGCGTGTCTTATCATTTAGAAAACCATTTGACTGTATGCAAGATACAATTTGTGCAAAAAAAAAACAGAAGGATGTTTTGAAATCGCTTTGATTACTGAGATAAAATCACAAATGGAAGAGAGAAGTAAAAAGTATTAAATTAAAATCACACATTTCAGAATCTTAACTTCTGCAGTTGCTTGGAATAATATTTTACTACATTTCCCACATATGAAAACTTCTTCACACAAAGACTGAAGCCCTGTTTTGTGCACCAGTCAATCTTCAAACTCAATACGGCTCGTCTTATCTCGTCTATTGTGCCTTCTCTGTGATGTTTTCCAGGCAAACCTGGTAGAAATAAGGCTGAATTCATTGTGCTTCAAGGCTTTTCCTGGTTGTTAATAATGTATCGGATCCTTTCCAAAGAAATGCAGCCAATACAGGAAAGAGGAGCTCTTGATGGGCATGCTCTTGGAAAACGAGCCGCAACACACACACACAACGTTCTGGCAGCAAGTAACTACGAATGATTTTCTTTATTCATCATTTGACCTACAAAATACCAGCAAACAAAACTGTTCAGTTTCCTAATACCCAGGGGGATGTCTCCAAACGTCCTACTTTATTCAACAAATTAAAACACCTCACAAATTATTTTAAGATTGTCTTAGTAAAATCCCAATCTGTTTGTGTCTGCAACATAAATTTCAAAATAAGATTCTGCATTTTTATTTAAACCTACGTTCGACCTTGGTAAAGATATAGCCACAGAGGTCATTCATATTATCTATTTTAGTTTTTATGTTTTGCCAGATGGATAGAGTGCATTTCCTTAGCCTTGAATTTCTATTTTTAACTGACTTTTAGCGTCATAGCTCCAAGGCTGCCCCAGAAAGCTCCGATGTTTAAATAATATAATAATAATAAGACGTTCGGTGTCTAGTGACTGACATTTGATCCATATCCTTGAACTCGTCAATACAGAAACCGGCAATCTCAAAACCAGCCAAGTGTCAGAAATGCTGTCACCTTCAGGGTCAAACGTGTGGTTGTGTGTGTGTGTGTGCCTGTGCATGTGTGCCTGTGTGTGTGTGTCGTCTGTCTGTGTGTGAGAGAGACAATGAAGTGTTGTCTTAGACATAGCCGGTGCAATTGAGGGCGCTAGGATGTTTTGAGCATTCACACTGTTGACCTTTTGGGTCTTTACAAATGTTTCTCTCTCTCTCTCAATGGTTTGAGGCTGCAGTACAATATACAATTGAACAGGGAAAACTGTCTTTGCAGTTCACATAAAGATATCTCCAGATTTAAGAAAATTCAGATTTATTGAACATAAATACGAAGCCAAAAGAGAAATTTCAAGCATGTACAGTAAACATACATGATCGAATATTCACTCCTAAAATCGCTGTGGTATCATAATTAGGTAAGTGCAATTAAAGTAGGCCTAAACATCAGCCTCTATGTCAGTATGTTTTACCGACACGTGTGTGACAGATAAGTTATTTTTCTAAAGTTAAAAAATGGGAGCCTTTTGTGTTTAACATGTGTTAAATGTGGATTCAACGATAGTGGAGAAAGATTGTTGTTCCTAAATTTTCAGCACACACACAGTACGGAGAGGTAACGGATCATGAAGAGATATCCACTGATGTAGCCCTGCTGTAAAATGTATATAGGGGAACCACTGCAATGCGAGAGATAGGGTGTGTGTGTGTGTGTGTGTGTGTGTGTGTGTGTGTGTGTGTGTGTGTGTGTGTGTGTGTGTGTGTGTGTGTGTGTGTAGAGAGATGAGAAAGTGCTTCGAGTTTAGTCTGAGTGGTTCATGCGTTTAGTGATGCCACACCCCATCTGGAGTGCCTCAGGCCTATAATCTAATAAGACTCCAAAAGAGCTACTGATATTGATTTTCTGTAAAATGGTGGGGGCGGGTGGAACAGGCCTGTGTGTGTGTGTGTGTGTGTGTGTGTGTGTGTGTGTGTGTGTGTGTGTGATGACAGCCTCATGACCTTTGTGGATTTGCTTACCAGCTGCAGAGCTTTAGGTAAGAGATGTGCACTGACTCACAATGGTCCAATAAGCAGTCTTGTTTTTGCTGCTATTCAATAGTAGCTATGCTGTTTCTTCAGTTGCATGGGGAAAAAGAATGTGTGTGTGTGTGTGTGTGTGTGTGTGTGTGTGTGTGTGTGTGTGTGTGTGTGTGTGTGTGTGTGTGAAGTTGATTTAAAAGTTGCTACAAGGAAAGATAGTGCTTTAACTAATAGTCTCGTCTGCTCATTTGCTGTTACAGGTCATTTATGTTAATCAGAGGGAAAAGGACACTGTTTCAGAAACATTTAAAAGGTTTAACTAACTATGAACTATGTAGTTAAAAAACGTGCTTAAAAAAACTCAACCCTGAAGTCCTATCAATGGTCTATTCAATAGTAAGTTATGCTGCTTCTTTAGTTGCATGGGGGGAAACAAATGTGCTTTTAGAATAACACATCTAGACAAGTTATTTCAAAGTTGCTACAAAGAAAAATTGTGTTTTAACCAATTGCCTTGTTTGCTGTTACAGGTCATCAGAGGAAAACATTTGACTGTTTCATGAACATTTAAAAAGTTCCTTGTAGGAGGTTTAAATAACATGAACTATGTAGTTAAAACGTGCTTAAAATTCAACCCCAAAGTCTTAATTGCTGCCATTCAGTAGGACTGTAGTGATGCTGGTTTTCAGTTGCATGTGTTGTAGATATTAAAGATAAACATATTTCTAAATGACTGACTAAAAAACATATTTGCCATCAAATGGTGAGAAGTAAAAAAATCTTTTTGCAATTGGGGAAAAATGTATGTCTTCATAATGACAAGATCATTTGAAGGAGATATGAGGAACTTTCAGTTGTTGTTGATTCTACAAAAATTAGAGTGTTTCATAAACATTTCAAAGTTCCTTGTAACATGAACTGTGTAGTTAAACCATGCTAAAACTTTAAGTCAACAACCCTGAAGTCCTATCAATAACTCTTTGAAAATCCCCCTACATTGTGAAAGCATCTTTCAGCACCTACCGGGGCTCTCCACTCGTTTGTAGTGATACGGGTTGATGCAGACTTCCTTCTGCTTGGAGCCAAACGGATACTCGCACACCTCCAGGGGTTTGAGCTCGTGGTGGGACTGCAGGTCGGGCCAGCGCCACACGCGGCAGTAGATGACGTGGGGCAGACCCTTTCTGTGGGACACCTGTAACCGCCCGTCCAGCGACCGAGGAATGGTCACGCACTTGCTGGGTTGTCCTGGGCAACTCAGGGCTTTCTCCAGGTCCTCCATGGCACCTTTCTTCTTCTTGAGTTTCTTTACGAGCGCGTCCACCGCCTTCTCCGCCCACTTCTCCTCCTCGTCGCCCTGCTTCCAGCCGAGCAGACGCTTGACGGCCGGGCTCGTGAAGGAGAACAGGCTGGACATGGTGGTCATAGTGTAGGATGGGGTGTAGGTGGGGGGAAAAAAAATACAGCACGTAGTAGCCACGCGCCTCCCAAGCCAAAAGTCAAGACCAACGAAGGGTCTAAAAGTCCCAAAACAGATCTCCAATTAAAGTTCGTAGCTCGAAACGATATGTGAATGTGTGGTGGATGCTGTAGTGTAGGTAAAAAAAAGAAGAAGAGAGGAGCGCTTACTCCAAGTGAAAATCAAGACCAACAGGGGTCTACAGATCCCCCAAAAAAACGATGATTTCCAATTAGACTTAGGAGCCTAAATCGACCCGTGGTCAACTAGATAAAACCACTTCTCGAGTGTGTGAATGTGTGTGCAGCGTATGTAGTATGTAGGTGTGGGGTAGGGGAGGGGAGAGGAGGTTTAGCCTTGTCCCATCCAAGGACAGGAAACAGAGGGAGGGGAGGGAGCGCGCAGGACGCAGCTGCTGCCTGCTGCTCAGGAAGCAGCGAGCTGTCCGGGCTCGGGTCACCAGCTCTGATGGAGAGGGGGGGGTGGGGGGGGGAGAGGGAGAGAGAGAGAGATTGTCCCACTGATGGAGGGAGAGAGAGGGAGCGAGAGAAAGAGGGAGAGGGTCTGTCCCAGTGATGGAGGGAGAGAGACACAGAGAGAGAGAGGGAGAGACAGAGAGAGAGAGGGGGAGAGAGAGAGAGAGAGAGAGAGAGAGAGAGAGAGAGAGAGAGGGGGAGGGAGAGAGAGAGAGGGTCTGTCCCACTGACACGATGCAGCAGGTCCCACCAGGGCACAATGACAGACGCAGGAATAAGGAAGTGACTTAATGCTCGGAGACTCCCAGCTCCTCTCCTGGACTGATTTCTCCAATGAACAGTCAGTCAGTGCCCCCAGCTTTCTGCAAAACACAAAAGATACAAGGAGAGATTAGCAACACACTCGATAATTCAGCATTATGTCTTTAGCTAAACAAACATTTGTAAATAAAGCCCCTTTCACACATGAACTCTGGGGAAATGTCCAGGTAATCTGACCCAGGACATTGTGTGGATCTACCGTTCCACACAATGCAGAACATCTGGAGGGTGTCCATGAGTGACGTGTTCACATTATGCTAGAAATATTCTGGGTTATTTGGGAGAGGGGCGGCACCTGGACTTGTGGGAGGATTTGTCATAATCGAGCAGCTAAACTTTGGGGTATTAATTATAGTGAAAAAAAGGCATCTAGAAAATCAGCCATTTCTGCATTTCACAAAAACATGACCTGGCGATTATAGTATTTTCTAGGGCTGCAACTAACGATTCATTTGATTATCGATTAATCTGTTGATTATTTTCTCGATTATTAAACGATTAGTGTGTGTCCGTAAAATGTCAGAAAATGGTGAAAAATTTTGATAAATTTTCCAAAGCCCATGTTGACGTCCTCAAATGTATTGTTATGTCCAAAACACACAGATATTTCAGTTTACTGTCATAATAGGATTAAAGAAACCAGAAAATTTTCACATTGGAGAAACTGAAATCAGAGAATTTGGACATTTTTTATTAAATTACTCAAAACGATTTATCGATCATCAAAATAGTTTGCGATTATTTTAATAATCGATTAGTCGATTAATCGTTGCAGCTCTAGTATTTTCATAATTGTTGTAAGTCGAAAATGCGATTGAACTTAAATTAATTGCACATCTCAAAGGACTATTTCCACCTCCTGAGATACTTCTGTAGGCCAGTCTACAGAAGCTACAGGTTGCTTATAATGACTGCTTCAGGATTCTACTGAGGGGGCCTAGGTGCTGTAGTGCTAGTGCCCTGTTTTGTAATGCAGGTGTCAGCACTTTCAGAGCATTGTTGAGGAACCTGATGTATAAATGTATCTGTCGCCTTAATACGTCACAGAATTGCATTGTTGTTGTGCTGACTAATCCCAGCTACAGTACAATTCGTTACCAGTCACCAATGTGGAAGTATTGGTATGAATGTCTTTTATGAAAATGTGTGTAGGCCTATCTGTGGGGTGGGTTTTTTATGTTTTTTATGTTTTGTGTGTTCTTTTTATGGACCTTGAGTCTGACAATAAAGATGATGATGATGGTAACGTTACGTTACGAAGCTGCCTCCTGATGATGGATCAACAATGTATATATATTGCTGTTTCTCCTTCTACTCTTTGCTATTTAATCAATTAACTTATTACCGTTTTCTTTTTAAATATGTATTATGCACTGGCCGAAGTAGCATTGCAATTTCATTGGATACCCGTTAAGCAATGACAATAAAGACTCTATTCTATTCTAATGTACAACTAGCTACACTGCTGAATCAGTAACCTCTTTTAAATCACTTCTTAAAACACATTTTTATAGACTTGCTTTTACGTGATGCCGTCTATTTATTCTTTTTATTCTCTTCCTGAATGTCTTTTTACCCCTAGCACCTATTAATCTGGTTTGATTTGTTGTGTGTATATATGAATATGTGTATTTATCTTTATGTGTTTTTTTGACTAGTAAGTATTTATTTGATTGTACTTGCTCGTATATATTTTGTGAAAGCACTTTGTAAACCATTGTTTTTAAAAAGGTGCTATATAAATAAAGATATTATTACTGCAAGCAACACATAATGGTGAGATATGCAACACTCCATAGAGCCCCAGCAAACAGACAGTGAATCCACCACATGCAGCAGCAGCTGTTTGGGGCTTGGGAAACCGGCCTTCGTCTAAAAGGAAGTGACCACAAAGAGCGGCTTCCTCCCTCGTCCCATCTTTTTCCCTCGTCCCGCACACAGCTGTCCCACACACACACACACACTCTCTCTGACACACACACTGCTGCACCCACTTCCACTGGCATTGTTCTACAGGCACATGAAAGTGGAGGGAAAGATCCTAAACTACAACATGTAGGTACACATTACAATAAAATCATCTCCTGTGTTAGGGCTGGGTATCCCTCAAAATATTTCGATAGTATAATATGACTTTCATATTGGTTCCTGAGCCATTCTTTTTCGATATGGAATCCATTATAGCAAGAAAACATTACACTTCACTCACTTCAAAATGAGTGAATATCTCCTCATGATCCACCACATGTGCATACTGTGTGTAGGGGTGGGAAAAATAATCAATTTTCCGATTAATCGCGATTCTCTCTCGAACGATTCCAAATCGATTCATAAAAGTTAATAATCGATTTATATTAAAAAAAAATAATAATAAATAAAAGTATTTAATATTAGTATTTCCTGCGCCACTGCGCATGCACACCACACAAGTGCGAGTTGTTAAAAGTGGCGACAAAAGGGCAGAGAGCAGCAAACCCATATGACCTGCACTGGCTTTGTGTCTGTTTACGTTTTTGTATGAGAGCTGAATTCCAAGCCATACTTTTTGCACAATGTGTTGAAATGACATAGAAAATAATAGAATAGAAATCCTATAGAAACATGATTCACAAGAGTAGAAAGAAAATTAAAATGAATCGGTTTAGTTTTTACACACTTCCATATTGTGTTGAAAGCTGCATTGATTATTGCACTGGTCATAGAAAGTCATATTTGTGACAATATTAGAGAAGGTAATTCATCTGTTGATTGTCTTTAATGATCATCACAAAAGTAGGAAGTGATTAGCAAACTCTGAGTAGCAAACTCATATAAATATATTTTTGAAAATCACACATAGGTATGTACGTAAAAAAAAATTGCATCGAGATGCATTGAGAATCGATTTTGAATCGAATCGTTGACCTCGGAATCGAATCATGAGGTGCCAAGCGATTCCCACCCCTAACTGTGTGTGTGTGTGTGTAAAAAGATCCAGTGTTGTTAATACACAGCCTAGGCTCTGTAAATTGGTATGTAATCAAAGGGACCCTGATAGTGCCTGTTTACAGATCCTAGGCTGTGTATTAACAACAGATTTTTTTAAGCACGCAAACAGTACAGACAGGTAGCGGATCTTGAAGAGATAGTCACTGATTTTGACAACAAGCATTCTACAGAATCGCTGACTCCTTTAACACCTCAGAGATAAAAATGTGGTATTTAACAACAGGACATTTTTCGATACTCGATGATGGCATGGAGGCAATGGAGTCGATGCCAAAAAAAAAGTATTCTACTACGTCAATACCCAGCCCTACGGACAGGTAGCAGACAGTGAGGAGATATCCACTGATTTTGACAACAAGCATTCTCCAGAATCACTGACTCCACCTTTAGGGACTGAAATTTGGTATTGAACAACAAGAAATGTTTCCAATACTAAATGGTCTGAATGATTTTCATCAGTCGATGCCAAAAAAAAAAAGTATTCCACGTCAATACCCAGCCCTACTCTGTCTGCAGTTGTTTCACGAGCAGATGTTTCCACATATCCTGTTCAGTCAGCCTCATTCACACTGGATCAGCAGTGATTCACAATGACATATATTTCAACACAACTACAAGCCCCTATCTTCCTGATAGCAAGCAAAAACACATTGTTTGATGAATGTGTCATAGATAGATAGATAGATAGATAGATAGATAGATAGATAGATAGATAGATAGATAGATAGATAGATAGATAGATAGATCTATAACTTGCTTGACTATGAATGGACAACTGCCAAAAAGAGCTTGATTTGCATCTGAAATGACTAACCCTTCAGATAAAACGGTGATCATCCTTACAACGTGATAGCAGCTTCACACCAGTAGCTCTTTGTGTTGTCACCATCAAAGGCCTAACAGCAGATCAAACTTGACTGAACGACTGAACACACATTTTAACAATGTCACGTTTTAATGGTGGTTCGCGTGGGAGGATCAGAAACTCCCGATTTACTGATTTAGACCAATGATTTAAAGATGTTTACTACAAATATGTCTTCAAGAAAATCACCAGCAGTCCTTTAATTTGTCCGTAGTAGCTGTAGTCTATTTGCCAACACTTTTTAGAAGTTTAACTTTAAAATATTAGCTATACATTTTATGAGTTCTTCATATGTTTTTTTGTGAAAGAAATGTGTTTTGTAAAGCAACTAGAGAACATACATTTATCCAATAACTGTAGTGGAGCAGTGTAAAAGCTAACAGTAGGGCTAACATGAAAAATATACATTTAGTAAGTAAGGCAGACGTATCTCAAATGTGTACAGTATTGGAGTAAATGTACTTAGTTACTTTCCACCACTGCATTAACATTGCACACACACCCTAAAGTGTACAAAATAATCAAATTAATAAGTGGTGCTCTAATATAACTGTACCACTGTTAAAACCAGTCATAATAAATAACATTCTCTCAATGGCGTTAACGTAAAGTAAAGATACCATCGAAAATGTGCTAACTAGCCTAGCTAACTTTGTTCAGTTTAAAAAAGTTACACTTGTCTTTGACGCCCTGTTAACAGCCACAACAGTCCACTGTAAGAACATTATATCGCCTGTGAAAACATAACTTCAATAAAAGTGTTAATCTACCTTTTTTAAATTACTTTACCCATCCTCCAGAAACTTTTTTCAAACTTCTCAATGCTATGCTAAGCTAAAGGCTAGCCCAGCCCGTACCGTGATCATACACTGCTTGATGTAGCTGTTGGTCTTTTTCTAAATGAAACACCTGAATAGTCGTTTTCTAAAGCATGTCACGTACCTCTTAAGATCGAAAACAAGCCCTGGCCCTTGTGAGGAGGTTTTCTTGAAGTGTTATTTTAGCTGATTCGCTTATTTTCTTGAAAGATTTGCTCGCCGTCTCTTCCCACTGTCTCCCCCCGCGCCATGTCCTCCAAACCCCGGACACAAGTAGCAGCCTGGATAGGCGGAGTGCAAATCCCTCCGCGCATCCTCCTGACAAACTAGTTCCCCCTTTTTGCGTTACAATTGAAGGACTATTTTACAATTTATACATTTATAAATTATCCTTATACATACACTGTCACACTTGGGTTATAATATGTTGCAGAATTATTTTATTAAAAGGATAATTTAGAAGATAAAAAAAATCTTGCGCGTAGATAAGGGAATGCGGCGGGCGGAGAAACTTTTCCCACCTTTTGACAGCTACTATAGCAAGATTAACACGTATCATAAACGTCCAATTTAGTATCAGCAGCAAAGCCTGCAACACACTAAACATGGCTGCACATTTCTTCTATAAAAACACGTTTCAGATGTTGCAGTGCATGAAAAGTTGGGAGTCTTACGGGGGTCGTGATGCGGCTCGGGCACCGTCTCACAAGTTGCTGGCTCCAGTGAGTCTGGAGCGCTGAGGCTTGTTGTGCATTGTTGTCCTTTGTAGTCAGTTGTTCGAGGCTCTTCCAGTAGCCCCCACCACCTTTATGCATTCCCCCTTAGCTGTTAATCCTTTTAACTTTAATTAAAACCCGACTAATAATTGGGATTTCGCACCCACTTCCATTTCAGTAGATAACTGGCTCTGCGCTCTATGGAGGGGGATTCTTCATTCAGTCTCAAGACACAACACACACATGAAATGCAGTGTTCATATCCGACCACATGCGGGCAACAAAACCTAGACTAAAACTTGTAAAGCTGTAAAAGTTTATTTACAAGCCCTGAACATTAAGTAGTTGCTCAGGGCCCATTAGGATTTCTTTTTTTTTAATGAACACTAGAACATAAAAATTAAACTTCACAAATAGGCCAAAAACAAAAAGTAAGGCCATTTTATCCAATAAATTGTGGGACAACACTAAGCAGAGAAACGGAGTATTTGCAACACTTTTTGGAGGTGCATTTACAATTTGAGGGGGTGATTTTTTAATTTTTTTATTTAACCTGTATTTATAGGGGAGAGTGGCCTAAATTGTGCATTTTGGAAGTTGTGCCACCCCTTGTTTCTAGAAAACCGTGGAAGAAATTAGAAATGTGACCACATATTTAAGAAGAGCCATCCATTTGACTCATCCTGTAAAGAAGGGAGACACAAGGAATAAGATATAAGCACATTTAAGCTAAAAAAAAATTTATTTTGCCTTTCAAAGTAAAATTTCCATGATCAAGGTTTTTTGATTATTGTGTCTGAACACTTATAGACAAGTTTGAAAACATTTGACACATGTTTTAGTGCTTTGGTATGCTACATTTTGAGTCTATACAGTAAGCACAATGTCAGCCCTAAATTGCTGCATCATGCTTATTCCCCAAATTTCTGGGATTGGGGTGATTTGTGCCAAAGGGCCTAGGTGAGTTATAAGTAAGTAAGTAAGTAAAATGTATTTATAAAAGCACATTTATGACAGTTTGCACTGTCCAAAGTGCTGTACATAGTGCATTCAGTAGGTAAACAATGAAGGTAATATAACAATAACCAAAATAAAAGACGTAAAGCACATACATCCACATAAACACAGATAGTAGTGCAGAGGTAAGATAGTTAATGGGGAGGAAACACCAGGGTGTACATATGGGTTTTGAGCCTTGATTTAAAGGAAGAAATGTAGAGGGAATCACATTTGTCAGGTGGCAGTTGGTTCCACAAGCACGGAGCAACTAGTGCATTTATTTTATTTTTTTATTTAACCTTTATTTTTCCAGATAAAACATTAAGAACAGTTTCTTATTTACAATATTGATCTGGTCCAAGAGGCCCCACTAGGAGTAAAGGTATAAATAACAAATACACAAGCATGACTCACTTAGACAAATATAAAACAGATGTACAAATGCACAGCCTATGTACAGTAACAAAATAGAAAACACTAAAGCACTAAAAACTAGTCGGGACGGGCGTAGAGGTCTGGACAGGGTGTAATAAATAAGAAACAACACACAAATTAAACGAATGTATGCGTGTGAGCATGTGTATGCGAGCGGATGCATGTGAAAAAATAAATAAATAAAAAAATTAAGATGTGTCAATGATATATTGTGTGTGAAGGGTGTATGCAAGTGAGAAACAGTGGAATCAACAGGAGCAGGGGGGGTCTACTAAAACAATGTTAAGTTTCTGCTTGAAGGCAGACTGTGAAGTAAACGCTGTAAGTTTGAGGGTGTCTTGAATGTTGTTCCAGTCAAAAGCTGCTGCAAAATGAAAGGAGTTTCGGCCGAAGGTAGTCCTGGTGAGTGGGTTAGTGAGTTTGATAAGCTCAGATGATCTTGTGCGGTAAGTGCTTCTGGAGAGATGGAGAAGGGAGGAAAGGTAAGACGGGGTCTTGCCCAGGAGTGTCTTATAAATAAACTGGAGCCAATGTCGGAGTCGGCGGGTTTGGAGGGAGGGCCAGTCCACCAGTTTGAAAAGTTCACAGTGGTGTGTATGAAAGGGAGCATTGGTGGCAAAGCGGATAGCTGAATGGTGAAGAACGTCCAGTTTGTGTAGCGCTGTTTTTGAAGCCATTTTATAGATTGTATCACCATAGTCAAGGATGGGCAGGATGGTCATTTTTACAAGTGTAAGTTAAGCAGAGCGTGTGAAGGATGCTTTGTTCCGGAAGAGAAAGGCCAATCTGGCTTTCACTTTAGTCTGAATATTGTTGATATGGATGGAGAATGAAAGGGAAGAGTCCAGCCAAAGCCCTAGGTATTTGTAGGACTTGACAAACTCCAAAGTGTTAAAGTGACAAAGTGCAAAGTACATTTCTGAGAGTTGTGCCAGTGGCATGGCTGTATACGCTGGTCACCAAAAAGAAAGTGATTGTCTACAGTAGCTCAGAAGAGAGTGACATCTCAATTCCACTTAACGACACCACTGATGAGAGTTCAGATGGCCAGAAAGATGATGATGGTGACTTTGTCATTGTGAGCCTTGCAGATAAAACGATTAGATCTGCTAGGCCTTGTTTAAGAAAATTGTCCTTCAATCTTTGTCAACTATTTACTTTATTTACTTTAAATACACCTTAAATAAGTGATTGTCTAATGGATTTGTCTTGCATTACAGTTTATGAGATATATAGCAATGGCACAATTTACCCCATGGTATTCTCTCCAACCGCGCAACTTACACCACACCGGGGGCAAGTTGTGCAACAAGACAACTTTTTTTCCGAAAGCTATATTTCTTCAACAGTTTATTCCTGATCCAAAGTTTTTATTGCCAGGGATGCACAACACCCTGAAATATATTTGAGTTGGAGACTTTACTGTCAAGGCCTTACTTTAAAGTCACTTTGAGTGAAAAATTGCACAACTTAGGCCACTCTCCCCTACTCCAGATATGAGGGGTGACCCTCATTTACAATGATGTCGATAAACAAGTGTCGAGAGACAAAAACAACAATACAAACACAAAATACAATGTTAATTGCATTAATTCACATTAAAAGAACAGAGCAGAGAAGCTACACTAGAGACAGTCTGAGCTTGTGTGGTGCCTATATGATGCAGGCTTGGAAAATTGTGATATTATTCAGTGATACACTTTGAAAAGTTTTATTGTCTGTCTGCCATTGTTCTGCAATGGTTCACCGTCTATGAAAGAAAGTGTATAGCGTTGTATTCATCATCACAACTTTTCAGAGACCTACACTAGTATTTTGAACTATGCTTGTGGTTGTTTTGAACTCAATGGATGATTAGATGTTCAAGTATTAAACTGGAAATGGAGCAAGACCTTCAAGAAACAATTGTATTAGAATCATTCGGAATTGAGCATTTTTTAAACTTTGTCAACATTAGTATTTCCAACTGTCAATATTTCATCATAAAAAAACACAAAAGAGTTAAATTCAGAAACACATTTTATATTTTGCTGTTGATGACATTGTTGTTGTTGTCGATCTTGTTCTTTGCTTCTTTTGGATTTTCCAATTTAATTTTTTTTCTTTTTCAATTTGCTTTTGAATGAGCGGAGCTTCTGGAGTTGTTCTTCTCTTGTTGTTGTTTTGTTAGCTTTTACATTTTTTTTTTTTTATGTTATGATTTTGACAAAATCACATTTAAATTGGAAGTTTGTTGTTATAATTTTCCAATTTAAATTTGTGATTTTTTCAGGGGTGTGTGAAGCAGACTGAGTAATCCCCAAGGCCAATGTGGGGTTGATAGAATTTATAGTTTCCAATATATATGCAGTAGCCTATATAACGTTGTTGTTGTCGATCTGTTCTTTGCTTTTTTGGGATTTTCCAATTTGTATTTTTTTTCTTTTTCAACGTGCTTTTGAATGAGCGGAGCTTCTGGAGTACCTCTTCTTGTTGTTTTTTTGTTAGCTTTTTAAATTTCTTTTTTTTTGATGTTATGATTTTTACTGAGTAATCCCAAGGCCAATGTGGGGGCAAATGTGGGGCGTATAGAATTTATAGTTTCCAATATATATATGCAGTAGTATATGTTTTTTTTTTACGATTGTAGATGTGACGGGCAAACCGGAGTTCCCGGAGAAAACCCAAGGCCATGTAGCCCATGATGACTACAGGCCTATATACTGCATACACATAACGTATGTTCTATATTTGTTGTTGTTTTTTTGATCTTATGATTTTTTTTAGATGTTGTGATCATAAATGCGGGACAAAACCGGAGTACCCGGAGAAAACCCAAAGCCCATGTAGCCCTTGATGGTTATGGTTATGTTTATGTAGCCTATATATGAATCTTCACATACATATATATGTTCTGTGTGTGCTGTTGTTTTTTTATGTTATGATGATTATACACATGGGAGAAACCGGAGCACCCGGAGAAAACCCTAGATTCATTTGTGAGATTACTAGTGTTGAAATTCAAGTGGCTAAATGAGAAGCTTCTAGATCACTTTAGGGGGGGGAGTGGTGGGACGTGGCTCGTGGCTATCCGAGATGCAAATGTTGAAGGGCTTGGATAAGACTTTTCCAATTGCTGAGAAGAACTTGGCGACTACTGGCTTTTTTGGCTTCGGAGGGAGGTGCGCTTCCAGCTGGGCTTTGAGAAATACCAGAATAATATTATCAAAAACGTCATGATCTTCCATCAGTTGAACTAGGAAATTTATGCCAACATTCTGGTCGATGTCTTTCACCACGGCTCTGATGATTTTACTCGTGCGGTGCTTGGTTGTTCTGACATCATCAGGTCCAAAGGTGGAAGTCCCTTCCTGCACTTTTGCTGTCAGACGCGTTAAGGCGGCGCTGACGTCTTTCTTCTGCAGGGACCTCCTGGTCTCAATGGGGGATTTATTAATCAGCCTTAAGAGCAGTGCAATGGTGAGATCCTTGGTCACCTCCTTTGCTGTATAAACTGTGGTTCCATCCGACATGACAGATGACGATGACTCCAGACTGGAGTGAGGTGCATGACAACACAGTTTGGGAGTTAGGACTTCTGGAATCTCGTTGGTTTTGCATGAGCTGAGAGGCGTACGATCAACTCGGATGCTGATTTTCAAGCTGCCACACACATCGTCACTGCTCGGCGGGGATGCATATGCAGCATCATTAGCAGGTGATACCCGACTCTGACTGAAATCAGAGGGAGTTTTTATTTCCATCCCACAGGCTTGAGGGTACTCTGGACCGTTTACGTTTTCGTCCATTGATGGGGTCAGCATGGTGGTGATAAGGTCTTTTATGTCAGTTAGTGCACCGGACACTTCTTCGCTGTGGTTTGATGCAGCTGATGGCTGCTTCTCCAACCAGAGGAGCACATTCTGCAAGAACTTTCCCACTGTGTCCTCTGTCAGGACATATAGTACTTCAGGGGAAAAGTTAAAATGCACACTGTCCCCCCTCTTTCTTTGCTGGGAGATGATAGAGTCAGAGAGATATTTTCCCATCTGAGCCACTGGAAGTTGGTATGTGTGGCTAACCATCAGATGGCCGTACATTTTATCGGTCAGTTCCTTTGAAAACGTTTTGAGATCACCGCTGGATATGATGTTTTCCAGTAATTTTGCGCCATCTGATGGAATTTTCCCCGGCAGGTTTACTTTGCTAAACAAGCTGTCGACATCTTGTTTGATGGTCTCAAAATCCACTTGAGATGCCAGCTGCTTTGTCATGCTGATCATAGTTGTCTGTGTGGTTTTGTAGCAGGCTTCAGGTTCAGCTTTGATAGACTCTGGAACAGCTCCTGGTAGGTTTTCAGGATCATAATCACTGGCTTTGAATTGAGAGCACTTTGATTTCTGTTTGAGACTCACAAGGGAGTCTGTGTTCTCGGCTTTACTGAAACGCTTCAGCTCTACGATCATGTTTTCAAATTGAAGTTTGGCGAACTCTGTAAAGCTCCGTTTGCGCGCCGCTACGATGGCACTGGCGCCGGTATCTTCGGTTTGAGTTTTTTCCTGTGATTCAATGTAGTCCTTCACTTGATTAAGTATTAACCCCAGCTCAAAATCAGGTCTGGGTGAGGAGGCCCGCTCACTGCATCGAGCTATTTCTCCAAAGTCGAGATAATGCAGGTCATCGACTATACTTCTCACAATATCAGATGCTGCAGAGGCGCTGGGTGAAAGGATAGTGATAGTGTCATCAGCCTCTTCTTTGATGACGGGTGTCTCACTGGACCATTTGTTGAGGATTTCCCCCACGGCTTGAGTCGCTGTGGGGATGGAGATCTCAGATTTCGAGCTCTGAAATGGTTCGGATCTCAGTGGCTCTCCTCCTTGTTCCAGGATGCATGATGTAGATTTGGAGCTTTTCTCTCCAACAATCTCGACACGTTTTTGCTGCCTGCTACATCCCATGCAGTTAAAGTTCCGTCTAGTCACGTGACCTTTCAGAACGGTGGCAGCATGCGTCACCATTTGACGAAGAGCGAGTACGTTTGACATCCTGCTGGTGATAAAAACAGCTGGTGCGTCTGGAAAAGCAGCTCTGCTCAGGGCCAAGGTTACACCAGAGTGAACCTTCAGTGAGATTTCATTCTCAACGAGTGCGGTCAGCTGTTCTGAACTAGGACATTTCTCCTGTGGGCCGTTAAGAGCGACGGAAAAGCACTCCGAAAGGGAGTCTCCGAGACGAGTGCTGTAGTTGGCAAAAGCCAGGTCTATATCAGCAGGAGATCCAGTACTGAGAATGCGCCCCTGAAACAGTGGTAAGACTATTCTAAAGACAGTTCTAGCGAGTGTCCGTACGAGATCCACGAACAAGTCAGCCAGTGTAGACTCTGTGTGCCGATCCGGCATCCCCGCTGACAGCAGGCACCACTGGGCTCCGGAGATCAGTGCAAAGTGTTTCCTTACAATGGGCAGGATGGCTTCCGATGTGACTAAGAAGCCATTGTCCACCTTAATTACCGATTTTACGATGTCAGACATCTCTTCTGTAAGGTGGCTGGTTTTCTTCAGTTAGATTGATGCTTACTGTTTATCCTTCAGTAATGTAGATGATAGACTATCTATGGTAGATCCTCACTGTGGTTTCTGACCGTGGTCTGGAACTTACCTGTCATTCAAGTGCAAATTGAATAATGATTTCCAAAGCAAGTATTACCCTTGGCTTGTAAAAACAATCAGGATGATGACGACGTATGGAATGGTATGCATGAAAACGTCATCAAAGCCTTTGATGGCATCAACGTCATCAACGGCGTTCCCATAGAAGGGGCGTGGCATATCTAGTGTTTTATATTTATTTGTGGGCGTTCCCTTCATTGTTCGTTCCTTTAATGTTGATTCGATTTGCGCAGAACGGTGCATGCGCACAAGCAGGACGGCTACAACAATCGCAGTGTGCGCGCGCATACAGATATACTCATGTTTAGAAGAATAAAAAGAATGAAAAAAAGTGATGTTTTTGTACAACCATTAAATGGCAAGCACAGCATGAATAATAAAAATTAGACAGGTAGGTACTGCTGTCATGTTCATGCGAATCAAGTGCGCATTTTAATAACAGCTAGTAGGCCTATCAGCGGTCCCCCAATCCCCCACACCTTCAAAACCTTTTTATAGCCATATTAAAGGTGGCATGTTTAATCATTCTCAAATGACCAGAACACACACATAATAAAATAATCACCATCACAACAATGCGCTCTGGCATTTGAATTAATCTGAAACACTGTAACACAGGTTCAATATAATGCAACAAAGTTATGCGCAAGCTTCCACTTTTAAGAGCAAAGAGGATGGATGACAGGCTCAGGATCAGAGGCAGAAAGCAGATAAATTGGGGAAAATGTTATAATATGTTGAGCTGCGTTGAACAAAAATTGCACCAAGTTTAAATGACCATGGAGCTAACACAACCCTGTCATCATGGCTCTCCCAGCGCACAAATGCCCCGGCCGCTTTTATTTACGAAATATATGCCTGAACTACCTACTAGGCCTGCTGCATTATAGGTGCGAGGGCACAGGAGAGTGTGCTGTTTTCCCACACGGAAACTGTTTTGTTTTCATTTGGATTTTTCGGGATTTTATAGTAGCACTAAGTTGTAAAGCATGAAGGATAAATATTAACAGTATAGTGTGTTTGTCCAGAGACGGCCATTGAGCAATATAAACATTTGCGTAAGGAAAATGCAGAACATTTATTTATTCAATTAACACTCCAGAAAAAAATAAAATACAAGGGGCGCTCCGGTGTGGATACAGCGCATACCATATTGGCCCAGGTCTTCGTAGCAGTGGTCGCGGTTTCAAATCCGACCCGTGGACCTTTGCTCCCCCCTCTCTCTCTGTCTCCCTATTTCAACTCTATACCGTCTAATAACGCTTGAAAATGCCAAAACAATTTAAATAAAATAAATATTTTATTTCCCAAACAACTGCACATTTGTCTGAGCACTGATGGGATTATAGGATGCTTTTCTGTTGAAAACTGAATCAAACCCAGAGCAGCTGTGACCTTCACTACATCACTGTGGATGATGATACACACTGAGCTCATCAGACCACGCGATATATTGATCAATTATTAGCCTACTGGAAAAACTTACACAAGATGCCTCAGGGGGGATTTAACTTGAAGCTGGACTCACTGAAAATCAAGCAGATGTCCAAAGAAACACTACATTTGTTCCTTTATTCGTTCCCCTTTTCATAGACTATGTGTTTGTTTTTTATTTTTCTTATTTATTTTTGAATAATTGTAAGGAACCCCAACATGCCAGGCCCCTTGAGGGTTTTCTGGGTTTCGTTTGCATGTGCAATGTTAGGCTACTAACTGTCTCTTAAACCTGCAGTGTGTAGAATTTTGGGTTTTATTTCCTAGCAGATTTTGTAGAAAGTAATTATACTATCCATAGTACATTTAATTTAGTGCATAATAGCTGAACATTTTTTTTTTAATTATTATTTTTTTCCTTAGAAAGGGTCTCATATATGTCCATATTTCTGCATATTTTGGACCAAGGCCTAGTGCCGCCATCTTGAAAGTGTCATAGTTGGAGTGTCATCAGGTGCATTGTTTAAAATGTAGAATTGTTCTTGTCCTTGAAGGCCACTGTAGCTTCTGTTATTATTCGAAAGGGTTGGGGTTACCCAGGGAGCGTTGCATTCTAGAACTTTGTAGAACTTTCTTGATGATGTCATATTACACACTGTCTCTTAAATGTGTCGTTGCAATTGTTGTTGTTTAAAAAAAAATAAAATAAAAAATAAAATGCTAAATAAAAATGTAAAACAGTAAAAAAAGTAAAAAATACTAGAAAATCTAAATACCATCTCAATATCCAAATCCTTAATTGCTGTTTGTGGATTATTAACTAAACATGAGATCAAAGCATCTATTGACCCTATAACCACACTCACACCAGGTCAATATTTTTCCTCTTTCTTTACAAAGGTTTGTTCTCCATTAAACTTTTAAATCTCTTTCCAGTACAGTACATGTTGTGTTCCATCTATAATCAGCAGCAGAATTGATTACATGCTATTCTTATAACAACATAACAGAAGAGACAGTGACAACCCCAATGTTGCCGCAATGCAGTTCTTAGTTTACATTGATCTGATTAAATATTCACAACCAACAGTGTCTGGGAAATTGCAGTCATGTACACACTCATATACTCTGAATGCAACACACACACACACACACACACACACACACACACACACACACACACACACACACACACATCCTTATCTCTTGTCTTATATTACATGATCCACACACAGTGACTCCTCCTCTTAAAGTGATACTCAAATCTTTGTGGAGCATTCAGCCAGTTTGAAACATCGCCTTGAGACCTATCGATGATTCTGTTGATAACCCATTTACAGATTTGTCACAAAAAACGTTACACACACACACACATACAATATAAACACACACTAAAAATAGACACACACACACACACACACACACACACACACACACACACACACACACACACACACACACACACACACACACACACACACACACACACACACACACACACACACACACACAGTCATACATTTAGTCCCAATACATTTTATATATATTTCTATATTTTTTATTTTTCAACTGAGGCTCAGTGTGACAAGGAATGTTAAATTACAGTTTGTTTTTCTTCTTACATAAAGTTACAGTGATAAATCAGAGATGATGTAATCACAGCAAAACAAAATATTGAAATGTGTTAAAAAACACACACAAAAAAACACAAATTTAAATATAAGAAATATAAATGCAGAATCAACCCGTGTCTCGTCTACACACTTCCACATATAGTGCATTTTCCATCTCCTCACAAGTGAATCCTTCCAGTGAATGTTTTCTATTAGCTACTTTTGATTCAAACAGAATAATTAAATAAATGTGATAACGACCGTAACATGATACAACTAGAATATAATGCACAGCAGCATTGGATGTGTTATAAAATCATGACGACATGAGTCATATTTGCATGTTTGTTTGGTCACTTTCTTTTCCCATTCAGACTCAGACAAACAAAATATTGCTTTTTCATTATTAGCAGAGAAAAACAAAACGATAAGATTATAATTTATGAGCATTTTTTTGGTTCCGGGTTAATGGTTTGGATTTCCAAATCAATAAGTAAATGAAAAATCATACACTCAATAATATTATTTGTCTCCCGAATACATGCAAAACACCAAAAGCAAGCAACCAATCAGAAAGAAGATCTAAAATAAAGGCAGGAATTAGAGCTATATCAAATGATCTCTTTGCAGCTTCTTCAATGGAAGGATTTGTCACTTCCAGGTACCTGTTTGTAACTATGGGTTTCTAAATACACCAAGAACTAGTTAGGAAAAATGAAGGCTAGTTTAGATGATGTATACTTGTTGAAATAAGGAATGTTCACCTTCTTCTTTTTGCTGTATTATTGCAAATCATGGACGAATAAATTCATATTATGTAGAGCTACATAAAGACTTGCTGTCTTTAATTAATCCATGATATAAACATGATATATAACATTTGGTATTTTTTTGATGATGTGAATGTCACCGTGTCTGGCAATGATCCTGCTGTTCTGTGCTATTGTTTTTGACAAAAAAATGATCCATAAATAAAACTTAATATTCAAATAAAATCAAAACAAAGCCAGTTTAAAACCCAGGTCTCCAACATACACCTGTAGTCATTGTGTGTGCCTAATCATCACACAAGTGTAAAGTTGATCGGATGAGAGATAGGTTGGAGAGATATTTGAATGACACACTGAGACGTCTTTCTTCATAGTTAGATTATTCTGCATCATATTAACTGTTTCTAATTGTTTCCAGTACCAAAGAAACAAACTTATGAATGTAGCGGAGTCAATGCACTGACATAGTGCATGCAAGTATCACAAAAACCCATCATGCCTTGATTGAGGGCGCGGCTGTGTGCACCCAGACCCAAATGCTGAAACAGTGGCTGTACCAATATGACACTGATTCATCACAAAAAAATGTACCTTTTAAATCAGCGTCCGTTCCTTTTTTTTTTTTTTGCATCAACGTTGTATAAAACTGAAGCTCTAAAGGAGAGATACAAACTCAGAGTGAGGGAGTTTTATCTGTAGTTTGGAATTTCTATTACCACACACCAAACGACATGCAGGAATACTACTAGCTTTGCCACTGGTGTCTGTACTAGTTGGTCCCCAGGCTCTGCACAGTGGCTGTCTACTGCTGGAGGATAGATCAAATGCAACAGAAAAAAATATTTCCAAATAGGATACAGAAAGTACAAGATAACTTTAAAAAAAAAGTTAGACTCCGGTGAAGTATGTCATTTCCATCAGTGAGTATAATACACAGCTCCTGCTTTTGCAACATAGGGCAGTTTAACACCTGATAGTCCGCTTCCTTTGTTCGTACCAGATTCAAGAATGATTCAATCTTCACCAGGTTCCATTCTCATTCACACCTATCGTTTCCTCTGGTCTGAAACCAACCAAAATGCAGCGGCCCATTCTCTTCACTGATTGGTCAGGTGTGTCTGGGGCGGGAGCAATAACGTAGGTCCTGAACTGCTCTCCTAATGATCAGAATTTCCATGCAGGAAAACTACAGAAAGAAACTACAGGAAGTAGATCGTCTCCTATTATCCCATAATGCATAGCGTAGCAGGCTACTACCGGGGCTTATTTAATCCAAGAATAGATTTAGTCCAATTATGTTCTTGCCACAAAGAAACCACACCACAGTTAGTTTGGAAGTGTACTGAGACCACCTCTTGAACAAGGTCATGGTCCGCTTTTGGTGCAAAGTACAATTGCTGGGTTCTTACCTGCCTATACGAGCCACAGCAAAGGTGGTAATGCGCCTGAGTGTGTTTCAATCGAACCAAACAAAGGCAGGTGTCAAACCGCCAACATTTTCCTTTCAGCTTTGCGACTTGTGCTTGGTCACCTGGGCACAGCGTGTAGAATGGTAAAGGATGGTAATGGTAACTAACTGATCATGTTAAGTTACAATGCATATAATGGTCGGCTAATTTTGGCAAATGAAGGCACTGAAACAACTTAGTCTATCATGAGTCTGATAAAAACACACTTCACTACATACAGTAGCTCTGTAGTGTAAAGCGACACACAACACATTCCCGCAGCATCACAGATTTCATATTTACAGAATTTGAAAAGCAAATTTAAGTACATTTCCCATTTCACGAGGCAAAAAAGCTTGGTTAGCTTTTAAAACAAACGAAAAATTGTCTGCTTTGGGGTTGCGGGTTCACTATCTGTCCTGATGGTCCATTTTGAGGCTATAGTCCGTGGTGTCTTCGGAGGGAGTGTCTAGCTCGAGCACGGGATTGACAAAGCCTTCGAACTCAGAGTCTGCCAGGTCCCCCTCTGGGTGCGTACTCACAAAGTCGTTCTCCCACTCCAGAGCGTTGGAGTCTTCAGAGGCTGAGGGGGGGCCGCTGGTCAGCTGCTGCTTCCCCCCGGGACCGAGGGCCGCGCGAAGGATGTCCTCCTCCGTACGAGACCGCTCCCAGGCCGGCAGGGCTCGATTCATCCCTAGGATACAGAAGGATATGAGCTTTTATTTTGAAAGCAGGAGTCACCGATATAAGTGTGTTTGCAGTGAAACGAGAGAGAGAAATTGGTATCGTTTTTTAGAGCATGATTCATCCCTATGACATTACAGAAGGACATGACCTTTAATCTTTTTAGATTACATTTTTTGGGCATTTAAGGCAATAAAACAGATTTGGAGAGACAGGAGTTGAAATGAGGACAAAAAGGGGGAGACATGCAGAGAAGGACCCGGGTCGGATTCAAACCCGGGTCCGCTGCGACGCCTGGGCCTCTAGGGGTCGCTCTAACCACTGTAATTCTGACTGCAAGGGTCACCAAGCTTTTATTAACTGAACCTTGCAGGGGCGACAAGACACCCAAAAAAATCAAGCCCGCTTAGACCAGTAAGTCAAAGCAAAGCCCGGCCACTCACCCTCCTCGTCCTCCCACTCCAGGTCCAGAGACGTCCCGTCATCGTTGGTGGAGCGAGTCTTGGTGGTGAAGTCCCAGCTGCACTCTGTGTTAGGAGTCACTACGTTGGGCTCAGAGGGCAGTCCTGGAAACAAAGAAATAAGAAAATAAATGAAACTTTTGTCTGTGTCACACACATTCCTAGTAGCGCAGATATAACCGAGGTTGGATGGTTTGAACTTACTGTTGCTCCTGAATGCCTCAGACTGGGCTTTCACATTCTGGAGTAAGACGTCAAAACCGTCGCCTGAGGTTTGTCTGGAACAGATACATGAAAACAATCATTCATATCACAGTATCAATGGCAATACGATATGGCAATTTGTGTCTACTTTAGCACGCTACTAAAACCCTCTGCAGAGCCCACAGTTATTCATATCAATATGCACTAATTTGTGCAGCACAAGTAAAAATAAAAAAGTATAAGATTTGGAACGCAGGTTTAATTAAACACTGATTTCTGGGACTGGAGACTTAATATCTCAGCTACAAACTGTGCGCTCTGCTCACATCATTAAAATCAATATTATTTCAATTGAATGCTAAAAACCAATCATGTAAATATCCCTTTAAGTTCACCCAGCATCTCCCCTCTACTTTTAGCCTGGCCCTACCAGACCATCGTACTTCATTTCATTTGTACAGAAGACTACTGACTACTGAAGTGAAATGAAAATTGAGTGGAAGTAGATAGGCGGGGCGGTGCCAGGCTACTCTACTAAACCCCTCTGCAGAGCCCACAGTCTACGACAGAGCCTCATGACCGCAGCTTTTCCTCTGCTCAAACAACTGTCCCGTTGTTTGTTTATGAACTGACGTGACTCACTTTCTCTGAGTTTCTCCTCCGGATCCGTCCGCTTTGCCTCGTTTCCTCTGGGCAGACAGCTGCAGACAACACAACAACAGATAGATTGTTTATTCTAGTTTATTCTTCATTACCAAGTGTCTTATTTAATATTACTTAATGTCTCCCGGTAGATGTTAAATGTGTTTTTATGTCTCAGGGAGTGCTAACTTCATTTTGTTGTATTGTTGTCTGACCTTCAATATACAGTAATGACAATAAACTACCTAAAAAGATAGAGTACAATGACGATGATTCAAACACAGACTAGATTCATAAAAGAATAAAAACAGTTTGGGTGCTTTCAAGGAAACATGTGAGCAACACCAGAGAAGTGGTGGAAGGTGGAAATGCAAAGAGAATAGAAAGAAAAATCTTTGTTTGTACATGCATTTTATTTCTGTAATTTTAGGTTGCCTTTTTAATATCTGGCAGGGGACAAGGGATGCAAACTTGCCTCTTAGGCTAACTCTGGCTCACGTACAGTCTGACTGTTTATTAGTGTGCAATGTCCCTCAAATAAACCAATTAAAAAAAAAATTAAAAAAATCTTGTCCGGATTTCTTTATTTTAATTAATCAATTAAACATTTATATTTATTATATCACATAGGAGCAGTGATGGAAAGTTACTGAAGTACATTTAGTCAAGTATTGTACTAAAGTAAAAATCTGACTTCAATTTACGTGAGTATTATTTTTTCATGCTAGTTTGTACTTATACTCCACAACAATTCTAGATATTTTTTGGCATTTTTCATGCTTTATTGATAGTGTTAAGAGAAAGAGGTGAAATGGGGCAGAGAGGGGAGTAACATGCAGAGAACGACCGCGGGCTGGAATCGAACCCGGGTCTGCTGCTGGGCCCGGCCTGGGGGGGACGCCCTACCAACTGAGCTAAGGGCGCCCCCAGTTGTGCATGTTCTATGTATGTATGTTGTATGATGGAAAACTATTTGTATGGACTAAAATAAATAAGTTCTACAACTAAAATACTTATAGATAGTATTGTTCCATTGCAGCTATGTTGTACCATCTCATTTGGTAAATAAAGCACTGAGACAAGACAAGATGTCTGACTGGATAACAAAGTAATGTTAATGAAGAAAACACAAAACATAAGAGCGAAAACAGAAGAAATAATCATTAAAGATTACAGAAGTATGAGGACTTTGAAATGCAGTGGAAGCCTCTGCAGTTGAGAGGAGAAGTTAGTATATTAGCCGAGCAGTTAACAAACAGCGAGTGCTTGTAGCGAGTAGTGTGAGAGGGGAGCGCGCTAGGTGCTGCGGCTGCCTCACCTCCTTCAATTTGCGTTCTCGTGCCAACCTGGCGAGCTCACGCTGGGCGACAATTCTAGCCTCCTCTTCTAGCCTCAACTTCTCCTCTTGTGCCTCTAACTGAAGCAGAAAAAATAAATAATAATAACAAAAAAAAAATCAAACACAAAACAGAAAATTACCAAAAACAGAAAAAACAATGCAGCAAATTATAAAAATGAGCAAAAATAGGTTTTTAAAAACGTGAAATTAAATAACGGGTGTCTTGTTAAGTGGTGTCTTTTAAAACATGTGGGCACTCACCTCGGCTTGTATCTTCTGGTCGATGTGGACCTGTGACTCTGAGAGCGCCGTGTAGCGATGCTCCTTGAGATGCTTGATCTCATCTTCATTGATGGGCCTGAAGGACAATGAATGGACAAAACACATCACTGTTTAACCTTATTAAGAAAGGGAACTCATGATTATTTATCTTAAAATCCCTGTCACATGTCTACGGCAGAGTATGAGGGCCAAGGGAGAGAGAAAAGGAGGATGTTTGTTTCTCCCTTTTGCACTTTGAGAAAAAAGTCAAAATGTTGAGAACCAACTTGTTATTAGTGGAAGTGTACTTAGAGGACGTCTGAATTAAGATGCATTTGAATGAGGGCGTCCTTAGTTCAGTTGGTAGGGCGTCCCCCCCATGGGCCTCGGCCAGCAGCTGACCCGGGTTCGATTCCAGCCCGCGGTCGTTCTCTGCATGTCACTCCCCTCTCTGCCCCATTTCAAATGTCTCTACACTATCAATAAAGCATAGAAATGCCACAAAAAATATCTTTGAAAAAAATTTAAAAAATGCATTTGAATAACATTCTGCTTACCAGTTATTGATCCTGGAGGTTTTAATCTGTCAATATCTTTCTAACTTTACCGCAGTCTTTAACTGTCAAATTAATTTTTTTTCTCAAAGTACATAATAAAAAAGAAAAGTCCCTTCGCTCATTCTGTCTTTCCCATGGCCCTATACTTTTCTGTACATAACTTACCTCGGGCAGGGCTGTGGGCTCTCCGCCTACAATGCAGAAGAAAAAAAACAACAACATTTTAGGGCACAGCCATTAAATGAGAAATAAACTGTTCAAGATCCAAGTGCCACTAGTCTGGGACTCTGCAGACAGTAATCGAGTTAGTCCCTGCCTGAGATGGCTGCTGGGTGGGGGCACACTTCACTTTCTATCCATCACTGGTGGATGGGAGCTTAGAAGTAAACGGTACTCTTGGAGAGCAGCTTTTAATTTGACTGTACGTCTTATAAAATACACACACTATGTCTGTTAGAGTGTAATTGGTTTCTAAGCAGCAGTGTTCGTCTTTAAGTGATATAGTGCGTAACTTTTTCATATAAATGAATGTCAGTTACATTTAAGACATAGTCAAACGAGTTGACACAAAGTTGATTAAGCCTATCAGCTCCACAAAACGTTCTCTGTATTTCTCAGTATGGCAGCGTTTACAAACTGGTGTTCGCCCCCTGACACTGGTGCAGGAGCTCAGAAAAATTCCAAGAAGCGCCCAAGAAATGTTTCAGTTGTTGATTCTACTGCTAAGAAAAAACCTGAACGTACAGCAGAAGGTATAAAATCCATGGGCATTCACTTGAAGGCTTATCTCATGTAGATGCACAGACAGTGTTCTTGTAATTACTGAGAATTACTCATGGGGACGACAGAAGTTACGCACTGTAGTTTTAAACATATATATAAAATATGATCAGACTTACCTCATCGCTCTCGACCAGATTTTCAAACTGCAAGATTTAAAAGTCACAATTAGATTTATAACACAATACTGAGTACAGTCATTATTAAGAAGTAGTGAATGTGCGACTGGTACCTCTATCGTATAGTGTTCTCCTGTGGTGCTGCTGCGGAAGTATTTTGACCTGTTGGAAGAATAATTAAGAGTGTGAACAAACCTGTTTCAGGCTGTAAACAAGTGAATGGGACACAATAGTTTTACTTTCTCAAACAATGTTTCTGTACGTCTATATCAGAAATTATATTTTACTCATCTTTATGCTTTTTTCAGCTAAATGGTTGACTTGGAAAACCTCATGAAAAAGAGTTGGGAAAGAAAAATGGATCTGACAAAAAAAAATCTAGTTTTAGTGGCCATTGTAGAATGAATAAACCAGGTATTATAGAAAGTGTGGTTGCGTGAAAGTGTAGACAGTAGTTCAGGAAATATGACAATAGAACATTTAGTGTGAACGCTGGGAGCATGTTTTGTGGATGTATTGTTATGTGAATGTATATCTTTCAGGACTGTCTGTCTGGTGGTTTGTATGTTCCACATTGTATCATAAGCATGAGGCAGTGTGGTTAAGGGTTAGGGGACTGACCTAGTCTTGGTCTTCTTGACTTGGTTTTGTCTACAACACTAATGTAAACATGAATGTGACAACAACCACAAGACAGTGACATGTGATGACTGTGCTGTCTAATTTGGTTGAGTCATTCAGCAGTTACAGTAAGCATTACTTGCTCTTTACTTAGTATCCTCTCCATGCTGATTGTATACACTAAGGAAAATGTCCCACTTGGCCTATGTAAAACATAGTTATATAAAAACATTATTCCCTCTTATTCAGTTAAGATTGATTTAAACTTTAAGATGTGTTACCTCATATTTATGTCAAATTGAAATGAAACATTTTACTCATAATTTCACTGTATTTATTTTAAGCAATACAGCTATTTTACTAGCCTATTTTATAGTTCTGCGTCAATAAGGTCTTATAACTAGCCTACTACTCATGCTACTACTGCGCCTGTCATCTCCATTGTGTTGACATATGGAGGTGATGAATTAATTATTTGCTTCTGTAAGCAGAAGGTAAAGACAGAATGAAAAACATTAATTATTAACTTTAAATATGGCCTTAAAAATGACGCGACAAACAGCTAATAGTCAGTTTATGAATGAGGACAGCCACTTAACAAAGGCTACTCTATGAGTGTCTAAATATGAGTCCACACACAGGCTGTCCCATCTGACTAAGACCTTATTGTTGACAGTAGGGGTGGGGTTCAGCCGGTTCAGATCCCCTACACACAGCAGGACACAGACCCGGACAGAGAGGCCTAACCCCGGCCATGTCTCACCACTCACCCGCCTCCTCTCTGGATCCTGTTGGCTTCTCTCCGGCAGAGCCCCACGCAGTATGCCCAGCAGTTTCCCATCGCATATTTAAATAGTTCCGTATTATTTCATGTGTTCAGTTAAAGCTGCCGGCGTTTCAGATCATAGAGAATCATCTCTAAAGAAAGTCCTGTTTCAGACACTTCCTCATCCTCCTCAATATTCTTCTTCTTCGTTATGATTTATGGGTGGTCGACCAAGGTGTTTTGGTACATAGCGCCCCCTATTGTACAGGAGTTTTGCAGTAGCTTGCAGGTAGTTCAACCATAGACATAATAATGTCTATGAGTTCAACTATACATTCATATACTGATTTAAGTAGTAGGTCTATACTGTACCAAAATACAATTGCAACACTACCGCCCCCCCTCTTGGCTCAATGGTTGAAAAAGTGCGTTTAAGTGCCCTCAAGAGTCGTGAAAACGAGAGGAAATGCCTTATTTGCTGCCCTTTTCACGTGCAAAACATGATTGGGTGCCCTCTAGGATGCCCCTTCATACAATAAATGATGATGATGTGCCCTCTAGAACAAGAAAATTCGATGACGTGCCTTAATGAGAGCCCTTATAGTCCCCTTCTGCCCGTCTGGTGCCCTTCTAGTGCCCTTCTAGTACCCTGATAGTGCCCTTCTATAGTGCCCTTCTGCCCTTCTGGCCGTTCTAGTGCCCTTCTGCCCGTCTGGTCGTTCTAGTGCCCTTCTAGTGCCCTTCTGCCCGTCTGGTCCTTCTAGTGCCCTGATAGTGTCCTTCTCCCCATCTGGTGCCCCCATTGGTTGAAAAAGTGTTGCTAAAGTGCCCTCTATGGTGGTGAAAATGAGAGAAAGTGCCTTATTGGCTGCCCTTTACATGTGAACAAAAATGATTGAGTGCCCTAGGTTGCGCCTCCATACAATAGGCCTAAATGATGATGATGAGCCCTCTGGAGCAAGAATACGGCAAACCGAAAAGATATGTTGCGGTACTCTAATGAGGTGCAGACGTTCCTCTCTTTGGTAGCCGACGAACGAGGAATGTGAAAGAGGCGTTGCTTTCATGTGGCGTCGCTATGACAAACAGCTACATCGAGTGGTATTTAAATCTCTACTGGATAACAAAGCAAAAAGCAGATTAAGAGTATGTCCGTCCGTACCCATAGTGGAAAAGCGCAATTAGATGCCAAGTTAGAAAAACTTAATATTTTCAGTTTGCATAATCCATTTAAAATGTATGTACATTTTTTGAATGTCAAGATCCGGTCCTCATTCAAGTGTAGGTCATTTCATGCAAGAGAGACGATAATAGTCAGCTATCACCTCAACATGAAGGAAAACTTCCTTCAATATTTCCGTAGCTGGCTGTCAGCGGTCAAAGACTGTATGGTAGCGGCACATTGATTTTTCTCCAGTCTAATTTACTTAAATGTTAGTAAAGATGAAAGCAGCAAGGCATCCTCTCTTTGGCTAAAATGTGAAAGTGCACAATGAGGTGAACAACTCATTTTAGTGTTTATAAAGTCGCTAGAATTAGGGGAAACAGTGTCTTTGAAGCAAATCTTTTTCTGGGGGGGGGGAACCCCAGACCCCCCGTTGTTGAGCCCAACATTTTTTTTTAACATCTACAAACACAGTGTTTGGTGTTTCGTTACATTACATTCTATTTAGCTGACTCTTTTATCCAAAGCAACTTCCATTAAGTGCATTCAACAATGAGGGTACAAACTCAGAACAACAAGAATCACGTCAGTACTATAGCTGCAAATAAACCAAACTACAAAGTGCCACAAGTAAGTGCTACATGGAGATGTAACAGGTGCCCCGAGCGGGGCCTTCCAGGCAGCGCTGCCTTTAAGGCTCCGCTGGGGGAACAAAACACCATCGAGTTACAAACACCACTGTGTGTCCACATGGTGCCCTTTTTATTTTTTCGCCCCTACCCTTCAAACAGTCTGAGTCCGCCACTGGTGAGGGATATGTTGGGGCAGGCTTTTCCAGAGCCTGGGATCTGCCCTGGAGAAAGCTCTGTCGCCAAGGCTGCAGAGTTTTGATGTGTGGGTGGAGAGGAGACTGGCTGAGGAGGATCTAAGGGCCCGAGGGAGTTGATAGGGGGAGAGGAGGTCAGTGAGATATGGGGGGGCCAGATGGTGGAGGGCTTTGTAGGTGAGGACCAGGGGCCTCATTTATAAAGCTTTCTACGCACAAAAACCTTGCGTAGACGGCAGAAATGTGCGGTCAAATGTGCGGTGGCAAAACGGTGGTATTTATAAAAGAATTCTTTGCGGAGAAGTGTGCGTATTCCCACGCAAACTTTTGACCATGCGTAGAGCTCACGCAAGGTTTTGCTGACTCGGGGAATCAGCGACACTCAATGGCAACACCACGAAATAAAGCTCTGTCATCGGAAAAATATGGAATGAAATCAGTATCAATATTAATGAATGCACAGAGAAGGATTCACACTTGTATTTTGTGATTTATATATAAATGACTCTCTTCTCACAAATACATTTCAGTGCACACACAAATGAAAACCGTCATATATAAATGTAAAATAAATCCATCTATAAGAAAAACGTTTCACAAACACATTTCCGATACACACACAAATGTGTATTGTTTTAAATAAATGTAATATAAATCCATAAATATATTAATTTAAAAAAGATTTGCAATTTTCATCAAAAATGTGTTTGGATGTTGTTACATTTATATACAAACTGTTACATTTGAATTTACAAAATGCTTTTAATTTGTGAACTTCCTTGCATTCATGTGTGAATTGGTCTGTATTTGTGTGTGGAATTTTGAGACTCGCCTGAGGTCGCTGGTTCATGGACATATAAAGAAATGGACACCGTATTGAAACATGGCGCCCATTCATTCCTATGAAAGCTGCTCATAGGCGCAGAGAAGCAACAAGGAAGTATAATCCGGAAATTCCATACGGCCCAAAGCATGACGTAGCATGGACGTAGCTGCATTATGGACCTATCAAGAAAGAGGGCGGCAAGCGTAGCGGACTGGAGGCGGGAGTAGAATCATTCTCGTTCTGTAGCATCTAGCCTGGCGAAAACAAACTGAAAGCCGTTAAAAGCCGTTGGGCTAATAAAACGCTTGAGGTGGCGTTTTGAAATGAGAAAACTTCAGTTTTAATAGTATATGGTCTAAAGATAAGTATGAGCCTATGATTGATATCCAGAAAAATTTTGCAGAGACACAATCTTGTTCGCCGCTTGTACTGTGTGGACAGGGAAATCTGCCTACGGGCCGTATGAAAATAAGCTCCACCCCTCACCATGCAATACTAATGGGTTGGCCACATGTCCATGCTGGTTGCTCGGAGAAGGCAGCATCCTGGGGCCCTGCGCTGGTTTCACAAATGTGTTTTTTTCAACCAGGAACTACCTTTAGCCAATCGGATGTCTTCCTCGTTTTTAGCCAATCACATGAGCGCAGTCTCACAAGGGTCCGTTTACGCCCAGAGACAGAGACAGAGGACGGTACGGCACGACTGAATGAGCTCAACCTCAATGCATTATTTTTAAAACTGCTGTGGAGTTGTTTAGCCGCAGTGGACCACGTTTTTGGTGAATCATAAACGAGTCACCAAAAATTCCAGCATTTGCAGCGTCCATTTCTCCAAAGAAGAGTTTAGTAACTTTGGCTAGAAGGCTGCTGGCTTTGCAGAGCAGCTATGACTAGCTGATGCCTGCTGGAGCTGCCTTTCTTTACTTACTACCGACCCTGTGCTGATTGCCGATCATGTAAGTCACTTATCAGCTTAGCTGTACATTACATTTTACTGTCTCATTAGCTTTAGTTATGCTACTACAGTGTATTTTACTTGTGTGTGTTGCTAACATTTAGCCCTAGGCCCAGTGTTTGAAGCTAACGTAGCGTTGTTATCATAGTAGCCTACTACCGAATGTTTATTTTTAGCAGGTCATGCTAGCTACCTTGATGACAATCACACAAAATATAGCCACTGAATTAAGAATTATATTATACCCTAACAGAATATCTCTGTATTACAGCATTACAGACAGCCTATGCCAGAGTGAATGCTAGTGTTGAGGGCTAATGCGACATTGAGCCTGAACCTCTCATCTCAACCCGGGACCCTGGAAGACAGACGATGTGACCTACACATGCAGTAGTTAAAGAACCATGGAGACGAAAAGGAACAGAGGTATGATGAAGAATCTACTCATGCTAATGTAATTAAAGATATCCTAAACTGCATAGAACTCTCTGTATATTATATTTGATTGTTTCACTTAATAAGCTTATTAGGTGAACTAGCACACTGCATTTATTCTTCTCATAAGGAATGTTTTCTTCAGTGTCATCATTGTAAATATATTCAATTTCTTCTTAAAAGCAGAAACAAGGTTTTACTCAAAGACATCTCGAAGTGCATCTTCACAATCTCACAAAACTATTCATACCCCTTAGACCTTTCCACATGGATAAATCACACGTACATTTATTTTATTGGGATTTCATGTAATAAACCAACACAGCATTGCTTATAATTGTGATGTGATGATAAATAGTTTTACATTTTTTATATTTAAATAAATTAAAAAAACTGAAAAGTGTGGCTTGTAAAATAAGTTCAAGTGGTATGAATACTTTTGCAACCCACTGTAGATCATTTGACAACAGTTAGCCAGGCCTGTGTGTGTTAACCATAAGCAAACCTTTACCTATTTTCTGTCACTGTGCTTTTGTTTTGCAGTTATCAAGAACTGGACGAGAAAGGACAAAGGGTGTATTCACACATGCCGTGTTTAGTTCGGTTGAAACGAACTCAGATGCACTTCTGCCTTCGGTGCGCATCTTTCAGGCAGGTGTGAATACAGCAATCGCACTCGGGTGCGGACCAAACAAACGCTCCGAGACCCAGCTGAAGAGGTAGTCTCGATGCGTTTCCAAACGCACTCTGCTGCAGTTCGTTTGTGGTGTGAATTTGTTCGGACTCGATCCGACCCAAATGCAGGAGGCACTGTGCCTTTTCTTTCTTTTCTTTTTTAATAAATAGCCGTCAGCTTCACATTATGGGAAAGTGTTGTTGTCACCATTATTAGGAAGATTAGTTGTGGTTTGACCGGGAGCCCAGAACAATATAAATGCTGAATGTGTTCAGCGATCAGATGAAGGAGAGGGGAGCGTCTCTCGCACAGTGCCAACAGGTTCACGCTGCGCAAGAAGTGTGTGTTTTTATTTTGCTTCCCATGTACGGGACCGTCAATACTATCCCCGTGTCAGTTTGGAGCTGAACTGCGCCGACCCAGCTGATACACAGCTTAATCAGCTGAGTGTCAGCTTGAGCCTATTCTTCTCGCGTGACGCGCATCCAGCACCAAAAATACAGTAAAAATGATGTTTCACATCGTAGGCTACAAGCCACATAACGTGGCATTGACATAAGGCTACACATTATGACCATATGAAACAACAATAATTTGATGTTTTTCCTCTTTATTTATAGGTTAGATGTAGGCCCTTTTATTATTTTTAGCCCCATATTATATCAATGATATATATTTCGCAGTTTAAACTTCGTGCTTCCTGTTTCTCTCCACCCCAGAATGTCTGTCCAATGAATGAATGACCTCAGATCACGTGTGGTTTTGCTTCGTAATGCTGGTTCACTTGCAAAAGGGGCAATATGAAAGTGGACCACACCAAACAAAAAAAATCAAAACTCTATTTGGTCTGGACCAAAGCAAGTGCACTAGCGGACTTTCCCAGTGTGAATACACCCAAAGTGTTTTTGTGGAAGTGTCCTGCTCAAAGACCTACTGACTTCAAACTCTTTAAATAAAGCCTCACATATTTTCATTCAACACTGTGTGCATGTGTATTTATGCATTTTCAAATAATTATTTTAATTATAATATAATTGAAGTGTAATAAATGATGAAGCATTTTCAAATAGTAGATATAGTATTATTGAAGAATGATGGATATTGAGTTATCTAGTAAGCTGCTTTCCCTCTCAAAGGCAGGGGTATAATGTGCCCTATATATACGTAGAGCAGCTTCTAAGGCATAAGGGTTGAGAAACATTTGGTTCAAGGCCTTGAAGAAGCGTCCTGCACTTTGGAGGCTCCTGAAGCACCTCGTTCCTGACCTGGAGAAAGTATTATTGTACAGGGACATGCACTGGTACAGCAACAATGTTTTTCATAGTAAAAGTAATTTAGTTTATGCTCCTTCAGCCAAGGTAAGCCATCACAGAATATAGATAAAGAGATTTGAGAGGTATAATACATTTATTATTTACTGCACACCAATGTTACAAACTGCGACATACAATTTCAAATAGTTACTGTCGTCGTCTGGCACTCTCCACGGGAACACCTGCAAGTACAATATGTTGTTTGTTAATTGTTTATTGGGCATTTATTGTACATACACTATAAGATTAGCATATGTATTCATAAGTACCTGATCTGCATCCAAAGTATGAAAATGAGGCAACCAGAGGACACTCCTGGACAACACCTTGACGACTTCCAAGTTGGAGGTCTGGTACAGTGGGCTGAGCTTCAAGATGTCTTTGAGTAAAACCTTGTTTCTGCTTTTAAGAAGAAATTGAATATATTTACAATGATGACACTGAAGAAAACATTCCTTATGAGAAGAATAAATGCAGTGTGCTAGTTCACCTAATAAGCTTATTAAGTGAAACAATCAAATATAATATACAGAGAGTTCTATGCAGTTTAGGATATCTTTAATTACATTAGCATGAGTAGATTCTTCATCATACCTCTGTTCCTTTTCGTCTCCATGGTTCTTTAACTACTGCATGTGTAGGTCACATCGTCTGTCTTCCAGGGTCCCGGGTTGAGATGAGAGGTTCAGGCTCAATGTCGCATTAGCCCTCAACACTAGCATTCACTCTGGCATAGGCTGTCTGTAATGCTGTAATACAGAGATATTCTGTTAGGGTATAATATAATTCTTAATTCAGTGGCTATATTTTGTGTGATTGTCATCAAGGTAGCTAGCATGACCTGCTAAAAATAAACATTCGGTAGTAGGCTACTATGATAACAACGCTACGTTAGCTTCAAACACTGGGCCTAGGGCTAAATGTTAGCAACACACACAAGTAAAATACACTGTAGTAGCATAACTAAAGCTAATGAGACAGTAAAATGTAATGTACAGCTAAGCTGATAAGTGACTTACATGATCGGCAATCAGCACAGGGTCGGTAGTAAGTAAAGAAAGGCAGCTCCAGCAGGCATCAGCTAGTCATAGCTGCTCTGCAAAGCCAGCAGCCTTCTAGCCAAAGTTACTAAACTCTTCTTTGGAGAAATGGACGCTGCAAATGCTGGAATTTTTGGTGACTCGTTTATGATTCACCAAAAACGTGGTCCACTGCGGCTAAACAACTCCACAGCAGTTTTAAAAATAATGCATTGAGGTTGAGCTCATTCAGTCGTGCCGTACCGTCCTCTGTCTCTGTCTCTGGGCGTAAACGGACCCTTGTGAGACTGCGCTCATGTGATTGGCTAAAAACGAGGAAGACATCCGATTGGCTAAAGGTAGTTCCTGGTTGAAAAAAACACATTTGTGAAACCAGCGACCTCAGGCGAGTCTCAAAATTCCACACACAAATACAGACCAATTCACACATGAATGCAAGGAAGTTCACAAATTAAAAGCATTTTGTAAATTCAAATGTAACAGTTTGTATATAAATGTAACAACATCCAAACACATTTTTGATGAAAATTGCAAATCTTTTTTAAATTAATATATTTATGGATTTATATTACATTTATTTAAAACAATACACATTTGTGTGTGTATCGGAAATGTGTTTGTGAAACGTTTTTCTTATAGATGGATTTATTTTACATTTATATATGACGGTTTTCATTTGTGTGTGCACTGAAATGTATTTGTGAGAAGAGAGTCATTTATATATAAATCACAAAATACAAGTGTGAATCCTTCTTTGTGCATTCATTAATATTGATACTGATTTCATTCCATAGTAAAACACACATCCTTGTGAAATGCATGGCACCCAATATATTTAATCAATTATATGTGCGTACCATATTGTTGCGAATATAGGCTACTGTTGTCTATGGCATGCAGTAATGATGTAGGTTGATTTACTTATCAAGTAGGTCTATACATGTTTTGGTTATATTTTTAAATTGAATCTTATAGTTCTACTCTATAATAATATCATATACGTCGGGAGGTGTGTCCGTGAGTGGCCAGCGGGAGAGCAAATAGTCTTTATTTTAGGCTGTGTGTAAAAAGTAGTTTTGTACAAAGTTAAGGGAGGCCAAACATATTAATTAAAACTATATATTTCGTTAGATAAAATCATGTTATTAATTTAGCAAATTATTTTATGCATCTCTTTCCCATAACAACTAACCCTGGAAGTTTAAACTATAATCTGACGTTGTTGGAAATGTGTTGATCTCACGGAAGGGAAACAATGCTTTGGAATAGACTAGGCCTACAGGCTAATGCATTATTTCACTTCTCACAACACATTTTATATAGGCCTACATATAGTCCTACAGGTTAGCTAATACGTGATATTTCATACAGTACAAAGTTGGGCAAAACATCTTAACAAAGGCTATAATGACTGTGCCAATCATGATATGTGATCAGCGCGCGTGTGTGTGTTTGTGTGGCAGTTACAGCAACGCATGGCACGGGCTTTCTTCCTTCACAGTCGCTTTCTTTGCGGCAGGTTGCCTCCCTTTTTTCCTCATGTCAGTCAAAGGTCCGTGCTTATTAAGATCGTCATCATATTCTGGAGCTATTTAGCATTCGCCATGTATGGTAGATTGTGGGATGAAACTGGGAGGTGAAGTGGGAGGACACGGGGTGGAGATCGTCTGCGCACATTTCACCGCAGGTGGGTGATTATAAAGGGAAGATTGCGTGCAACTGTGCAGCTGGTTTTACATAGCCTACTCTGAATTTAGAGCGCAGGGTTGATAAGCAACTCTGGGTTTTCGGTTTCAGAACAGTGGATCAGCGTTGGGTTAATAAACTCTGAACGTGTTCACTCTGGGTTGAGCGCGTGCGTAAAAGCCATCGTCAATGGATCGCTGATAACATGATTCACCATGGAAACAGGAGAAACAAATCCTTGATCTTCCCACTTCCCCACTTCTCAAAAAATAAAATAAAATAAAACTTCTCCGCTCCTCCCACTAGAGTTAGAAATATTAACGAATGAGCTTATGGAGAAGAATTAACGGGGATATTATCTCATAACTCTGATCTAATCACCTCTGCAATAGCCTACAGAAAAAAACGGGGCAAACAAAAGAGCATCATTGCTTCCGTATGAGAAGCGATAGTCTATTATTTTAAGAATTAAGTTACGCATATCTGCAGACAGCAGCAGCAAAAGTGTTGGCGCTGCACAGCGTTGCTGACAGTGTTCTATATCCGCTGTATTATGTAGGCAAGCTATAATAGGCTACTGTGCAGTAAACAGACTGTCGCTTCTTTTAAATTGGGAGTGAAAGACATTAAAGTCAGACACATTAGGTGACAGTTTCCATTGAAGAGCCTGATTGATTTATTACCAGATCCCTTGTCCTCTAGTGATCACAGTTTAAATTATTATATAATTTAGAAATTATATAATAATTAGGCTATTTAACGACCTTCGTTAAATAGCCAAATATGAATATAGAACTATATTCATATTAGGCTATTTAACGAGGGTCGTCTGTGACTTTGTGATCATTCAAGTGAACAGTAACGATCGCGTGCAGCCGCAGAATTACATTTCAACCTGAAATCTGTTCAGTGGCACAGACGTTAAAAAAAAATGTTAATAAAAAAATGAATAATCAGATACAGACAATGAAATAGGTTTATTAATCTGAATGTAGAGCGTTCGCGATGTGTAAGGTGGCCGCATATGAACGGCACGAGGGCTGAGAACTATACTAGGCCTACTGATCAGATAAATGATCGATCAAACGTAAAATCATCAGGAAATGATAAAAACATCCCGATGGAGATTTCTATGGAGTGATTTTGCTTCAAACTGTAGGGTCGCGTTGTGACAGTGACACTCTTTCTTCAGTCGGCGCTGCAGCGTAAATTGAAAACCAATTCAGAGTAGCCTAGGTCAAATCACCTATCCAGCAGGTTAGACCCATGGCGTATGTTGCCGCAGTAACAGACTCGGTTACGCTGAACCTGCTTCCTGAAACGGAAAACCGAGAGTTTCCACTAACTCAGAGCGAACAAACTCAAAACCTGAAACAGGCCCCAGATCTCCTGCCCTCTCGCCTATAATGCAGGCCTCGGTTAGGAATATATTTCGTAAATTAAAGCTTACAACTTGACATAGGCTACACTTTATTCTACCGAAGGCATGGACCATTTGTGTGGATGTCGAGAATCAATGTATGTGCAACAGGTTAACCGCAGTAGAAGAGCCTCGTTTGAGTAGAAGCCGTCTTGCTCAGACCCTCGCAATTATGACGCGCGTCTTGCTGAGCGCACAGCAAACATGCTTCAAAAATGCTGTGCGCTCAGCAAGACGAGCGTCATAATTGCGCAGGTCTTTGCAAGACGGCTCCTTCTCAAACGAGGCTCTTCCATTCATCTAGGCGCTACAACTGTTAGGCTATTAAAATACGCACTTGATTCGCATTAACGTGAAAGCACTGCCTACCTGTCTAATTTGTATTATTCATGCTGTGCTTGCACCATGAAGAGGCCCATACATGTTATTTAATGGTTGTACAAAAACATAACTTTTTTCAATTTTCTTTATTCTTCTAAACATACGTATACCTGTATGCGCGCGCACACAGGCATTGTCGAATCCGTACTGCGTGTGCGCATGCGCCGGTCTGCACAAATCGAATCAACATTAAAAGAACGAACATTAAAGGGAACGCCCACAAATATATCTAAAACACTAGATACGCCACGCCCCTTCTATGCCATCAAAGGCTTTGATGACGTTTTCATGCATACCATTCCATACGACGTCATCATCCTGATTGTTTTTACAAGCCAAGGGTAATACTTGCTTTGGAAATCATTATTCAATTTGCACTTGAATGACAGGTAAGTTCCAGACCACGGTCAGAAACCACAGTGAGGATCTACCATAGATAGTCTATCATCTACATTACTGAAGGATAAACAGTAAGCATCAATCTAACTGAAGAAAACCAGCCACCTTACAGATGAGATGTCTGAAATCGTAAAATCAGGAATTAAGATGGACGATGGCATCTTAATCACATCGGAAGCCATCCTGCCCATTGTAAGGAAACACTTTGCACTGATCTCCGGAGCCCAGTGGTGCCTGCTGTCAGAGGGGATGCCGGATCGGCACACAGAGTCTACACTGGCTGACTTGTTCGTGGATCTCGTACGGACACTCGCTAGATCTGTCCTTAGAATAGTCTTGCCACTGTTTCAGGGGCGCATTCTCAGTACTGGATCTCCTGCTGATATAGACCTGGCTTTGGCCAACTACAGCACTCGTCTCGGAGACTCCCTTTCGGAGAGCTTTTCCGTCGCTCTTAACGGCCCACAGGAGAAATGTCCTAGTTCAGAACAGCTGACCGCACTCGTTGAGAATGAAATCTCACTGAAGGTTCACTCTGGTGTAACCTTGGCCCTGAGCAGAGCTGCTGTTCCAGACGCACCAGCTGTTTTTATCACCAGCAGGATGTCAAACGTACTCGCTCTTCGTCAAATGGTGACGCATGCTGCCACCGTTCTGAAAGGTCAAGTGACTAGACGGAACTTTAACTGCATGGGATGTAGCTGGCAGCAAAAATGTATCAAGTTCGTCGGAGAGAAAAGCTCCAAATCTACATCATGCATCCTGGAACAAGGAGGAGAGCCACTGAGATCCGAATCATCTCAGAGCTCGAAATCTGAGATCTCCATCCCCACAGCGACTCAAGCCGTGGGGGAAATCCTCAACAAATGGTCCAGTGAGACACCCGACATCACAGAAGAGGCTGATGACACTATCACTATCCTTTCACCCAGCGCCTCTGCAGCATCTGATATTGTGAGAAGTATAGTCGATGACCTGCATTATCTCGACTTTGGAGAAATAGCTCGATGCAGTGAGCGGGCCTCCTCACCCAGACCTCATTTTGAGCTGGGGTTAATACTTAATCAAGTGAAGGACTACATTGAATCACAGGAAAAAACTCAAACCGAAGATACCGGCGCCAGTGCCATTGTAGCGGCGCGCAAACGGAGCTTTACAGAGTTCGCCAAACTTCAATTTGAAAACATGATCGTAGAGCTGAAGCGTTTCAGTAAAGCCGAGAACACAGACTCCCTTGTGAGTCTCAAACAGAAATCAAAGTGCTCTCAATTCAAAGCCAGTGATTATGATCCTGAAAACCTACCAGGAGCTGTTCCAGAGTCTATCAAAGCTGAACCTGAAGCCTGCTACAAAACCACACAGACAACTATGATCAGCATGACAAAGCAGCAGGCATCTCAAGTGGATTTTGAGACCATCAAACAAGATGTCGACAGCTTGTTTAGCAAAGTAAACCTGCCGGGGAAAATTCCATCAGATGGCGCAAAATTACTGGAAAACATCATATCCAGCGGTGACCTCAAAACGTTTTCAAAGGAACTGACCGATAAAATGTACGGCCATCTGATGGTTAGCCACACATACCAACTTCCAGTGGCTCAGATGGGAAAATATCTCTCTGACTCTATCATCTCCCAGCAAAGAAAGAGGGGGGACAGTGTGCATTTTAACTTTTCCCCTGAAGTACTATATGTCCTGACAGAGGACACAGTGGGAAAGTTCTTGCAGAATGTGCTCCTCTGGTTGGAGAAGCAGCCATCAGCTGCATCAAACCACAGCGAAGAAGTGTCCGGTGCACTAACTGACATAAAAGACCTTATCACCACCATGCTGACCCCATCAATGGACGAAAACGTAAGCGGTCCAGAGTACCCTCAAGCCTGTGGGAAGGAAATAAAAACTCCCTCTGATTTCAGTCAGAGTCGGGTATCACCTGCTAATGATGCTGCATATGCATCCCCGCCGAGCAGTGACGATGTGTGTGGCAGCTTGAAAATCAGCATCCGATTTGATCGTACGCCTCTCAGCTCATGCAAAACCAACGAGATTCCAGAAGTCCTAACTCCCAAACTGTGTTGTCATGCACCTCACTCCAGTCTGGAGTCATCGTCATCTGTCATGTCGGATGGAACCACAGTTTATACAGCAAAGGAGGTGACCAAGGATCTCACCATTGCACTGCTCTTGAGGCTGATTAATAAATCCCCCATTGAGACCAGGAGGTCCCTGCAGAAGAAAGACGTCAGCGCCGCATTAACGCGTCTGACAGCGAAAGTGCAGGAAGCGACTTCCACCTTTGGACCTGATGATGTCAGAACAACCAAGCACCGCACGAGAAAAATCATCAGAGCCGTGGTGAAAGACATCGACCAGAATGTTGGCATAAATATCCTAGTTCAACTGATGGAAAATCATGACGTTTTTGATAATATTATTCTGGTATTTCTCAAAGCCCAGCTGGAAGCGCACCTCCCTCCGAAGCCAAAAAAGTCAGTAGTCGCCAAGTTCTTCTCAGCAATTGGAAAAGTCTTATCCAAGCCCTTCAAGATGTGCACCTCGGATAGCCACAAGCCACGTCTCACCACTCCCCCCCCTAAAGTGATCTAGAAGCTTCTCATTTAGCCACTTTTCAACACTAGTAATCTCACAAATGAATCTAGGGTTTTCTCCGGGTGCTCCGGTTTCTCCCATGTGTATAATCATCATAACATAAAAAAAACAACAGCACACACAGAACATATATATGTATGTGAAGATTCATATATAGGCTACATAACCATAACCATCAAGGGCTACATGGGCTTTGGGTTTTCTCCGGGTACTCCGGTTTTGTCCCGCATTTATGATCACAACATCCAAAAGAAATCATAAAATCAAAAAAACAACAACAAATATAGAACATACGTTATGCAGTATATGGGCCTGTAGTCATCATGGGCTACATGGCCTTGGGTTTTCTCCGGGAACTCCGGTTTGCCCGTCACATCTACAATCGTAAAAAAAAAACATATACTACTGCATATATATATTGGAAACTATTAATTCTATACGCCCCACATTTGCCCCCACATTGGCCTTGGGATTACTCAGTAAAAATCATAACATCAAAAAAAAGAAGAAATTTAAAAAGCTAACAAAAAAACAACAACAAGAAGAGGTACTCCAGAAGCTCCGCTCATTCAAAAGCACGTTGAAAAAGAAAAAAAATACAAATTGGAAAATCCCAAAAAAGCAAAGAACAGATCGACAACAACAACGTCATATAGGCTACTGCATATATATATTGGAAACTATAAATTCTATCAACCCCACATTGGCCCCACATTGGCCTTGGGGATTACTCAGTCTGCTTCACACACCCCCGAAAAAATCACACATTTAAATTGGAAAATTATAACAACAAACCTCCAATTTAAATGTGATTTTGTCAAAATCATAACATAAAAAAAAAAAAATGTAAAAGCTAACAAAACAACAACAAGAGAAGAACAACTCCAGAAGCTCCGCTCATTCAAAAGCAAATTGAAAAAGAAAAAAAATTAAATTGGAAAATCCAAAAGAAGCAAAGAACAAGATCGACAACAACAACGTCATCAACAGCAAAATATAAAATAAAACATTTGTTTCTGAATTTAACTCTTTTGTGTTTTTTATGATGAAATATTGACAGTTGGAAATACTAATGTTGACAAAGTTTAAAAAATGCTTAATTCCGAATGATTCTAATACAATTGTTTCTTGAAGGTCTTGCTCCATTTCCAGTTTAATACTTGAACATCTAATCATCCATTGAGTTAAAAACAACCACAAACATATAGTTCAAAATACTAGTGTAGGTCTCTGAAAAGTTGTGATGATGAATACAACGCCATACACTTTCTTTCATAGACGGTGAACCATTGCAGAACAATGGTATTTGCCTAGCAGACAGACAATAAAACTTTTCAAAGTGTATCACTGAATAATATCAACAATCCAAGCCTGCATCATTAGGCACCACTCAAGCTCAGACTGTCTCCAGGGTAGCTCTGTTCTCTTAATGTGAATTAATACATCCATTAACCCCCTCAAATTATAAATGCACCTCCAAAAAGTGTTGCAAACGTTTAAATACTCCGTTTTCTCTGATTAGTGTTGTTGTCCCACAATGCATTGGATAAAATGGCTTTACTTTTTGTTTTTGGCCTATTTGTGAAGTTGAATTTTTATGTTCTTGTGTTCATTACCTGGCCAATCTGGCAAAACAAGATGATGAAATGTGCCTGAACCATGAACCTGTAGGTTGATAATGGAGCAGACACATGTGCAACACTGCCATCTAGCGTCGCTCTAGTGTCATTGTTCATACATTTACACGACCAGGTTTGTGTATTTAGGAACATAATTTTATTATTTTAGGATCATTTTGCTTTTTTGCATTTCACACATTTTCATATAATAAAAACATGATGTCTGTATTTATTCATCCAACTAGATTGTTATCAAGCAGCTTTATTGTAATCAACATAATTCTTGTGCACAATAACCAATGGTTATTTTACCACACAACATACTAGACCTACTATTCATTGACTTGATTTGAATGTATATATATATATGGATGTGGTGTAGAGAAATCCAAAATCCAATAAATATGTCTTCCTTATGTAAGATATGTGCATGTATATTTTATGTAAAATAATTTTTGCTCTCTGACATTGTATTGTTTAATTGTATATATCTGACTATCATTGTAATTAATGAATAAAACTAGTAGAAATGAATCAAGAATCGAATAATAACATGTGGAAATAAATATGTCTCATTGTCTTCCATAATTACAGATGTTCTCTACCTAATGTATTGTACTGACAACTGGCCGGGGACTACAGCTAGAAATTAGCCAAATAGGCTAAAGCTGCTCCTTCTCAAAGGGGACTGTCCACAATTCTATAAACAAATAAACTAAACTAAAACTAAAACTAAACTAAACTAAACTAAACTAAACTAAACTAAACTAAACTAAACTAAACTAAACTAAACTAAACTAAACTAAACTAAACTAAACTAAAACTAAACTAAACTAAACTAAACTAAACTAAACTAAACTAAACTAAACTAAAACTAAAACTAAAACTAAACTAAACTAAACTAAACTAAACTAAACTAAACTAAACTAAAACTAAACTAAACTAAACTAAACTAAACTAAACTAAACTAAACTGCATAATTGGGTTGGAGTCATGATTTGAATTATTTTCTTTCTGTCTTTTTCACTCTGTGTCGTCAGCGGTGAAGAGGTAAGCGTGGATCTCGTTTTCAGCCGGAGTCTTGTCCACATTTCTGACTCTGGCTTTCTGAGCAACTGGTGTGCACCTCGGCATCAGCTTCCTACCACTCTGAAGATAAAACAAAAAAAGTTTTACATTAGAGTTTAAGAATTGCTTGTCAGTTTGTATTATTTTTATATGTTACTGTGAAATCAGAGAGATATTATTTTAAAGTGTCCAAGACAAGACACTGCAGGCAACATGGGGAAATAAAAACTTGTACATACTATTGTATTTTTCTGATTGATGAAATTGAGAAAAGAAAGTGGTAATAATTTAATGATATTTATTTAACCAAACGACTTACTACTTTCTTGGAGTCAGCCAGAGATCTCTCCAGGTATCTCCTCATCCTTTCCTTCTGTTTCTCTCTCTGCTCTCTCAGCTTTTCCTCACGCTGCCTGTGATGTGATGTATGAAAAGAAGGGATTCTTAATTGACACGCAAATGTATTCATGTATTGAGTGAACGATTCTGGAGAACGCTTGTTGTCGAAATCGCTCTTTGTCAAAATCAGTGAACATTGCCTCATGATCTGCTACCTGTCTGTACTGATGTGTTCTGAAAACAATCCAGTATCCAGTATTAATACACAGCCTAGGCTCTGTAAATGTGCATGATGCTACATATGTTAGGCCCCTTTGTTTATATTCCAGTTTACAAAGCCTAAGCTATGTCTTAACACTGGATTTTGTCTTCATCACACTCAAAGTACAGACAGGTAGCGGATCGTGAGGAAATATTCACTGATTTTGACAGAAAGTGATTTTGACAACAAACATTCTCCAGAACCGCTGACTCCGCCTTTAATGTGATTAATTGAGAAAAGACTTGAATAGATACATTACATTTCATTTAGCCGACGCTTTTATCCAAAGCGACTTCCATTAAGTGCATTCAACCATGAAGGTACAAACTCAGAAAAACAAGAATCTTGTAAGTACCATAGCTTCAAATAAACCAAACTACAAAGTGCTACATGGAGATGTAACAAATGCAAAACATTTGTTATTTTTATTTAATTTTTTTAGTCGAAGTGCAGTCTGAAGAGATGTGACAGACACAGACCTGCTGCGTCTCTCACTGTCCTTGATCTTCTTCATGGTCTCCAGCTTGTCCTGTGGGATGCTCTCCAGGCTCTGCAGCAGTAGAGACATGCGGCTCTCGATGTTTGACAGTTTCTCCAGCGTGGAGAGGTTTGAGATCCGCTCGTCCACACAGCAGTGGTGAACCTCTGACACCTTCTCACCCAGAGCGTCCAGCATCACATCCTGAAAGAGGGGATGACACCAGATATTTTACTTCTTAAAAAACTGCTAATGCCACTTTATATAACTTCATTTTGAGATTATGTTCTATTATATATTGAAGTTTACAAATGAGTGTTTTGGACTGGCACAGTGGTGCTTTCTACAAATGCAGAAAAAAGTCAATCTTTCTGGGGGTTTTCACGCACATTCTTGTTGTCAATTTTTTCTGGCATTATTTTTTTTTAAATCTACAATGGCCCTGATATGCATCGTACTTTCCACCGTAGAGAAAGTGGAGATTTAATTGTTGCACGTTTTTTGTTGTTGTGTAGGATCACAGCCCTAGCAACTGCAGAGGTTCGAATCAAATTCCGTAATTTGTGAATAATTTCATAAAATAATAAAATATTTATTATATGAGTAATATAAAATAATCTTTTTTTTTTCACAAAGTGCACACTGCTACAGTATAAGGTGTTACTAAACACTGCTGCCTCCTCACCTGGTCCTCTGTATTGAGCGATACGTGGAGCTGGACTTTCTGTTTGAGTTTGTTGCTTCGTTTCTTCTCCACGTCGATTCTCTGGTTCACGTCGTTTATCTGCAGAGTCAGCAGCTCTTCACCCTTCACACTTTGGAGATAAATAATTCAGCATAGGATGGATAGAATGTGTTAAATAGTGTACAGGAAAATACAGGGTCAATGAAATGTAATGCTAACAGTGTCTGTCCCTATGAAATACCAGTCTCATTTGTCCTCTGATGATCATAAATGACATGTAACAGTGTACGAGACCATTAGTGCAAATAATGCTGTTTATATATAGTTTTTCTTGATGCCTTTGTCATGGGTACGCTCACACAGGAACAACAGCTGGTGCAGTAAAACACTACCACTTTTTTCCAAAGGGGCCGCTAGAATTAACACAAATGTAAAGTTCCTCGGAGCTACTTTAAAATTAGACAAAAGGTGAATCTGCTTCCTCACAAATCATTCACTAATAATAAAGCATTGACACCTACATCTTGTCCCTGGTGATCTGCATGGATTGTTTCAGTTCTTCCAGCGTCGCTTCCACTCTGGTAGAGTTCTGAATCAGGGACAGATTCTGCTCTGTCAGCTCCGTCACCAAATCCATCAGCTGCTGAGGGTCAGTGAAGTAGATCTGAGGATCCTCCTAACACGATCGCAAAATATAAAATATAAAATAAAGATAAGTAAAGCACTCGAAATGTATAATTGTATTTGACACAGGTGAAAACAGGCACACACCGATTATCGGGGGAAAAAAACGATTTAACTTAGCAAGCTAGATTTTTTTTTTATGTGAATGTTTATGAATAACACCAAACTCGTAGTCCGAGTCGCTATCTAGTTCAAATATAAAGTATAAAATAATAATAAGATCAGCACTCCAAAGTTTACTATTTTATATCTCCGCCACACAACACAAACATTCATTGGAAGATGAGCGTTATTTGGTATTTTTGATGCTCGTCCTGTAGAGACAGACAATATGGGCACAACAGGCACAAAGATTTACCTCACAAGCTAGATTATTTTATGTGAATTTTTATGAATAACACTAACCTCATAATCCGAGTCGTTATCCGGTTCATAATTTGTGATCCTGAAAATGGCCAAAGAAAGAGTTAAGAGTCAGGAGTTAGTTTGTTCTGGAGGAGCATGTAAACATAACTTCAAATTTACTGCAAGATGTTCCTAATAGCGCAAACATAGAGTGAGCCACAACTGACAGAAAATACAATTGTAAAAGTACTACATGTATAAATAACCTTATCAAAAACTCTGTGTATGCACAAGATAAAATATACACATATATGTCTTGCCTTCTGCTGAACACATTAATGGAAGTTATAGATTGCCATGTTTACCACTGCATCAATGTGCATCAGTGTAAAAGATGATCTGATAACTGCATTGAGGTGGTGTGGGGGTGTCTTCTTACTGTGTGTTGCTGTTCGTTGCAGACAGATCGGTCTCTGTGATGGGGGGCAGCTGACCACATGGACTGGGAACATTTCTCTCCAAACCTGTAATCATACAAATCAAACTTGATAGAAAAATTGTCCAGGTCCTATCCATACAGTATAAGCCTTGTTGCAAAAACCACCTAATTCAAAAGACCACAGGCAGTTACAGAGATGCTATTTAACTCCAATGAGACCAGTGTTTTCAACAGGCGTAATTTCTCTCTCTCTTCAAAGTTTGCGATCAATAATATTGAATTAATTTATTTAAATACTTTATTGTATGAGCAAAAATAGGTTATCAGCATCCGACATATATTTTTTTTAATGTGCAAACAATTCAAAGAAAACAGAAAGACAATAATGAGTAAAGTAAATAAAAAATAAAAATAAAATAAAAGGTTATACTACTGTACATACATACATAAAAGAAAAGGGTGAAAAAAATAAAAATAATAATAATTGAATTTTATATTGAGTGATATAAAGTGACTTGCCGTTCGTATCAGTTGACTCGTCAGGCTCGATCTGACCTTCTCCATCATTCAGGACTTTATCTTTCTCTGTCTTGTTCTTCTGCTCCTGCTGCCATTCCACAGGAGAAAGCTGGAACAGAAGCTCCTTGTATCTCTTATAGTCAATCAAGATCTCTTCACAATTAGATAGTTCACTGTGAAGAAAGATTTGATATGTATTCACAGTTTTAGTAAACACTTTTATGCACTAGATCATGGGAAATATGCGCTCATATACAGCCCCAGAAAAAATTAAGAGACCAGTCTGGATTTTTCTTAAATCTTTATCTCTACATTACTTTATGGAAATGCTCTAAATGACAATATTTTTATTGTGAATTTGGGAGAAATGTGGTCGGTAGTTTATATTATAGAATCAAAATGTTCATTCTACTCAAACATTTGCCTATAAATAGTAAAACAAAAGACACTGAACATTTGGAGTGGTCTCTTAATTTTTCCTGGAGCTGTATTATCAGATGCTACCTTCTTATGCTCCCAATCTCGGCCGATAGTTTCTTGATCTCCGTGTTCTTCTCCTGTTTGGACTTTGCCTCTTGTTCGAAACTAACAAACAGACGAGACAAATGTTTTAAAAAAAACACCCAATCCACATGACATGTCATAACTCAAAAGTAGTCAGTGATTCTGGAGAATTTTTGTTATCAAAATCAGTGAATATCACCTCACGATCCGCTACCTGTCTGTACTGTGTGTGCGCTGAAAAAAAATCCAGTGTTAATACAAAGACTATAGGCTCAGTAAAACAGGTATGTAGCTACTGTGGGGCCCCCTTTGTTGACATACCAGTTTACAGAGCCAAGGCTTTTGTATGAACACTACTAATTAACTTAACTATTAAAACATAATTTTTTCAGCGCACACATAGTACGGACAGGTAGCGGATCATGACGAGATATTCACTTATTTGGACAAAAACTGATTTTGACAACAAGGGTTCTCCACTCCAGAATCACTGACTCCATCTTTAGCACTTCTTACAACGTCCTGGCCTCCACAGATTTCTTCTCGTTGTCTCGGAGGAACTCTTCAAAGTGTTGGTTGTCTCTGTGGATGAGCCTCTGCAGCTGCTGCAGCTGACGCTCCTCTCGGGCGATCGCCTTGTCCATCCGAGAGATCTCTGACCTCTTCGTCATCAGAGATAACTGAGGGAGAGAGAGAGAGAGAGAGGGATAGAGAGAGAGAGAGGGATAGAGAGGGGGGAGAGAAAGAGGGATAGAGAGAGAGAGGGATAGAGAGAGAGAGGGGGGGAGAGAGAGAGAGGGGGGGAGAGAGAGAGAGAGAGAGAGAGGGGGGAGAGAGAGAGAGAGAGAGGGGGAGAGAGAGAGAGGGAGAGAGAGAGAGGGATAGAGAGAGAGAGAGGGGGGGAGAGAGAGAGAGAGAGAGAGAGAGGGGGGGAGAGAGAGGGATAGAGAGAGAGCGAGAGAGAGAGAGAGGGAGAGAGAGGGATAGAGAGAGGGATAGAGAGAGGGAGAGAGAGAGAGGGAGAGAGAGAGGGATAGAGAGAGAGAGAGGGATAGAGAGAGAGAGAGAGAGGGATAGAGAGAGAGGGGGGGAGAGAGAGAGAGAGAGGGGGGGAGAGAGAGGGATAGAGAGAGAGCGAGAGAGAGAGAGAGGGAGAGAGAGGGATAGAGAGAGGGAGAGAGAGAGAGGGAGAGAGAGAGGGATAGAGAGAGAGAGAGGGATAGAGAGAGAGAGAGAGAGGGATAGAGAGAGGGAGAGAGAGAGAGAGAGAGAGAGAGGGCAAATGATTGATAAAAAAAAAACTCAGGAAAGTGCCTTTAATAGTCCCTTATTTTTGTTTTCAAATCCCTGTTTAATTTGTTTAGGATTGTAGGCTGTAACTATAACTAATACAATGTTATTCTTACTCCTTGTAGCCTTCTACTTCATTTTTCTTCATCATCATAATTAAGTTTGACCAGTATGCCATGATGTCACAGTTTTAGAACTAGCCACTGATTTAGCTAAATATTGGTCTCGTGAGTTGTGATGGACATGATCTAAAATCGATGCATCGTCTCTTTTTTTTTACTCCCTGCTTAGTTTCTTATTCTTCTTCCATGTCAAAAACCTTGCACCCACTTTACCCACAATGCATCTTAACCGCAGACGGGTCAGTCATACCCTACGTTCCGAATCGCATACTTTCTACTATTTAGTATGAAAGAAAAAAGATTTAGGATGTCCCGATTCTTGTGGCCAGATTTAGGATGGTTAGAAAGACCTGGATGTCTACTACACCTGGCCAAGATTGTTAGTGTTGAAAACAGCATCCTATTCGGGCGATTCTGACCCATAATCCAGTGCGCACGTGAAGTGACGTCACATCGACGGAGCCTCCATATGAAAACAAACGGAAATGCGACGGATATAAAGGCAAGAGGCAAGATCAAGGCGCAATGTTATGATGAAATAGATAAGTAAAAGTATGACAAAAGTATGACCCAATAGTATGCCTACTGCATTCTTACAGATTATTTTTATTGTCAGATGTAGTATGTAGAATAGAAAAAAGAAAGAGTATGAGATTCGGTAGCTCACGTCTTTCTCATCATTTACCTCCAACACCGCCTTCTGCCGCTCCATGGAGATCAGGTCGTGTTTGCTGTCTTTGGAAATGTTTTCTGGCAAAGGAGGACAGACAATAGCAAAGTACAACAACTCTGTACTCTATAAACACATAGGGTTTTTAGAACAAGGCTATGAAGTTGTCCTTGTCAAAGTGAACCCGGGTTCGACTCTGGCCCGGGCTGTTTACTGCATGTCATCCCCCTCTCTCTCCCCCATCTTAACTCTGTCTCAAACTATTTAAATAAAGGTTAAAACACAAAAAAAATGTATTTGAAAAAAAAATAACTCTTCCATGTTTTCACTCCCCTCACCTCGTCTCATCATGGCCATCTTCAGCTCATGTCTGGTGGATATTTGTTTGGGTAGAACCGTCCGTCTCTTTATTCTTTTGAGTGTTTTCATCTCCTCTTCCTCTTCCTCTTCCTCTCCTACGAGCTCTTTCTTCAGTCTGGCCGTCATCCGTGCAGCGTGGCTCGTCTTCTCATCGATCGGTAAAGCCAGGAACTTACGCATCTCCTGTGTATGCAAGGAATTAAAGGTGCAGTCAGGGATAGTGGAGAATGCTTGTTGTCAACTTTTTTTTTGTTGTTAAAATCAGTGAATATCTCATCACGATCCGCTACCTGTCTGTACTGTGTGTGCGCTGAAAATAATCCAGTGTTAATACACAGCCTAGGCTCTGTAAACTGGCATGTAACTATGGAGTGCCCCCTTTGTAACATACCCATTGTTAACATACTCTGTCCAGCATGATTGACTGCATGATTGACTATCTCCACACCTGGTCAGTCAAGAGGTAGTTAGCTCACGTGACACAGCCTCCATGACCACTAGTCCCCATGCATCTAGCGCCCCCTCCAGGCCTGGAACATCCATTACTATAAAAACTCACCCAATCCCTGTATGTCAGTCTGTCAGATCATCATTAATCCCTCCTCATAGATTTTACAGGTCACGCCACAGACCACTTGGGATTACAAGTAATTTGAAAAATGTACCTATTATGTGTAATAGGTCAATTGTGTTGGACCACCCCGCTGTTGATAACCTGGACATGAGCATATCAAAGCTAAACTCACCAAACATCCTCAAAACAAGAAAGGGTTTGGGTTTTCTTCACTTAAACATAAGAAGTTTGCTTCAGCACAATAAATTAGACCATGTTAACATCTTAGTATCTCAGGCTGACCCAGATGTCTTGGTTCTGACTGAATCATGGTTGAAGAGCAGTACACATGACTCTATGGTGGCAATAAATGATTATAGTTTATTCAGAATAGACAGGACCACACGGGGTGGGGGAGTGGCTGTCTATGTAAAATCACATTATTCTGTATCATTACTACATGCTGTCTCTGTTCGAAGCTGCTTTGAATTTATTGCTTTGGAATTGTCTTTATCGTTAAATGATTGTGTTATTGTAATTGGTGTATACAGGCCCCCTTCAGCAGTAAATAGCTCCTTGAGTGAGCTAGCACATTTAATCTCTCCATATGTAAATAGAGAGGTCATTATGATGGGTGATTTTAACATTGACTGGCTTTCTGGTGCCTCTGAACCTTTTAAAGAAATATGTAGCAACCTAAATCTTACACAAATAATAACTGAGCCCACAAGACCAAATCTAAAAAACCCAGCAAAATCAACTTTGATCGATTTAATATTATCAAATCAAAGCAATAAAATAGTTTCTGCTGGTGTCTTTGAGCTTGGAATCAGTGATCACTGCCCGGTGGCCTGTATCAGAAGTATTCATCTTAAAAAATCTCAACCCAAAATCATCATTAAGCGTAATTTTAAAGGTTTTAACGAGCAAGCATTTTTAAATGAACTCTATCAAAGTGACATTCATCTCACAAGTGAAATATCTGATGTGGAATTGGCCTTAGAATTTTTCACCAATACTTTCTCCTCCATTTTGAACAAGCATGCACCCCTTAAAAAGCACAGAGTAAAAAATAGATCAAACCCCTGGTTCACAAATGAATTGTCCGATATATTTGCAGAGAGAAATAAAGCATGGTCCCTAGCTAGACGCTCTGGTGAAAACTCCAAGTGGACTGCTTTCAGACAAATCAGAAATAGGTGCATATCCATGGTTAGGAAAGCTAAATCAGACTACTACCTCGAACTAATTTCAAACTGCTACTCCAACCCTGCACTATTTTGGAAGGCTGTGAATTATAACAAAAACAATTCTAGCACTGTTCCCAGTCAGTTAAAAATAAATGATCAGATTTTAAATGATCAGAAAGAAATTGGTTTAGCTTTCAATAAACACTTCATAGCTGCTGGTAAACTCTTTCACAATGGAGTATCTACGCCTTCTACGCCTACCACCACGAGAAATAAAAATAGCATACCACCTGTCTCTAAAACTCCTCTTTTCAGCCTTGTTCAAGTCCCAACAAGTATTGTTGTAGATGCGCTTCTTGCCATCAACCCCAGGAAGTACATGGGAGAGGACAATTTGGACCCATTTTCAATTAATCTCTCTGCACTTATCATATCAAAACAAATAACCCATATTTTTAATCTTTCCATCTCCTCTGGTATTGTTCCTAAAGTCTGGAAAAAAGCTCACGTCATTCCATTACATAAAGGGGGTGACAAAAGTGATCTTAACAATTACAGGCCAATTTCCAAACTCCCATGCCTGGCAAAAATTCTAGAATCAGTCATTAATACTCAGTTGAAATCCTTTTTATCCAGTGCTTCCATTTTGAGTCCATTTCAATCTGGTTTTAGGGCAGGCCACAGTACTGTATCTGCTGTCACTTTGGTCTTAGACAACATTGTTACAGCTATCGATAAAAAAATGCACTGTGCAGCACTTTTTGTTGATCTGTCAAAAGCTTTTGATACTTTAGATCACCATTTGCTTTTAGAGAGGCTGCATGAAATTGGTTTTGATTATTCTACATGTAGCTGGTTTAGGGACTATCTCTCTGATAGACAGCAGTCAGTTAAGCTGGGAAGCTACCAAACTGAGTTTTTAACAGTTACAAATGGTGTTCCGCAGGGCTCAATTTTAGGTCCAGTCCTATTCACAATTTACATCAATAACATTGTTTCATCACTACAAAACTGCCATGCCCATTTGTATGCGGACGACACTGTACTGTATTGCATTTCTGATTCAGTGCAACAATCTGTTCAGAACCTACAGAGCTCTTTTAACACCCTGCAGAACTGTCTAGTGGATCTCAGGCTTGTCCTTAATATAGAAAAAACAAAATATATGTGCTTTTCCAGAGCAAGAATTACACATTTTAATGATCTTATTATTCACACAAATAATGGATCTCATATTGAAAGAGTCACTGAATATAAATATCTTGGCATCTGGATAGATGAAAAACTCTCTTTTACATTTCACATAAAAAATCTTGTCTGTCGTCTCCGACAAAAGATTGGCTATTTTTATAGGAATAAAGCCACCTTCCCGTTGTTCAGTAGGAAAAGGATTATTGAGGCAGTTTTTATGTCTGTCCTTGATTACGGTGATGTGGTTTATCGGCATGCATCTCGTTCATGCCTTAAACTCCTAGACTCTGTATTTCACTCTGCTTTGAGATTCATTACAGGAGATGCTTATGATACACACCATTGTGTTTTATATGAAAAGGTTGGGTGGTCCTCCCTTAAGGAGAGACGTGATGCACATTGGCATATTTTTATATATAAAGCTCTGACTGGAAAGCTACCACTATATTTGACAGAAATGCTGCTTATTTCAGATGGGCTTTATCAAACCCGCTCAACTGACATGCTCATGTTATATGTCCCCTATGCCCGGTCTGAGCTTGGTAAAACCGCTTTTAGCCATAGTGCCCCTGACTCCTGGAACAGCCTACAACATACAATTAAAATAAATACACTCATAACTGTTAACCAATTTAAAATTATTATTTTGAATCAGCCCCTCTACACTTGTAACTGTTTTAATTAGGCTATTATGTCTCTCATTCAATTGATCTGAATGTTTTAAATTGTTGTTGTCTGTGTGTGTGTGTGTGTGTGTGTGTGTGTGTGTGTGTGTGTAAACTTGTTATGTATTCTCATTGTATATTGTGTATCTGTACAAACTCGACGTCATTGTAAAAGAGGGTCACCCCTCAATTGATCTTTCGAGGTTAAATAAAGGAAAATGAAATGAAAAACATACCAGTTTACAGAGCCTAAACTTTGTATTATTACAATTTTAATTTATTTTTGTTTACAGCGAACACACATAAAGTACTGACAGGTAACAGATTATGAGGAGATATTCACTGATTTTGACAACAAGTGATTTTGTCAACAAGCGTTTTCCAGAATTGCTGACTACACTTTAAACATGTTGATAGATTTTTCTACAAATAATTTATTTACACAGTTTTACTCAAACCATCACCAACCTCTTTCCGCTCTTCTTTTTCACTAACACTTAGTTGGAAAATGTTACTGTCTGGCACCTTGAACGGGCTCTGTCGGGGCTCCTTCTTCTTCCTTCTCATGTCTACACACACACACACACACACACACACACACACACACACACACACACACACACACACACACACACACACACACACACACCAAACGCACACACACACACACACACACACACACACACACACACACACACACACACACACACACACACACACACACACACACACATACAAAAATGTTTTCTTAGTTGTTTCTACTTTTGATTAACAAGTCTGTCCCTTTGTCCACTGTACCTGGTTTCTGTGATTTGGCAGCGCTGTCTGTCTCCAAAGCAACAACACTGCTCAAAGACATCTCTGGTCCATCTGATAAAAACATTTAGTTCATAATGGTACAAATGTTTCATCAATAATTGACTGTATTAAAATAGGGCCTATGCATTATAATACTTATTTACTGGGCTGTGGTGACGACATCTCTCCATCTGGGGGCGCACTTGCTCAGAGTAAAATGTTGCTGAAAGTTAGAAAGAAAACAAATATTAAGAAGAATGTTTGTGGTTGACAGATAGCATGCCATGAACACAAATAATGTTTTATTTTATCTAATACATTTTTTGAATTAATTGAAGAAGGTAAAAGGTAAAACTGGGTCGAAATGGAAAGTTTATGTGGTCCTGTCTGTCCCCCACCAAACAACCACTCCTAGGATTCTGTGGTAAAAATAAAATAAAAAATAAAACGCAAACTTGGAGAATGGTCTTCACAAGCTTTTCTTGGACATTATTTGGAGGTGGCTGCTTGAAGAAAGTGCTCTAATTGTTTTCATATTGCAGCCTTAGCCATTACGTGCCGCATGGATGTTTTAACCAGATAGACCTACCAGCTTCTGTTGAGTAAATAGGCCCTACACACAGTTTAATACACTTTTATTTATCCCTACTTTGACGTTAGTAACAAACTCACCGTCTGATGATGAAGACGCCTTTCACATAAAAAAAAAACTAGGCCCACATCCAGCCTACATCTCCGGGGCTGTTACGTTTGCGTCCTGTTGTCTTAGCAACTGTTGCCTTCACGGTCCCCTGGTAAATTTCCTTTTCACATCCAGATTTCACAGCTTGTGCTTTACATTAAAAACAAAATTAAATAACAGATGATTCTGCTTTCACTATTAGTAGGCACAAAACAAGGTGGTCGATTATCGATTATCGATTATTCATATATTTTATTTTTGAATTTTGAATTCACACATTAGGTTAATTGTAGGCTATATTGTTGAATTTTGAATTGTTTATTAATTATTAAATACACAATGCGTATCCATTGACAGACAGGATGCTGTAAATAAATAATAGAACAACTTGGATTTAGTTAATTAATTTACAGTATTAATTACAGGAAGGCTCCGTTATCAGTTGTGTCTCATTCGTTCTCCTCTAGATGGCAGAGACAGATCACACAACCTGTTTTCAGCAGCTCTCTTTAACTGTTTGAATTGTTTTTTTGAATTGGAGAACCCCTGATTTAAGGACTATAAAAGATTTGGCTAAACAGTCATATTTCTTTGGTGTATAGTGCGTGTATTATTGTTGCTCATTTCATCCCTAAGGCATGTTGAATTGGCAACCAATACTTATTTTAGTCCACTGTCTTCATCAGTGAATAAACTTACACTCTGATACTGTATGTCTCCTCCCATGCATCCACACATGACCCTGGACAGCTACACACACACACACACACACACACACACACACACACACACACACACACACACACACACACACACACACACACACACACACACACACACACACACACACACACACACACACACACACACACTCACACACACACACACACACACACACACACACACACACACACACACACATGCTCGTATGGAAATCCCAGTGTCAGGTTGTCAGGTTTAAGCAGAGCAAACACATGATGGGGAGCGTGTTGGCTCTGGCAAGATAGAAAAGGGCAAGTTGCGTGAGGACAGAGGACGATTTTTATTCAGAGTTGAAGGAGTTTAACAGTTTGGTGCTAGTTGCAGGGCGAGTACTTTTGCTTTTTTCAAACATTTTATTATATCACAGTGAGCAGACCCTCTTATCCAAACCTACTTACAACTGGAGGTAGGCGGTTAGCATTAAGGGTCTTGCCTAAGGACTCTTGATGGACTAGCCCAGCCCTGACCAGGAATCAAACACTGGTTTCCCGTCCCAAAGTGTCTGTCCCTGTGTTCCAATCCCCGTACTTCCCTACTATTTAGCATGCCAGAAAAAGATGTAGGATGTCCCAATACATGCACGTCAATTGTAGTATGCTGAAAATACATAAATGCCCCACTAACTCCAATAACATTTTGGAGTATTCGTCTTTATTCTTGACATTTCTTGACATAATGAAAACAAATCTTCCTTATCTGATTTTTTTCTCTCTCCCGTGGCCCTAAATCTCTTCTGTACTTTAGTATGTAGTGTAGTAAAAAGAAAAAGTATGTGATTTGGAACGCAGGGTGTGTTGTAAACTACAAAGCTATCCTTTTACATTTAGGGACAGTTTAACAGACATGGATTAAGCCTTGAATGAAGATTGTCCATTGAAAGTACAATTCAGTCCAGACTCCAGAACTATATAGGCTGAATCCATGTCTGTGAAACAGGCCCATAGACTGTTTGCAAAAGACTATTTTTCAGGTTTATCTAAAATAATTTCCTTCAGCACAGAAATCTGATCTGCAGTGGGGATCATTGTCTTGCTGTGTAAAATGAAAGCATTATTCAAAATCCCCATTACAAAGTAATTTACAAAGCATTAGAAATCAAAACAGAAACAGACATAAGTCATCCCATTTTACAAAACACAGTTAGAAACAGTTTGGTGTAGCATATATAAAAACAATTAATTGAGCGCAATGAAGAAAAGCCAATAATATAAGAGAACAGCATTTATACATTTCCTAACAGTCAGCTCTAGGGAGTTAGAAAAACACAAATAAAAAGAGGGGAAGGCTCTCCGTTTAAAAGTATTTTCAAAGAAGAAGTGACTGAGTAGAGATTACATTGATGGCTGCTGTTGTTTTAAGACGCTATAAAAGGCAGCTGGTTTTCTTGCATCGTTGCACGGGTTGTTGCTTCCTCCTCCTCCTCCGCTGTGTAGCCGTAAGACAGAGCGGGAGATTTGGTGTATTATATAAGACGTAAGACATTCAGCCCTCTGTGCATAATGAGATCCACTGCTTTTCTTTAGACATAATTAACCCCGCTGCCACCTTCAATACACACAAACATCTAAATAGGGAAAAAGATGCATAATCCATATATGATAACCTAACGTGAATGCACATATAAACTTCAGCATTTCTTTATTTATTTTCTATCTGCTAATAATTACTCTGAGATGGACAGGGTCTTGAAAAAAGCTTATTTTCTCCTTGCATGTCTTGCAGTGAGCATACTATCTTAAATCTACCAAACTCTAACTGTAACTGTTTTAATTTGGCCATATTGTTCTTTTACCAAATTCATTTTATTTCCAGCCACTCTACACCTCTGTCTAAAATGTTTCTCTTTACCAGATTGTTGTGTATTTGATGTATTTGCATTGTATATTGTGTATATATTGTGATTTTGTTTCTCGACATCATTTCTCTCTCTCTCTCTCTCTTTCTATATGTATCTCTCTCTCTCTCTCTCTCTCTCTCTCTCTCAACATCTTTTTTTTCAGGATAATGTACCCTGGTTTTGTTTTTGGTCTAACAGAACATTGCACCAATGGCCTTTTGGTCCAATGGGAATACGTCTGACTATTGACCTGTCACCTCACTAACTTTGTTTTCCAAAGAACTGCAGCTCAGATATTAGTTGATGCCATTTGTGTTATTGATTTTCCACGAAGTCCAAGGACAAGTATTTGTCTTCTTATACAATACATGTATTTTTCGTCTGAAGTATGTCAGTTATAAATAACAGAGCTGTGAATGGCAAATCCTCACATTTTAATGAAAATGCTCAATTGATTATAATTGGTATTATGAAGATCCTTTCCTGTTCTAAAATGACAATCTACAGAATTAAATTGAATTAATTATTGCGCTGTGAGTTGGGAACTTGACATTGTCTAAATATAGGACAATCAGAAGCATGCCTAATGCAAGTTTATAGAGAGTAATTATTTACTGGGAAATGAGTGAATTTTGAGGCATTATTCAAATCCCCCAAAATGTCTGTCTATCAGCAGAGCCAGCTCAGCCCTTTTACTTGAATGTCCTATAAGTTCTTAGAGTGTTAAAGCTATAGTGCGTAACTTTTTTTCATACAAACAAATGTCGGTTACATTCAAGCCATTGCCAAGTGAGGTGACACAAAGTTGATAAAACCTATCAGCTCCACAACTCTCTCTGTATTTTTCAGTATGGCAGCATTTACAAACTGGTATCGCCCCCTGACACTGGTGCAGGAGCTCAGGAAGCGCCCAAGAAATGTTTCAGTTGCTTATTCTACTCCTAAGAAAAAACCTGGGTGTACAGCAGAAGGTATAAAATGAATGCGCAATCACTGAAGGTTTTCCTCATGTAGATGCGCCGACACGACAGTGTTGTAATCACTCAGAATTCCTCATGGGTGCAACAGAAGTTCCGCAATATAGCTTTACCATTTTATTTTTTCTGTCCTTCAAACATTTTTTTGATGGGGGCTCTCCAAAGAGGAGTCAATTTAAATTTAAATGATCATCAAAAACACTTACCTGGGTGGACAAATAAATGCATCCTTGCTAGGGCATTTTGTTCCATTAATATGTTCTCTGCAACATGGTCGTGGCTGTCACTATTTAGACAGTAATTGCAGTGAAGTGGAACATAATTTTCAGCGATGTCTCGTGGGGGATACATTTATAATGCACTAAATATATAGAGCAGGTGACACTGCCAACACAAATGAACTAAAAGCTTCACTAATTGGTGAAGCAGGGCCAGATAGTAAGAGTTATATCATCCTGTATATAGAATGGGGCTATGCTGCTGTACAAAGACCAACTATATTACATTTCCCAAAGGAATTGAAAGGTACAGTAAGTACTGACATGTTGCTAGCTACTTGTTTTTTCTAGGCCTATATGCAATAACACCAGATTTATTCTCAGCGCACATACAGTATACGGACAAGTAGGACATATCCACTGAATTTAACAAAAAGTGATTTTAACAAAAAGTGATTTTGACAACAAGCCTTCCCCAAAATCTTTAACTCCAGCTTAAAACCACCTAGTCTCTAAACATTCATCACTACTTTCTTAACACTGGCCAAAATGACTGTTTAAGGTAAGAATATATTAACATATGTGCATAACTTCAAAATCAAAATAGAAGCTAAGCAGCTCCTTTTGCCGTGTGTGTGCTAGTCTGTGGGTTGAATCACTATTGAGCCATTATGCCCTGAGAAAAGAGGCCTCACACATATAAATAGCACACCTTCAATTTATTTAAAAATCCATCCATGAATATATTACATTTCCTGTTAAGCCCTAATGAATTAATACTTTCATGTTTTCACTTCCATTTGCTAATGTAGGTACTTTGTTGTTGTGTCTTTTTGTCTGTGGGAATATTTCGGGGAAACATACGTCGACTTTTATTTATGCCAGCAGAATTAATCCTGGTTATAATTAAATACGTGTTAGCAAACTAACGCCCGGGCTTGTCCTGAGAAAACGCTTTCTTTATTTGGATACTGGGGTGAGAATTTGGCAGAGAAAGACCATCTTAAAGGGGAAAAGATGTAGCTGGGGAAATGAAAGATCGTGTATCCCATCTGGCATTAATGTGGGAAAATGTAAAAGGTTATATACCGTACTGTTGGTCTGATTCCTGTATAAATTAAGATGACAACTTTTTTTCTTCTGTTTTTTACTTATGTACAGTATGTAATGTTGTGAATGTATGTGTGATCGAAATAAACTGAAACTGAACTGAACTGTTAGCGTTTTGACTTTAAAGCTTCTGTAAATCTGGTCTAAAAATAGTAAAAATCAATCTATGATATAAAGGTGTCTCAATAAGCCTTTACATAAAAATCTGATTGAAATAAACAAAAGATAAATGCTCTTAAATATTATAAAACAGATTTTTTTACTGTCTAGAAAATTTGACAGGACTGTGTGTGGGCGTGGCCGTATCAATCGGTCTACATGGCAACAGTCATTGTTTTGATAGAACGTTGGGGCAGAGGACTGCCGTGATTGGTTTAAAATACTTATTGTGTCATAGGAACCAGAGCATAGCCAGCCTTAATCTAAACCGAATTGCTGTCATGCTTAGCAAACCTAAATGACAATATCTTTAAGTTGGATTGATAAATTTGCCTATAACTCTTTTCAGATGCTTTGCTATCGTGGAACTAACTCCCTCAACTTACATAGTTATAAGAATTTTGCCAATTAGGGTTTACAGGGGTTTTAACATTATACAAATGACTTCTACTACAAACGTTTATTACGTTTTGATTGAATTGTACCCCAGGAAAAAAGTTAATTGCCATGGATACTGCTGAGGATTCCGGGATCCACCTCTTGGACTAAACCAGTAATGACGAAGGATAATGAGCTGGTTCACCTTGGCCCACAAATTCACTTCATTTAAACGCCAGTAATCGTCCCCGAATCTGGAATCATTTAGTCTGAGAATGGGTAATAATAGCCTGTAATGTTCTCATCAACACCTAGATATTTGCTCTTGTGTTCCAGTGGGATTAAAGAGATAATGTGCTTGACTTTGATAATGTGTTCGGTGTCCTCTGGATATTGAACCAAAATTTGCTATAAACTTTTTCTCAATTGCTCATTTGTCTATAGTTCTGTCCTTTATGTGACTTACTGTAAAAGCACAGTATGTAATATATTCCATTGCTAAAGGGGCCTCAAGTCACGATCAATACAGTAACCAAAGACAGAGTTTGATGTCATAATGAAGTTGACCGTTATCATGGGAACAGCTTCGGCGAGAAAATACGCAGCGGAAGGCATGGCATAATTGTACAAACAAAACAATACAAATCAATAAACGACAATAACCCGGTATATAAAGGAAGTAGAGGGGTGATTGAAACTGTGCGTTACTCACCCTTTAAATTAATAATTTTTCTGATTTTGAAAACTGATAGGAATACTTGTGAGGTTTTTAGTACACATGTTGTGGAACTAGCCCTGCGTTCCACATCGCATACTCTTTCTTTTTTCTATTCTACATACTACATTTGACCACAAAAAGAATCTAGGATGCAGTAGGCATACACTTGGGGGACAAACTTTTACTTATTTATTTCATCATAACATTGCGCCTTGATCTTGCCTCTTGCTTTTATATCCGTCACTTCCCCCGTTTGTTTTCATATGGAGGCTCCGTCGATGTGACGTCACTTCCGGTGCACACTGGATTGTGGGTCAGAATCGCCCAAATAGAATGCTGTTTTTAACACAAAAAATCTCGGCCACATGTAGTAGAAATCCTCGACTAGTATTACTAACCATACCTAATCCGGCCACAAGAATCGGGACATCCTAAATCTTTTTCTGCCATACTAAATTGTAGATAGTATGGGGATTGGTAGCAGCCCAGTACAGTTGTGAGTTGGATGTCTGCCCCTAGTGGTTGCTGTGTATATTTTCCCTTTTAGGTCCCGCCCCCCGGACACAGGATTCTACCTGTTGCAGCCACATGTTTGCTGTTGTCTTCAGTCTGTTACCATCCTGTCTTCAGATCATTGTTCCTTGCATCATCTGTAAGTTATATTGTTTATAAGTTTAAGAGGGACATATTTGTATCAATGTATGTTTATTTGTATATATCTGGGTTTGGGGACAACATTTACCCTGTGTTCCAAATCGCGTACTCTTTCTTTTTTCTATTCTACATACTACATTTGATATAAATAAAAATGAAAATACTCTAGCATGCGGTAGGCTGTAGGCACACACTTGGGACATACTTTTACCTATTTATTTCATCATAACATTGCGCATTGATCTTCCCTCTTTCTTTTATATCTTTCACATCCCCAGTTGTTTGCGCACTGAATTGTGGATCACCCAAATAACACAACTCGTCAATATATATTAGATTGTTTGGGTCATTTTGTGAAGTTTTATTGCAAAATCAATAAATATTTCACTTTTCTTCTTTTGGCAATTTGAGGGTTCAAATCAGCAACCTTACTACTAATAACTGACTCAATCTACCATCTGAGCTGGATTTCCGTCTCAAAGTATTCATGCTGAAGTCCAGTTTGAACTGGTTGAAATGGAGCCACCAAACTTTGATATCATATATACATTTTTACTATCTTAAACCAGGTATTTAGAGGCTTTTAAGCATCAACGGTTAATGGTTAGATCGGGTGTTTTGCTACTAGACGTCCTCCCCGACATATGCACTGGTGGTAAATGTCCTCAGTTTACCAGAGGACTTATAACAAAGGACCTGCATTGCCGAGGTGTAAAAATAGATACGGATTTAATCAGAAGACAATTGCACGCAAACGATTTTCCCTTGAAGTGCTGTGCCACTCAAGGGACCGACAGTGAAGCAGATTTGGGTTAGATTCCTTTAGGCTGCCGTTTTATCCCCATGAGAAAGTTACTGTGTTATTTCTATACGTCTCTATACGTCTTTCTGCCAGCATGATGACACCACAGTCACTACATTCACTGCTGAAAACAACATTATTCATTATTTAAAAAAAAATGAAGGCCCAGTATCGGAACCGCCACTTCATAAAATATGGCTGTGTTCGAAAAGCCCTACTAACGTCCTACTCATACTAATTTTGACGTCAATTTGTTGTGGTTGTGTATGCGAGTTTTTGTAGGCGAGAAATGCCCGGATGGGTACTTACTTCCGGGAAGATTTTGTGTATGGATCGATAGGTTACTTTTCCTACTCAACCGCCCGCCCAACAATGCATTGCGTCTTTTCAAACGACACAGAAGGTTTTTTTTAAATTCTTTATTGCTTCTGTATACTTCAGTTTAAACGGTCCGACGTACCTCGCATAAACAATGGATGGTTAAGTAGACAGTATGTGGTATATACATGTTGAGTATGTAGGAGGGAGGACGTTAGTAGGCCATTTCCAACACAGCCATAAGGTCAATGTTGTGATTAAGAAAGTGTTAAAGCCCGACGAGGTGTCCAATTATCAGGCATTAATGGAAAACACTAAGGCATGAGCAGAAGACGGTTGCCTTCGCGAAAAAAATATAAATTAACGGTCTTAATTGTTATTTTCTTTAACAAGTCAACATTGTATGGCTTGATATGCTGCCCCCAAGTGGCCAACATGTTTTAACTTGCTGCTTTAAATTTAGATCATTTAAAACTATTTAAAAACGATCTTAAACTACTATTTTATATAGATATACTGTATATATTTTTTTAACTACACTTTTTGCACAAAAGCTAGAGTAATTACTTACAAGAAACAAGTTATGAACTATTCACTTATGACTAGCTAACATTATCTAGAGACTAAGAATCAAGACTACTATATTGTAAGTTTAGTCTTTTTATGTATCACTTTAAAAGTCTCTCAAGCTGAACAAACAAACAAATAAATAATGAATAAATCTTTGGTGCCATTTTTCTCAAGTTATTCCCTGCAGTTGCGTTGTCATGGGATATGTGACAGTTATGTAAAGATATTGTGAGATCGTTATTCATTAACACCTCATAGGGAACGTGGAAGTCGTGAAAAAAAAAACATGTCTGTTCACGTAAGACACAATTACCTCGACATTATTCAGAAGAATGATTGAGAAAGAAGTCAATTAAACAGTCCTGCTCACGCTATTGAGAATAACTGCTGTGAATCACACACACACACACACACACACACACACACACACACACACACACACACACACACACACACAGACACACAGACACAGTAAATGAGGCATAGAAGAGTAAATGGAAAGTAAATTAATAAATGTTTTGGCTGCCGGAGGTAACAGCTTCTGAGCATCAGTGTTTCCAATTTGAGAGCCAGCTGTTTGATCAATTCAAAGCTATAATGAGTAACTTCACAGTCATTACAGCAACACATCTACATGAGGTAAGCCTTCTGTGATTGTTTTGACAGTTTTTTTATACCTTCTGCTGTACGTCCAGGTTTTTTCATAGCAGTATAATCAACAACTGAAACATTTCTTGGGCTCTTCTTGGGATGTTTCTGAGCTCCTGCACCAATGTCAGGGGGGACGACACCAGTTTGTAAACGCTGCCATACTGAGAAATACGGAGAGAGTTTTGTGGAGCTGATAGGCTTAATCAACTTTGTGTCAACTCATTTGGGAAGGACTTGAATGTAAACCAACATTCATTTTATATGAAAAAGTTACGCACTATAGCTTTAAACCGCTGTTTACATCTACTTCTATCTCGAAATGGGAAGGGATTCCACGTAAAAATCAGCCCAGATGTCTGCTTAGTTCTGGCCTATATATCTCGTAGTGTTAGGAATCTGGCTATTGGTCCAGGCCCCTCTCCTGAGATGCTCCTATGAGAATGAAGGTCTATTTCCAGTGAGCCTATATTTATACAGCGCCCGCCTCCAATAGAGAAATGAAATGAAGCAAGATATCTTACCCGCAATCAGGCCAAACGGTTGAGGGCTTTGATGGATCAAAAATCAAATTTTTCAGCGTGAGGAATGAAAACATACAGTATCCCACCATGGCAACAGTTCTATAAATCAATACACGGTAATCAATGCAACATTGCTTGAAAGTTTCGAAATAAAAACTTGGCTTAGCATCAAGCTGCAAGTTTTAATGCATTCAGTAGTGATTAAGCTAGTTAAAATGACTACTAGGAACTTGAAACAGTCTAATTTTTCCTCTGATTATCATAAATGATCTGTGACAGCAAATAAGACAATCAGTGAACATAATTCTGGTCTTATGGTTATTAATGCCTTTGCTCTGGTCTGAAAATCCGCAACTCAGACTCAATGGTTTACATCAGGCAGACTGGAAAAGATTGTGTTTCCTGAACGGTACTATATCAAAGTTTTTGCTTCACTTTGTCTATTATTAATCTGACATATTCACATATAAATACATTTCCTCATCACCATGCTTCTTGCGGTCACTCGCTTCCTAAATAAAAGCATGCATCGCCGGCACACGCTAGCAATGATCTTTACAACAGCAGGTGCTGGTTTTGTTAAAACACTACCGCTTTTGTCCACAGGTGTTGCTAGAATCAGAAGAGTGAAAGTTACTCGTAGCCACTTAAAAACATTTTTAAATAATGGTCTCCCTTTTAAAATTAAGATCAGTGTTTTTAGAGAAACGCAGGACCCGTTCACAGCAACTGAATACATTAATCTAATCTCCTGGTTTGGGAACACACTCTTTCCTTGCGTTCCAAATCACATACTTTTTCTTTTTACTACATGATTACACTACATACTAAAGTACAGAAGAGCTTTAGGGCCACAGGAGAGGAAAAAAAAATCAGATAAGGAAGATTTTTTCTCATTATGTCGAAAAATGTCAAGAATAAAGACGAATACTCCAAAATGCTATTGGAGTTAATGGGGCATTTATGTATTTTCAGCATATCATCATCATCATCATCATCTTTATTGGCAGACTCATGGTCCATATACAACACACACAATAAATAAAGACATAAACACAAGAATATATATAAAAAAAGAGACATCACAACAGAGATTTGTACCAGAACTTCCATAAGGAAGACTGGTATCGCACACAACTACATGCAGGATTCACCAGCATCTGCACAAGACTGTTCTTGCAATCGTTTAGGCGGAGAATAAATCTGTACATTATGTGTCTCAAGAGAGCTTCAAAGGTGTAAACATTAATACTGCAGAACAATTGACTGGCACTAGTAGATCTGGGCTTTTTTAACAGGATCCTCATGGCATCGTTATAGGCCACTCGAAGTTTCTGTAAACTTGCTCTCTTGTACTTACACCACAATGAAGCGGTATACAAGGGAGTACAATAGGTTTTAAACAGTTTGATTTTAACAACATCAGAGCACATATGAAATTTTCTAGCCAGAGTATTTGCTTGGGCATAAAGCATGCGACGCTGGCGATAAATATCATCATCATCCCTCAGCTGATCTGTGATAAAATGCCCCAGATATTTGGTTTTACAACTTGCATTTAACTTCTGGCCAGACAAATAAAAAACAGGAAAGCACAAATGTTTATCCTCTGTAGTACGACATATTAAAACAGCACTCTTTTTTGGGTTGAAATTTACATCGTATTGTAAACCATAATCAGAGCATACATTTAGCAGTTGTTGAAATCCAGCACTGCTGGGAGACAATATAGCTAAATCATCAGCATACATAAAATGATTAATCAGCATTTTGCCAACAACTACATACTACAATTGACGTGCATGTATTGGGACATCATTCTTAATAGTAGGCAAGTATGGGGATTGGAACGCAGGAACACACTCTCTCTTTCCCTCCTGACGTTTGTAACTGCTGGATATTATGTCGGCTTCAGGCCATTGCTGCTGAAACTCTCGGAGGGCGCGGGGGGAGCAGTCTGCTTTGTGTTTCCTAATCACAACATCTGCTTAGGTTTGAATGTCCTTTAACAGGGACTTTCTGCAAGGACACGGAAAAATTACGCAATGATTTATTATATATCTGGTAATCTGATGGGTTTGACAATGCTATCGATAGCATTAGCATATAATAATCCTTCTTTCTGGAATCAAACACATATTTTTTCATTTTGATTATGGGGGCCCACCGTAACTAGCAAAATGCCAGTTTACAGAGCATAGGCTGTGTATTGATACCGGGATTATTTTCCAGAGCACGCACACACACACACACACACACACACACACACACACACACACACACACACACACACACACACACACACAGTATGGACAGGTAGCGGAACATGAGGAGATATTATTTGTTTTTGACAAAAAGTTATTTTGACAGCAGATTCTCCAAAAGCGCTGACTCCACCTTAAAGGCCCATAATGTAACTATCACGCTATCAGCACAAACCCCAATACATGGCATTGACACGTTGGCTCATGACTTCATGTGGCCTGCAGAAATGAAAATTATGACACGATATTCGACCTGCCAAGTTTGTCCTTGTGGTAGTGTGTGTGTCCCTCTCTTTGTGTGTGTGTGTGTGTGTGTGTGTGTCTCTCTGTGTGTGTGTGTCTCTGTGTGTCTTTGTGTGGGTGTGTGTCATTGATACAGAGGTTATCTCTTGGGTCACCCTGTGTATGTCTCAGATGTCTGGGCTCAGCAAAACGTTTCAGTAAAGTGTTTAGGCTGCATCTGCTGCTGCCAGTGGGGGGTCTAGGGTCCCGGGCTGATCTAGAGAAGACTGAGGGAGTGGAACACATAGGCATAAACTGGATATACAGTCAAGTGCGAAAGTTTGTGAACCCCTTGAACATTTTGGAATTTTATTTATTGTAACCATCATTAATTCATTTTTATCAATACCAGTATTTTTTATATGAAATAACAGATGTTTGTTTATCAATTCAACATTTTTCTTTTCCAGAAATCAATTGTTAAAACAGATAAAACAAATTATTTGACGAATGTTGTATGTGCAAAAGTTTGTGAACCCTGAGCTGCATTGCTTAAATGGAGCAGGTAAACACAATCAGATGGGCCAAATTGAGTCATGAAATGGACCAATGTAGTGAGAGATCTTTAGGGAAGAAATTGGGCGGCACTAGATACAACAGAGATAAAACCAGGTCAGTTTAGGCTCACCAAAGTGAACCCATACAGGTCAGACATGCTAAAAGGGGAAACAATCTCAGAGGATCTCAGGAATAGAGTTGTGATGCTGCACATTTGTCTGGGGACAGCTATAAATTATTTAAAAAAAAGTTTGAGCTCCATCGGTCCACCGTGAGGCAAATCATCTACAAATGAAGAGCTTTAAGAGTGACTGAACATCTGCCTAGAAGTGGACTTCCTTCAAAAATATCCACAAGCGCCACAAGATAAGTGATTTTTCAGTTAAAAGCCAACCCAAACATTACATCTGGTGATTTGCAGACCTCTCTTGCAGCATCTGGGACAGATGTGCATGGTTCCACAATAAGAAGAAAACTCAGTCAACATGGCTTTCATGGGATGGTTGCTGAAGAAGCCTCTGCTCTCAAAAAAGAACAAAACTGCTTGTCACAACTTTGCCAGAGAGCACCTGGAGATACCTGAAGTCTTATTCTGTGGACAGATTAGTCAAAAATTGAACTGTTTGGTCATAACCAAAACCGCCATGTTTGGGCAAAAACGCAACTCTGCCTACCACCTAGAGAACCTTCTCCCAAGTGAATAATGGTGGTTTCAAATTGTCTGCAAATCTCCAGGTGTAATGTTTGGGTTGGCTTTTACCTGAAAAATCACTTTTCTTGTGGCGCTTGAGGATATTTTTGAAGGAAGTCCACTTCTAGGCAGATGTTAAGTCACTCTTAAAGCTCTCCATTTGTAGATGATTTGCCTCACGGTGGACCGATTGAGCTCAAATTTTTTTTTATGAATTTATAACTGTCTCCAGACAAATGTGTAACATCAAAACTCTATTCCTGAGATCCTCTGAGATTTGTTTCCCTTTTAGCATGTCTGACCTGTATGGGTTCACTTTGGTGAGCCTAAACTGACCTGGTTTTATCTCTATTTTATCTAGTGCCGCCCAATTTCTTTCCTAAAGATCTCTCATTACATTGGTCTATTTCATCAACCAATTTGGCCAACCTGATTGTGTTTACCTTGCTCGATTTAAGCAATGCAGCTCAGGGTTCACAAACTTTTGCACATACAACATTCGTCAAATAATTTGTTTTATCTGTTTTAACAATTGATTTCTGGAAAATAAAAATGTTGAATTGATAAACAAACATCTGTTATTTCATATAAAAAATACTGGTATTGATAAAAATGAATTAATAATGGTTAAAATAAATAAAATTCCAAAAGGCTCAAGGGGTTCACAAACTTTCGCACTTGACTGTATTGTGTGATTCCAATTCCAACATGTCTTCCAACAGGAAAATTCTATAAGCCCTCATCCTTGGGACCGGATTTGTTATTTTTTTTTGGTTGCTCAGTGAGTAAAATATCCATATTTAAGGGATTCAAACCAATAATTAGGCAGTTAATTGTCAGCAAACATCAACAAAAGACACATTTTTGTTTAAATATATTTGTGTTGTTTTCTTTAAAGCTATAGTGTGTAACATTTTCATATGACTGAATGTCGGTTGCATTAAAGCCACTGCTAATGTACCAGTGCACAGTTCCAGTTTACAAACTGGTGTCGCCCCCGGACACTGGCGCAGGAGCTCAAGAAGCGCAGAAGAAATGTTTCAGTTTGTTGATTCTACTGCCAAGAAATAACCTGGAAGTATACAGCAGAAGGTATAAAATCCATGCACGATCACTGAAGGCTTACCTCGTGTAGATGTGCTGACAGTGTTGTTGTAATTACTCAGAATTCCTTATCAGGGCAGCGGAAGTTACACACTATAGCTTTAATAATCATGTAAAAAAATAATATATTTCCTTTCACTAGTTCCCATTGTGATATTAGTACCTTCCTCTGATTTCTCTTTAAAAGCATGACGTTAACAATGCAGTAATTTAACATGAAAAGCATCCTTTTCACACACACACACACACACACACACACACACACACACACACACACACACACACACACACACACACACACACACACACACACACACACACACACACACACACACACTACCCATCTGCTGCAGGGCAAACATTCTCCCACCACCATTTACGCCTCTTCTGTTGCATCTCCCACCGGCCGCGTCTCCCCTACAGACACACATTCAAAACCATCATCAAGAAATGATCTAAAAATGTGTAAACGCCTCATTTCCGCCCTTGTGTGTGTGTGTGTGTGTGTGTGTGTGTGTGTGTGTGTGTGTGTGTGTGTGTGTGTGTATACGGCATGTTTAAGAGAGAAAAAAAGAAAAGAAACTCACCGCCTACAACAGCTGTGCTCTGAGAACAATGGCACTCTGGATACTGTATGTTCATGTGTCTGTTAACATTGAATAAATCCATTGTTTACTTTAGCTATTTCTTGGGAAGTTTGGTTAAGCATATAACACATTAAAGCACATCTAAGACACCCACAGTGTTGTGAGTGCCCTTTTTCCAACTACATGCAATAGGCTACATTTTGCTTATATAAATTAGACATTCTTCAGGTTTAGATATATTTCAAAGAGCTCTCAATAAACAATCTAGTCAGTTGGATTTCTCTTACTGGGAAAAATAAGGAAATATAATTGTAGATATTGGAGAAATTTGATGCTGAGAGTCCGAGGGGCTGTAGATACTTACACACATGCTCGGATGAATGCAGCATTATTCATGTGCAATCTGACTGTTACTCAACCATCAACTGTTCAGCTCTGGTTATGAAATCATGAGTTATTTTCCAGATGGTCCTCCAAAATAATGTACTGTAGTAGGCTATCCATCCACCTCAAGAAAAATTCTACATTTTGAGAAACTAACAAACAAACCCAACCCCGGTCAAGTTAAAACTATACAAAACTTTGAAAAATAAATAAACCTTTTCATAGGAGAAATAAAAACAATGAGTGACAACAAAGCCGCAGTGCATAATATGGAATGTGCATATTCAAACAGATTAAAAACAAATTGAAATCAAGCCTCTTTCTGTCAGTCTATCAGACCTGAGCCAATTGTTGTCCACCCGCGTCTTTCCCATTGAGTTTGTCTACAATCGCGCCACAAGTAACCTAGTGTTTGAACTTTATAAGGTGCCTGGCAAAAGTTCATACCTGCTTCTGGTCTTCATACTAAACCAATCTAACACCTATTGCGTCCAGTTTCACACTAACCACACAGAAATTATAGCGTCGCTCCCTTTTCTCTCACTCTCTGAAACAAAGGCTATTAGTGCTTTTGGGACTTGTGTTGTTATATTGAACTATTCCCAAGATGCACCATCCAATTATCATTCAGTTGGCACAAGACAGAGTATCCTACAATAACAGCTTCACTTGGATAAGGGAGGATATACTTTTCTACTTATGCAGAAATTGATCGCTGGTTGAACTTGAAGTAACATGGTGTAATTTGAATATTCATGAAGTGTGTGTCACCATTAACAGAAATAGAAGATTTTATATAACATTGTGCAGTTCTACCCTATTAAGAGAAAAGCATCACAAATCACATCAAAATAATGTATATAATGAATTAATGTTTTATTTTCGTGTCTGGTAATTTACATGACACATCTGACATGGAATTTTTCAGACATTTTAACTAACGTCAAACCAAACTTTCCGAAGTGTCATCCCATCATGGTCTAACAGCACAATACAGCTACATTAACCAAAAATACATATTCATGTCATATGAGCGAAAACAGATACTTTCCAAAAATAACTCTCTTGATTTCACAATAAAAATTACAACAGATACACAAACACAGCCCAAGATATATAAGAAACAATATGGTTATTAAAACAAGACAAAAATAAAATAAAAATAAGCACAAGAAATAAATATATAAACAAATTAAATATGCGTGCATAAGATTCATTACATTTGAAAAATAAAAATAAAAATAGCACAATTCTCCCAAACACAAACTATCCATATAAAGTAGGGCAAGTCTATACTTAAAAGACAAACCAGGTAAATGGGACATAAAGGGCACACACATTACGGACAGGTAGCGGAGTGTAAGGAGATATATGAGAAAAAAAGTGATTTTTAGAACAGGCATTCTCTAGAATCACTGACTCCACCTTTATGACAAAATAACTGCATAAGTAAAATAATGCGGGTGCAAGAGGTTACCAACTTTAAAGGTGCTTCGAGGAACTTTCAGTTTGTGTTAATTCTAGCACCCCCTTTGGACAAAAGCGGTAGTGTTTTACTACGCCAGCTGTTGTTCCTGGGTGAGCATATACCCATGACAAAGGCATTAAGAAAATCTATTTAAAAATTGCATCCTTTGCACTGATGGTCTCGTTTGATGTTTGGTCATTTATGATCACCAGAGGAAAAACTAGACTGTTTTAAAAAAACATTTAAAAGTTCCTTGTAGCTACTTTAAGATAGCTGTGTGGCTGTCACATTAAACTTTATGTAAGAGTGGCAGAATTGTCTAGAAAGATATTTAGTGTCTGTACATTATGGGGCACTCAAGTGTTGTCAAGCCCTCGCCTGTAATGGGTGGGCAGGCTCACAGAAGTGGATAAGAGGCCACTAAGGCACTTAGATCATAAATGAGTCCCAATCACATTTCACAAGTGGATAATGGGTCTGGATGGAGCCTGCTTTGCCTTTTGAACCACTTCATTTTGCATTACTGTTGTGCAGTGATGGTACTGAGGAAAAGGTCTTTCATAAGACTTAAGATATTACAGTATTAAGCTTCTGTTTTCTGAATACTTATCTAAAAAATGTGGTGTTGTTGGAGGACTCTTAGGGCTAAACGACTTGGGGATAATATGTAATTGCTTTGTTTTGTTGTCAGATATTGCCATTTTAATAATAATGTTATTTTGTCTTTAGCTAGGTAGTGTGTTATGGTGTTGTTTTTTATTGTTATTTCATGTTTACGAATGTATTGTATATTATTTCTGTAAATTTTTATTTTAGTTTGAACATTAAAACATTGTGAAAAAGACCATCAAAAAGAAAAAACACATAAATAAAACAAACAATACAGTACATTAAACCCATTCCTAAAATAATCAAAAAATGTTCATGAAGTCTTAATTAAGGGAGCTTGCCAACAGAGATGTGGGCTGTGGGGATATAACTAGAACCCTGAAGGAAACTATATATACAGTACATATATATATATCAATATTCTTTCTCCTTCTGAACATGCGTGTGGAATTACATGTTATTTTTATATTCTTGTACAGTAAGTCAGTGAAGGTGTTTTGAACCCTGAGGGGAGATTCTCCATTTGGCTCCTCCTCCGCCTGTACAGTGAGGTCAGGGGTCACGCTCGACTGCTGAACAACATCCATGTACTAAAGCTGAAGAATCCGTCTCTTACCGCTCATGTATGTCTGTTTTTATTTTAGCCAATGAAACAACAAAATATACTGTTGCCTTGGTGGATAACTGCCTTTAAATCCCTTGATGATTGTGAGTCTAAGTTTAATATTACGGGCAAAGGATAATAGATAGGCAATCTGAAGGGGTGTGTGTGTGTGTGTGTGTGTGTGTGTGTCAATGGGTGAATTAGGTAAACATTGCAAAGTGCTTTAAGTGTTGGTTTTTCGGAGGGAGTATAGTGCTGTATAAATGCAAGTCCATTTGCTATTTACCATCATTCATTCTCAAAGGAGTCGTTACTTCCAAGAAGAAGATAATGCTTCCAGTCAGAATTACAGTATCATCCGAACAATAATTGAAAAAAACATTCGGATGACATCATCAGACAACTCAAGAAAAGCAGGTTAAACTTTGACGGTGAAATGTCGTGGTGTTTTTGACCTTAAGGGCCACTGTACACTGGGTTGCTACATTTCTACATTTTACAGTTAACAGGACAATTTGTGGTTGAAAACGGCACTAAAAATGTAATTATGTTAGTCTGGTCCTTGATATTTTACTGTAACAGCTGTTAGCAATTTTTAGTAGAAAAGAGGAGAATTAATTTTTTCAACTTAACTGTTAAAAGTAAATTAAGCAAGAGAAACACTTGTTCTCACTTTATTTTTTTGCTTTTGTCTGCATCTCTTGCCGTCAAGCCTGTGTTTCTCGTTGCAACTTGTTCTAATTTTAAAGCTTCATATTCTTATTGTCCATGTGAATATGTGCTGACACATATTTTCAGCCTGTAATTCCTGCGTGGTTAAGCTTAAAATGTACGTCAAAGGATTGAATTACTGTTGGAAGCAAAGTGGAGGCATAAGCTCTGCTCTCTGCCGTCTCATTCTCAGTGTGTGTGTGTGAGAGAGAGCGTGTATGAGAGAGAAAGATATTGCGTGTGTGTGTGTGTGTGTGTGAGAGAGAGAGAGAGTGTGTTTTTGTGTTAGTGTGTGTGTCTGTTTGAGTGTGTATGACTGTGAATGTGTGTGTGAGAGAGAGAGTGTGTCTGTCTGTGTGTGTGTGTGTGTGTGTGTATGTGTCTGTCTGTCTGTCTGCCTGCCTGCCTGCCTGTCTGTGTGTGTGTGTGTGTGTGTGTGTGTGTGTGTGTGTGTGTGTTTTAGTGTGTGTCTCCCGTTTGCATGTTGTTTGGTGTTGAATATGTCACGTTGGGCGTTGTGTGATTTCCAGACAGCTTGACTGGAGGTTCTGACTCATTAGCTCGTTGCGCTGCTACATCCAGCCTCATCAATCCTTCTCCCTCCGGCGCAATAGAGAAATGTCTTCTGCTCTCTCCCTACGTACCTGGCCATTTCAACTCCCTCTGGAAACACTGTGGGTGTGCTTGTTGCAGGGATATAAATAATAGTACTATAAGGTTTATTTGTATGGCACCTTTTTCAAGAGCAAATGTTACAACTAACTTCACAACAAATACAAGAACCATACATGAAAGAATAGAATAATCGAGTACATGCAGATATCAGCTTGAATACAGAACAAAGATCATATATATATATATATATATATATATATATATATATATATATATATATATATATATATATATATATATATATATATATATATATATATA